>NC_032023.1:17537172-17705302 GCF_001865875.1 Lupinus angustifolius
TCATCAAAGTGAGGAGTCTTGCATTATGGCTAAGGATGGTGATGATCATCGCGTAATTCAAGTGGGTGTAGGTGGACTACCTCGTTGAAGTGATCCATCACTAATCTTCACCAGAGACCTGGTTGCTTATGTTCAAGGAGGTCTTTTACAAGGAAATGTTTCCGATTATGGCTTCATCATTCCAAGATTCAACATTTAACATCATTCATCATCAATTTATCATATACAAGCTTAAACCATTTTCTTATTTTTTATCATTTACCCCTCTTTCTTATTCATCATACAAGCATCTCATTAGGATCAAGATTCTGATCCGTTCTCTCTTTTTCATCATCAATGGTTGGTTCACTTCTACCCATGATGGTTAAGCTCGGATATAACTTCTGTCATGGATGGTTAAACATTGGATGGGCAGCTTCTGTCCATAGTGGTTAAGCAAAGATATTGCTTCTGCTATGGATGATTAAGCATTTAATGATATAGCTTCTGCCATGGATGGTTAAGCGTTGTTATTACTTCAAACCAAGCTTCAAATCAATTCCAAGCTGGAGAGTAACAATTTTCACTCAGAGGGGATATTAAAGATATATGATAGGTTATTTTGAGAGGGTATAGTAGGTTATATAAAGGTATCATTTCTCTAACAGTTTTCTTTATCACTCCTACTCTATTCATTTGCATTTTTAACTTGTCTGCAAGAAGATCAAGAAGAAGAAGCATCACTAATGAAAAAGATGGTGTGTTTATAATCCTCTAGTTCCTTAATAAGAAAGATGGTGTTGCCTGATTAAAAAAAACAAAAAGAAAAAAAAATGTTAAAATAGATGTGTTTTCTGTTTTGTATAATCGATTAACAATATGGTTAACCGATTATGTAATTAGTTACTTCAGTTAGTTAAGCTGAGTTTTGTTTGTGATTTTACTATAAAATGTGAGTCTTACACCTTTGTAATTACAATTCAATAATGAAAATATTATGAAGTATTCTTCGATATTATGAAGCTTGAATCTTTGCTCTTCTTGTTCCTATCTTAAATTTTTTCTTTTCAAGTATGGAAATCCATGTTTTATATGAAATTTGACTTATTCTGTGTTTCAAGTCAAATTAGCCATGGTTATTTAACATACGAGAATAAGTAGTAAGAGTTCTTCACTTAGACTGCTAATATTCTGAAATATATTCGCATTATATTATTTATTTTGAAATATATATATATATATATATATATGTGTCGTGTTATGATTTGATTAGGCTCCTGTCCAAACAAATGACTTAAGTAAAAGAGTATTGAAAATAAAATCAAATCTAATAATAAAACTAAAGTAAAAGAGTATTCTTCTTACAAATAAAAAGAAAATTGAAATTTGAGTTTATTTTATTTTATTTGCATTGCATTTTTCAGTTAGCAAGGCATTTGCATTTACAATCTTGACCTTCAACGTGAGCTTGAATGATCAAAATACATCTTTTCATCTATCATATACTCTTCTAATACAAGGCACAATTTCAACTATTAATTATTACATATTTATTTAAAGCAATACAATACACAACTTTGTGAACTTATAATGGCAACTCTGCTATATATTGCAAGAGACAAGCCCTCAAAATTAAGGGATGGAAAACTTAGAAGCCAAGCATGCATCTACAGCTTCAGAAACTGTAAGGAAAACTAATTCTTTTCCTATTTTTTCCACAAAGTGTGCTAGTTTAAGTTTGTGAATTACTAGCCACCTTGGGTTGACCATAGCTAACTGCAAACAAACATAACAATGCACAAACGTTAGAGTTATAAATTATAATTGGTTTGAGAAAACCCAAATCATAAACTATTATGTCCAAAGATAGAGAGGTTCATGGTTGTCTCACTTCTATGCCACGTGTATGCAACCTCTTGTGCAGTTCCTCCAGTGCTAGAATTCCAGAAGTGTCAACATTCATCAGGTCTATCAAAGAGAATTGGAGTATCATTCAAAAGGCTAGTTAGTTAAAAAAAAAATTACAAATAGGGTGAGGGGATACTTATTCCTAATAAGCCAAAATGTCAATGTTCGATTTCTCGAGGGACAATCACATATTCTGAGAAAGATTAGTTGATTAGTATACGATTGGTTATAAAAAAACATGAAACAAAGTGGACACTTACTGGTCATGTCTAAGATTACTGCTTGGACCCTTCCCTTAGCAGCCTCGTTTAAGTCATTTTCCTCTTTCTTGATCAACTTTAGTATTCTGGAACAAGTGAATAAAAGATTAATAATTAAACATAATATATATCTTAAAACCATTTACTGAAGTGATTACCTTTCTCTAACAAAATTAGCATTTGCAAAGCATAGTGAGCCAGAGCTTATTCGAATAACTAAGATGCCTGGAGTGCTTATTGCCATGGGATATTGAACAACATCACAGAATGCATCTGTTCTTGGAACTCTTCCCAGAATTTCTATCCCTGGCCGAATTGATTGTATCAGTATCTTTGCAAATGAGATTGACACCTACACAAACAAAAAACTCAATATCAGACATATTTTTTATGTATACTGTTCTTTACTCAATTATCTGTTATTTGATTGATATTCTTTTTATAAATATTATTTCACATTTGATTTTATTTTATAAAGTATTACTTGACATTTGATTTTATGCATAAGTTAATGTTTATTAGGCTTGGACAACCAAAATTAGGCCAATTAAAATTAATGGGTAATTTAGATTTAAACTCAATATAGTAGTTTCAAATTTGTAACCTTGTCTATGTGTGTTTCTTTTCTTAAAGCAAGGTTGTGTGCTTTTTTTTACACATTTGTAACATTACTTATGTACACTTATGTGTTTTCCAAAAAAAAAATACATTCACAACCTTGCTTGTGGCCTCTGAGACAAGCCCAAGGTGCAATATCAAAGACAAGGGGACCCATTCCTAAATTATAACATGGCATTAGTTTGAGGGTGAGAGTGTATCTAGATCCCAGATTGGATGGGCAGTGATTGAAGATGCATAATATACAATGCACAGGATATATGGTAACCAATTAAAATTGTAATGGGGCATTTATATATTGAAATTTCACCAACTAGTATTTTTTAAAGAAAACCCACAATTTTTTATACACTTTTAACTTTTAATAACGTGGCTATGTATGGTTTGATGTGTTTTTTATAGACCTCTATTATGATGCCAAAAATATGATTCTTGGCCCATATGTCACGGATGCTATCATGTGGTTGGGTGTTGAACTCTTTGTCTGAATAATGTGTATTAGATGACAAGAATCAAACAAGTCTTGGCACACATGTATTGCTATACTTTGAATTTAGATCTCTAGATTTTATAGTTGTCCATAAAGATTACAGTGCAAATACTATTTATTCAGTACTAGTGATCATGCAATAGATATAAATCATAAGGTTAGAGATAAGAATCTTAATGTCTGTTTGTGAGAGTTGGTTTTTAGAGGGTAATGAAAGGAATGAAAAAACTTGAGAGCCATGAAATACTTATAAGATAACTATCAAGTCTTCATTTTCTCTTTATTTCCCTCAAAAAATAACTCACAAATAGACCTCGCAAGTAATTTGTTAAGATTAGATGCTATTATGTAGTCACCCAACTTTTTGCATTCCCTCTTACCCCAAAAATTGGACAACATAACACACAATTTCTCCCTTGATTATTTTTAAATTGGCTTGACACCTTTAATGATTTAATTTGTATCTTTGTTACTGCTTACCTATATGGTGTTGTTTTAGTGTGAAATAATAGAGACTAATAATAGGTAGAAAGTGATCAACAGCAACTTACAGCAACTAGAAGACCAGTCTCTACTGATTTAAACAAGACACCAAAGAAAGCACCAGCACATGCAAGAAAATCTAATTTGTCAACCTTCCAAATATAGCAAGCTTCATTTATATCAATTAAACCAGGTAGTGCAGAGAGGATAATAGAAGCAAGTATGGCCATAGGAGTGTAGTATAAGAGTCTTGTAAACAATTCCAGGCACAAAATCACAGTAACTCCCATCACAATATTTGATATTGATGTTTTACATCCTGCACTGAAATTTACTGCTGTCCTTGAGAAAGAACCTGCATGTATTATTAACCATGCAAATATAAATAAACTTAATACACCTCATTCTTAGTCGTAGACCATAATTATTCCGATATCACATTAGACTCTGATTAATATGAACTTACGACGATTAATTTCATTTATAATACGAAATTAGTAGCAAAGTTATTAGCAAAAAAAGTTACCAGTTGCCACATAGCATGAAGTTAAAGATCCAGCAATGTTCATGCAACCCATTGCTAACATTTCTTTGTTTCCATCAAGATGGTATCCCTTAATGGAAGCAAAAGATCGACCGACCGCTATTGCTTCCTGAATCAAAAGTTCATATATAACCATTAGGAAGAAAATAGAAGGACTTGGAGTTAGTAAAAAGAAGTAACTATTTGGAAATTAAATGAAATGAGTTTACACACAGTGAGAGCTATAACAGCAGCAATCAATCCAATTTTAGCTGCTTGTCCAACATGTTGGCCATGAAATTGTAACTGATGAACTGAACTTGGATTAAGACCACTTTTGACATGCTTTATTATATTAACTCCATGCTTATCAGCTTTTGATAAGTACACAATTAAGGTTGCTAATACAACTGATATAAGAGGTGCAATAGCAGGTAACCAGAAAAGTTTCCTGTTTCTTCTGCCCTGAAAATGAGATATAGAATATCACTTATCAGAAGTTCAAATCAATTAGGTAATGTAGTAGAGAAATGTTTGTACCAAAAAATTCATCACTTACAATGAACCGAGCAAGTAAAAGGAAAATCAGGAATGAGCACCCAATAATGAAATTCAGGGGGGACCACTGTTAATGCATTAAACATAGAATAATGTCAAATATCAATAAAACAAGCAGAAATGTTTATTGTGCAACAACCTTGTACATCAATGCTTGATAATATTTCTTTTATAAAAAGAAAGTAGTAAAACATTGAGATGCGAAATTGTTTATAAATAACAGTTTTTTAATAAGAAAATAACAAAAGTTGATAAGAAAACTCATACCCATATAAATCTTTTCTTTCAATTTTGTATTTTATGGCCTTTACATAAGTTCTCATTTTTAAAGATAAAACTTAGGTAAAGTTCATATTGCCTAATGATGTTATTCTCTGGTAAAAAAAAATCATAAATGTTTATTTGATGTTATAGTTTGCCCATAATCAATAAAGCTTAAAAAGTGATAACTTTACCCTTTTTTGCCATCAAATAGAAAAATCTACTCACTTTTTCTTCTGATGTAATTTGTTGATGCAGTGACTTATAAACAGAGTCTAACACAGATGGTACATCAGTGTTGGAGGTAAAGTGACTTAGCCCCAGTAACCCTTTGAGCTGCTGAAGACCAATTATGATGGCTGCACCAGCCATGAATCCTACAAGAGCAGCATGTGAAAGAAAATCCACAAGAAAACCCAACCTGTAAGTTATCAAGAAATAACTAGTTAGTTATGTTGTAAGGAAACATTTACATATTTACAAGAAACTTCACAAACAAATGAGGAAGTCACCTGAAAACTCCGAATGCAACTTGAAAGATTCCTGCAAATAAGGTCGCTGTAAAGACGAAATTTCTGTAGGCATCAGGGTTGGAAGAAGGATCAATCACCTTTGAGACCTGGGAGGATATCAGCAATGACACTACAGCTACAGGTCCAATTGCAACTTCTCTTGAACTTCCCATCATAGCATATATAAAAGGAGGAACAACACTGGTATCTGAAATTGTTGAAAGATAGGAATATAGGATATTTATATCAAAAGCTGTTGATATAAATCTCCAAAGAAAAAATTGATTTTTGGATATGAGTTATGTTATATGTAGCTATGTACAACAAGTTCGGACAACTTTACCAAAAACTTCACATTTCATAACACATAGTACTTGTGTAGTTGTGTTGCAAAAGTCAAATTTGTTTGAAAGTCATTGACAATTATTGTTCACAAAACATATTCGTTTTGAAAATTTTCTGTTCTGTAAGCTTGTAGTTTGATGCATCAGTGTAGTAGGAAAACATAGCAGAAGTAAGATACTTACACAATCCATATTGAGGATCAAGTCTTGCTAAATTAGCATATCCTATGCTCTGCAACATGAAATGAAATTATATAAAGTGAAAATGCTAATGGTAATGTAATGATCTTCATCTGCAGCATTTGACTGAATAATAAGTGATGTTGGTGAATAGAAAAATGACATTCTCGTACTCTTTCTCTGTCTGTGTTTACCCAAACTTTGTAACCATTAATGATTATAAAGTATGTATAAAAAATGGTTTTGAGGAAAAAGAGTGAGAATATCTCATTAGTACTATTTATAGGAGTATCACCTCACCTAAAGCGCTTATATTTCATTATAAATGTGACATGAAGGTTCTAAGTGTAAAAGTTATATTTAATAAGCTAGAAGTCTCTCTATATAAGCTAGATTTTAGTTTTTCATGTAACATGCTTATAAAATTCTGCAGAAAATTGCATTACATTTCAACCATATCATTACTCTTAAGAATACCTGAGGTATGCTGAGGCTGGCAAGAGTTAAACCAGCAAATAAATCATCTTTGAAATTGGAAGCTTTGTAACTTGTACACCAGCCAATGATTGGGAATAAACTCTCCAAAAATGAAAGAGCATAACCATGGCAAGTTTTTTTCTTGGATGAAGAGAAGAACTTGGTGTCCTTCACTGAAGTAAGTAGCTTGTTCCATAGAGATGGTGGGTTGGGAGAGTTGAGCACCCAGTGTGACTGTGACCCTTCTGTTTGAGGAGTAGTATCCTCAAAATCAAGGGGTTCTTGGTCAGTGGCTCTCATTCTGGTTTGATTAGTAGTCATTGAAGTCATGGTTGTTGAAATATTTAGCTGGACTCTGCTAGCTCTCTACTTAATGTAAATTATTGTTAATACATTGATACCACACACCTCTTATGCTGTGGGCAAGACCATCTCTCTTATTCACAATCACACATTGTTCCCTAAGCCTGCTTGTGGGCCATTTTCTCACTCTTAAAATTATTATATTAAGGTTTTTGTTCAAAATATTGTATATCACTTATGTCTTACTCATTACTCATCTCAATTCTAGTAATAATAAAATCTTCCTCTTCAGTGGTTAGAGGACCGTTCCAACAAGTGGTATTTGATCCATTAATTTGGTTGGAGTATGGTGAACTTAAGGACCATTTATGTGTTACCCACAATTGAGACGAGATTATTAGTTATATTTACGTATGAAGTCTAACATTGATACCAGAATATAAGAAAATGCATAAGAAATTATTGTCTTGAAATTTTGGGTAAAGAAATGCAACGGATTAGCATTAATTGAAGAGAGTAATTTGTATCGTTATTCTTACGGATACCACCAAGGTTTACAATTATCCTTGATTAAAAAATACTTTATTATCGCCATTAAAATCTTATCTGGCTCAAACTTAAATTAATCAGCACCGTGATATCCCTATACGAGATGCTTTATACAAAAAATAAGCATGTATTTTAGAGTTTGCTTTTGAAGATGTGTATGAAAAAATAGAATGCTCTTCACTTGAGTTTGTGGTTATATTATGAGATACTAATCTTTAACAAATCTAACCACATATTTTGTTTTAAGTAAAAGCCATAATGCTCAATCCCAGTCCAAGGGACTAGACAGCCAAGAGGAATCAAGGAAAGCAAAAACAACACAAATGTGAAAACGTTTTCTACTTTTTAAACTTTGTAATATTTATGTATTATCAGTCTAACTATTTATACATAATCATTTTATCATTTACCATTCATTTCATGTGAATTTCTTCTTGAAAATAATCAATAATAATTAAATAAATAATAAACAATGCAACGATAATATATAAAATCTATAAATTGTGTGCATGAATGTTTTTATCGTAAAACAATTTTAGTTTAAAGAAAGAAGGACGGCCCACAAGCTAATTAATGGAAGAACTGAAGAAGCACTGAATTGCTGAGAGAACCATAAATTTTGACACGAGTCAACTCAATTTGTATGATTGCTTGAAAGGGACAACGTCATAAATGTTCTCACTCAAATCATCATCTAAATTTAATATATCTTTCTACAAAAATCTTTTTACAAATTCTTTATACTACTAAAAAATAATACATGGTATTTGTAAATGATTATCATTAAATAAAGTATTATTTTGAGTAGGAAGGGTAACCAGGATTGACGAGTCTAAGTAATGTATTATCTAAATATCTAAAAGATCAATGGGTATCCATAATTTCAAAAAACATTTAAAAAGTTATAATAACTTATATATTTATATACATATTTCTTATAATCATTTGTATTATTTTAGAGTATTAAAAGAAGAAGAAAAATGATAATAACAACTAAAAAAATAATTAAAAAATAAGTACACAACTTTAAATTGTCTCTTAAAAATACTTTTTTCTAAAAAACATTTAAAATAAGCCAACAAAACATCAAACATATAAGATCTTCAATTGTCATAACATAATATTACACCACAATTATAGATTAAGAAACATAATAATAATATAATATCAAAATTATGATGGAAAACATATTTAGTTGTGTTATATTGTTATTATATATATATATATATAAAAAGATTTGGGAGTTCGAAAATTTTCAATTTCAACTACCCATAAATCTAAAAACACATACCAAGATTTAGATATTTTTGGCAGGTTTAATTTTAGGACACATGTATCACTTTTCTTAATTTAGAATAACTTTATTCAATTAAGACCGATGGTTGTGATGTGCCTCCACTTTCACTGGATAATCTTAAAAGGTGAAATTTCTGATTGGATATGTATATATATAGTATATGATAGTGTTAGATAATTAGCGTTTTTAAGACATAGTGCTTGAGAATATGATATATGTAATTTTTATTATTATGTTAGTTAATATAAAATAATATTAATAGCAATATGAATATTTTTTCAAAAATATTATTAACAGAAAAATAAGAGGTGTAATATAAGGAGATGACAAAAATCAATTTACAACCAAATACTGATATTCCTGTATCATTGTATGAAACAATTATATGACTTAATTGGTTAGAAATAGAAAGGATCTTGGTTCTGTTTTAACAAGTTTAATGGAACACCACAATATATGGATTTTAGTGATGTTTTTTAAATTAAATTAATTTAATATTTATCTAAAATCAAATCATTAAGTTGAAAAACTCGAACTATATGCTGAAAAGTTGGGATAAGAGTACTAAACCAAACTTCCACTTGCCTAATACATACAAAATTTATTAGGGTCCATAAACCCTACCTAAATATATATATATATGCACTATAAACCACATTAGGCATAAAACCAATTTATGCTTGAATAACTTTATGTCACCACTCCCTGTTGGATAGTGAACTACATGCATATGTGTGTGGATTCATCCAAGCTTAATCAACAAAGACTTCCGTAATAAACCTTATCACTACAACTACATATTGATTCTTGAAATAATATTTCCTCTTACAAATTTAAGATTGTATACATATATAGTTTGTAGTATGGACATATATAGATATGGATGTTATAAGCATGACAATGGGCACTAGCATATATGTGTGGAGGAGGTTAGCTGCCAGAGCATTATGCATAGCATCTGCCATGGTCCCCTAACGTTTGGTTTATGTATTTTTCTAGTTACTCAATGGTCAGTTATAATTAATGATCATCCATGTTACAAGGGTATTCATGTATTAGGAGATAGAAAGACAAAGATAAATATTTGTCATTATATTTTTTTTGTAAGTAAAGAGGTTGGATTAAGAGTAAAAGGGTGCTAACCCAAAACAAACATACAACTCTGAGGGTCCACATACCAAAACAAACATCCTTTTTTTATTTGAATAATTAAGATTAAAAAGTGAAAATATTTTCTAATAAAAAAATGTGATGATTTTCGCATGACTATATATGCCCCTCAATTAGAAACACAACCCAATTACTACGTATGAACTTTTGAGTTAGTAAATGCCTTTGAATAGGAAAATGTTTGTTGTACATCGGAACTTTTTTAATTTGGACAATATACTATATGGTGTTCGTTGCTTCTTTATTTTTTCATACACTTTTCAGAAACTTGTATATAAAAATGAAAGATAAAAATGAATATGTATAGTATTAAATCTAATCATGATCAGGTCTAAATATGGTCGGTTTTCATTGAGTCTAGGGTCAAGTTTGGGTTCAAAATATATATTTTAATGTTTGTATGTGTTTCTATTCAATTGTGTATAGAATAATGATATCTCTTTAATTTTTATCATATATACATGATTAACAATATATATACATATATCATTTTATATATCAAATTATATGTAAAATATTGGGAAGACTTTATCTAAAAGAAGTATGTATTATATTTAATCTGATCTAGGGTCAAGTTCAGATCTGAACGTTATCTCGATCGATATTTGAGGTTAGGTTAACTTCGGATCTATGATCGGATTCATATTTAAAAAAATGACTCAACCAACATTTAAAGTCAAATAAGGAACAAATTTTACTCGGTTCATGCTCACCCCTAATATTAAATACATAATCAATTACACTTAATTACTAGCTACATGCCAGTGTGACCTGATACTATTATACTGTACGTATATTTCTAGAAGATATGTCCAGCATACCTATGTCAATGAAGTATTATGAAATGTCATGCTCTAAACAAGATTGTTTCGAACCGAACCACTAACTATTATCCGAACCTTATTATAGCATCTCTTTGACCCTTAATTACCTCATATGGAGTTATGGACATACATTCTCTTTGCAGCCTCCTCCTTGTCATGAAAGCTCCATCCACAGTATCGGAAACATAAATCTTTTATACCCACTATTATATACTACCTTCTATGCCAATAATGAAAAAATAACTTAATTTCCATTAAAAACAAGTTTTGAGAATTTTGAATGAAGTAAATATTTCATATTATTGATAAGGCAAGTAGTGAGAATAATATAGAAGATTTGCATTTCATTTTTGGGTGGTCGAGTTGAAATGGATTGTGCCTACTCAAGAGTCAAATTCTTTCTTGTCATTCACTATTCCTTAAAGTTATTCCAACTACAACACGGAAATTCAATATTTCTAAACCCACTTCACACACCAAATAATTCTGCCAGCTTTCCAATATGTGGTATAACGACCTATGGCATGGCATCTTTAGAAATGATAGAGACAAATTTATAGCATCAATGTTGAGATTAGTTTCTCAGACTTTTAGGTTTTAATAGGATGAAGACGACTTATTCTATAATTGACATTTTGGAGTTTACGGGTTAAGTATATATGCAATGCAATAAAATTCAAAGATGCTTTGCTGTGAATGATTACAGCTTTGGTGGAAGTCTATTTTCATGCAATCAATTTGGTTAGGTCTTAGTAGTCTTGCTGAAGTTGTAGTTATCTACGATAACACTTATCTGTTAGTGCTAAATTATGTCTGCGTGAATGAAAATAAAACAAAAATTATAATGATAATAAAATTTTAATTTTTTAATTAATGTTTAGTTAGTATAGGAAAATATATATGAAACTGAATATGAGATAAGATATCTCTATTTACATTTATGTTTTTTTGGCTAGGTCTTTTACTCTACTTTGGACCTAGTTTCTTCAATAGTATTACATGATTAAAATATGAGTAGAATGGTAGAACACAAGGACTGAAAGAAGCCATCATGAGTAAATCAAGTTGTAGGGTGTGGCGTCTTACCGAGACATTGGAGCTTTGGCGATTGTGATATTTGATCATCGTCACTTGGAAGGTGTTGGGAAAATTTTGGAAAAATAAAATAAAAATCGTATGTTTGTGTGACGTTAAAAAAGAAAGAAAAAAACCTAAATTTTAAGTAGTTGGTGTAAATTTTACTATTATATTTAGAGAATAAAATATATCTTCATATCAGGAGATAATTTATCTCTTTAAACACTAAAATCATTATATATGTCTTATTTAACTATTTTGTATAAAAGTATTTCCAAAAAAAAAAACACATGTTATAATTTAATTTTAGTGATCGGAGAAGATAACTTAGCTTTTAGAATTGTTACATCCTTTATTTTCTATATCATAAATGCACACACAATATATTGTCTAGTCTTCTTCACACACATTCACAATTTCTCTTCAAAATCATCTACTATTTCCAATTTTCCATGGTCGGTTCACACTTAATATATCATAAATGTATTTGCTTGAATTCCTAGTTTCATTACTTTGTCTCATTGAAAATCATTGCAACATTTGATGCCTTTCTCTTTGTGGGTTTCCTCAATTCTGCTGTGTACATTTCCTTTTACTCCTTCCTTGCGTCACTTTCTTATGTAAATAACTCCTAACAATTATGTGGATTGAGTTTGAGTCAAGGAATTGTGCATTTGATTAGTCGACAAAACAAAGCTTCACTAGGAAAATATCATTTATTAGCACTCCCCAAGTCAAATTTCAGAAGAGGAAGTGCTAAGTAAGAACAACAACAAAAACACAAAATGTCTAGTAATAATTCTACTCTTAGGCTTCTCAATTCTTTATATAGTCTTTTGAGATTTGATTTAATATCTTACACAATTTGTTTTTGTTCGTAAACCAATTTGAGTAAGTTTTTTTCCTCTTCATGGTTTAGCTTTGAAATATTACAATATATTTGACATTTATAATTAATATATTACTGTTATATTTGTTATCCTATGAGAATATCTCTTTCATTTTTCTAGTATTAGTCTTTCATTATAGTATGAGTGGCTGAGTGCTCTTTTTATCATTCGTTTTAACTAATTTCAGTAAAAAATGTCTACTATGATGAAAAACACATTTACTAAAAATAAAAGAGTTTTCTTTATCACTGAAATTAATTGAGTTGAAAAATATTTGCAATTAATAATTGTTAGTAATTGAAAAATATCTGATAATAAGAAAACATAATATTTAATTATTGATATGTTTATTTTTTTAGTTTGAAAAACAGAAAAGTGATTACAATTAGGTTGTATTAACTATGAAGAGTTTGAGATTTAGGAATCTATCTATTAACCAATTTATTCCATTAAATATAACTAGTAAATCATAATGTAATAAAGCTCACTCAAAAACCCAATTTTCTTTTTACTACTTTTTTTATAAAAAAAGGGAAGGTATGTAGATTTGTAAGCTAGTTTGACTCATGTCATGTTAAACTTGGGTGACTCCACTTATTTCAGCCGAGTCAAAACTAACACAGATTTTTAGAGTTTTTGGGAATATAGCCAATCCAACTCAAAATCGTGGTGAGTTGGGTTGGTTTACGGTTTAGGCTTTTGCTAAATCAAGCATGACATATGGTGTTTCAATGCGTCATTGGTTCGATTCTTTAAAGTTATACTTGTTGCGATGAATAATCAGTTAATCACACACCTCAAAAATGATTAATTCTTTATCAATATAGAGTAAAAATGTCCTTAATAGTACAAAAACATAGGTCATAGTCGGAACTATGGATTTTATGGTGATTTTTTTAAGTTAACCATTGCTAATCTTCCTTCACTTTTTATCCCATTTCGAGAGTAACAAAATAGGTGTGTTCCACGCATAATTATGTTTCTTTCCTCCTTATTCCTTCCACAATCAATAGAAAATATCATATATTTTTTACTTCCTATCCCTTTCAATTAGGCCAAACAAAAGCTTAGTATGGTATAGAGTAATTCCCTATGTTTTTTAACAGAAAAACAAAATTTATTGACAGATGGAAAAGTACCAGAGATACTCAATAAATAGATATGGATGCACAAAAACTATTTGGAAAGAAGGCCAAACAGAACAAACTTCCACAATAAGCTACAAACTAACCGGCCCACTTAAAACCAGCAATAGAAAAAAAAAATTATAAGATCAAAAGATTAGTAGAATTCTTCTCTTATGGTTTTTGTTTAAGATTTGATGTTTTAATTGTGCTCATTCATGGTTCGATTAAGATATAGTGGATTTAAAGGAGAGCAGATCACTAAGTGTCTAGTACTCATACTTAATAAGAAGATTGTTTAGTCCATAAAACCATACTCTTCATGTTTTTGTTCAAGATTTAATATATCAATTATGGCTCTCCACTTTTCTCATATTGATAACAATGATACTTTATGGTGAATCGCCAAACTTTGACCTACACCTCTATCCTCCCCAAATCAGAGCCTAAAATTCATATTTAGACTCCAAAATATTTACCAACAACTCATCTCTTTCCACTAAAACCCTCAACTTCCACATATTTAACAAACTCAAATTAAAAATTTCACCAAAATCCATAAAATATTGTAAGAAATTTTTATATTATTACTATATCATTTAACATTCATATCTAATTATGTTTAACTTTAAACAAATAAATAATGGGTGATATTGCATTAATCATTAACACCGCCTAGGATACTAAGATAAGATATTAAAGGCCATTACCCAATTTGACATTTAAGATAATTCGCCATACACTCCACCCATTCACAGAAGACAAACGGTATTTATTGAAATTGACCTTTAATTTGGCACATTTCTTGAGCATACAAAGGAGAGTCTTCATAACAATAATTTGACATATATCCTTTCCTATCATTATCACATCATCGGCATATTTGGAATAAGTTTTTTTTTATACTATCAATTGTATCTCTCATTTTTTTGGTAAGGATCTAACTAATCCATTTTTTATTTTGTGACTACTCCTTCCAACAAGTATCATTTATAGGAATTGAACTTTCGACTTTAATGATATAATGTGACCTTAGTGATCTAATATGACCTTACACTTCTAGATCAATACATTAATTTTTGATATATTAGAACAAGTTGATTTCAACTATGTGACTCCCCACCTCATAACTAGAAAACAATTGTTTCTCCACCATTGACTTCATTAAACCCATTCAGGACTTCAATGTCTCTCTCTTAATCATCGATCCCTCACTTTTATGTGAATAATTGCCATTAATGTATCTCAAGATGACACACAACACCTATGATAATATATTGGTCTTATCAATCAAAAAATATGAAAAAATAATAATAAATTGATCTCTTTAGTGAATTTCCCTCTTGGTCATTTGTCCTTCACATAAAAAACGTTTGTCATTAATATTTATAAAGTAAATTTTACCACTTATATATTTATATATCTTCAAATTTTTTTTTTGGTTTTCCACATGTATCCTCGCATTAGAGGCAATTATGTCCGAACTGGGAACATCCACAGGTATGTGGGGCTAACTCTCCCAACGGACATTTTTTCCATCCACAAGACTCGAACCGTCTTCTTGCTTAAGGGGAATCAAGCATGTACCACTTGAATCTGAGTACTTATACTTTATGCCTTCCAACTTTACTAATTACTAATTTTTGGGACAATTTGATCAAAAAATTATGTGACAAGTTTATCTATATAACATCATTGTAATATTATTTTTTTGGTAAATTGTAAAAATTTCACTACTAACAAACATTACAAGCAAGAGCATAATTTGATGGGAATAATTAGTTAACCATTTTATAGGAAGAGTTCCACCTAATAAACCTTAAACAAACTACGTTGCAAATACAGGGAGGGATTGTTGATACTTTTATAATTCAGTTTTGTTAGTTTAGATAAGCTTACTATTTTTAGATAGTTAGTTAGTTGAGACTTGCTATAAGTAGTAAAGCTTAGGCATTGTGTAATTCAATTCATTCGTCTCTTGTATTGCTATTAGTGATATATTAATATACATTGAATACTCTAAAACTTCTTCTTTTAATCCTCTTCATTCCTTCTTCTTTCTTCCTCTGTTTCTTACTTTCTTGTTGCACTTAATGTGCCTCTGCCTTGTTACAACAGTGGTATCAGTAGCTTTGTAGACGTGGATTCTGTGTGGATCTTCAAAGGGGACCTATGTGAGTTTCTTCGTGATCAGTAGAAGCAAGGGTAGAGATGACAAACAATGGTGGTTTCTCATTGACACTTCCCATCTTGAATGGCAAGAATTATGATCGATGGAGGAATCAAATGAAAGTTATCTTTGGCTTTCAAGAAGTGTTTGAAGTGGTTCAGCATGGTTATCAAGAGATTGGGGAAGGATCTACTAAAGCTCAGAGAGTAATCTACAAGGAATCCAAGAAGAGAGATTGCAAAGCTCTCTTTCTTCTGCATCAATGTGTTAATGGGGCCAACTACGAAAAGATTAATGGTGCTGAAACTGCCAAACAGGCTTGGGATAGCCTAAAAAATAGCTATGAAGGAATGGCCAAGATCAAGAAGGTTAAGTTGCAGCAGCTCAGAAGGCAATATGAGCTCCTGCAAATGGAGGATAGTGATTTAGTGGCTGAGTATATGACCAAGACTTTGGCTCTTTCTGATCAAATGAGGTCATGTGGCAAGGTATTGAAGGAGAAGAGCATATTGGAGAAGGTTCTTAGGACCCTCACTTGCAAATATGACCACATTGTAGTTACAATTGAGGAGTCCAAGAATCTTGAAGAACTCAAGATTGAGGAGCTACAAGCATCCCTAGAATCTCATGAGTTGAGATTGAAGGAAAAAAAATCTAGAAAGAACTGGTGATCAAGCATTACAGGCCAGATTCATCAAGAAATCTCATGGTCAATAGAACAAGAAAGGCAATAGCAAATGGAGGACAAGTGAGCAAGGGTCCTCTGGAAGAAAATCTGATACTCAGTGGAGATCAGGAAAAGAACCTGATTCTAAAGCTTCTATCAAGAATGCAGATGGTAGAAGAAAGCTTGATAGAAAGAAATTACAATGCTACAAATGCAGAAACTATGGTCATTTTGCTTCTGAGTGCAAAATGAATAGATGGTCAGGCATGAGAGAAGATGAAGCTGGCTTGGCTCACAATGACCAAGAATCAGATGAAGAGCAATGCTTGCTAATGGCCACTACAAGAACAGATCAAGATAATGAGGAGAAGGCAGAGTTTTGGTATCTTGACACAGGATGCTCCAACCATATGTCAGGAAGGAGAGACTGGTTTGATACTCTTGATGAATCTACCAAAAGCAAAGTTAATTTTGCAGACCAAAGCTCAGTCACTGCTGAAGGTGTTGGCAGAGTAATGATTCAGAGACAAGATGACAGAAAATCATACATTTCCAATGTACTTTATGTACCAAAGATGAAGCATAATTTGCTTAGTCTTGGTCAATTGTTGGAAAAGGGGTATGAGATGGTGATGAAGGATGGTCTACTCACTATCTTTGATAAGAAGGCTCAGAAGATTCTGAAGTCTCCTCTATCTTCCAATAAAACATTCAAAGTCCAAATTCAAGTTGATGACCAGAAATGCCTTCAAGCGAACACAGATCAGGTTACTTGGTTATGGCATCAAAGGTATGGCCACCTAAACTTTAGAAGTCTAGAATCTCTCAGTAAAAACAAATCAGTGTTGGGGTTACCATCTATCACAGTGTCACCAACCTTGTGTGATGAGTGTCAATTAAGCAAGTAGGCAAGGAATTCATTCAGTTCTGATGTACCTTCACGAGCAAGGAAACCATTCAGTGATGTGTGTGGTCCTCTTGAAGAAGAGTCAATTGGAGGCAACAAATACTTCCTCACCTTTATTGATGACCATACAAGAAAAATATGGATTTATCTAATTAAAAGGAAGAGTTAAGTATTTGAAAGTGTTTTAGAAGTTTAAAGCTCAAGTTGAGAAGCAAAGTGATCTGAAGTTGAAACAAATAAGGTCAGATGGTGGAGGTGAATACACCTCAGGTCAATTCAGTGAATTCTGCACCAAACAAGGGATCTCTCATGAGGTGATAGCCCCTTATACACCTCAACATAATGGCACTGCAGAAAGAGCAAACAAAACACTTCTCAACATGGTTAGGAGCATGCTGAAGACCAAGAAACTACCCAAGAAATTCTGGGGTGAAGCTGTCTCAACAGCAGCCTACATCATCAATAGATGTCCATCCAAGAGATTGAACTATAAGACTCCTGAAGAAGCTTGGTCAGGCCTAAAACCAAGTGTAAGTCACCTGAAGATCTTTGGCGCAATTTGCTTTGGACATATTCATGAGATAAAGAGGTGAAAGCTTGATGATAGAGGCTCAAAACTCATCTTTCTTGGCTATTATAGTACTGGTGCATACAGATTTTTTGATCCCCTAACTCATAAATTATGTATCACCATAAACTTAAAGTTTGATGAGAGCCAATGTTGGAATTGGAATGAGGAAGCTAGCACTTCAAGAGTAAAAGCTGGCCTACTACTTGAAGATGGATCTAGGCTGCTAACTGATGAAATTGTAGACAACTTGCACAACTTTGAAAGAGGTGAAGTCACTGGTAATCCATTTCATGCTCCACCTATTCAACCTGCTACTTCATCCTCATCTCAAAGAATAAGACAACTATCATCAAGATTGAGAGACTATGATGTATTCCCTGACTCTACAATCACAGCAGAAGGTGACTTTGTTCACATGGCATTGCTAGCTGAAATGGAACCAATCAATGTATAGGAAGCTCTTGATCAACCTCACTGGATTAGAGCAATGAAAGAAGAGTTAATGTCCATAGAAAGAAATAAATCATGGACACTAACAACTCTTCCAACTGACAAGAAGTCAATTGTAGTTAAGTGAGTGTTCAAGACCAAACTTAATCCTGATGGTCAAGTATCAAAGTATAAGGCTAGGTTGGTAGCAAAAGGTTTCCTGCAGAAACAAGGACTTGATTAAGATCAAGTGTTTGCACCAGTAGCTAGAATTGAGACAGTAAGGTTGGTAATTGCCTTAGCTAATCAGAATTCTTGGCACATTCATCAAATGGATGTGAAATCTGCTTTCTTGAATGGATTACTTGACAAAGAAGTTTATGTGTCTCAACCACCTGTTTTCATAACATAAGGCAGAGAAAAAATGGTCTACAAGCTACACAAAGCACTCTATGGACTTAAACAAGCTCCAAGAGCCTGGAACAAGAGGATAGATGATTTCTTGTTACAACTTGGCTTCACTAAATGCACAACTGAGCATGATGTCTATGTAAAAGGAAACTACACAACTGATCTACTAATTATGTGTCTTTATGTGGATGATCTCCTCATAACAGGTGCAGAATTTGGCAAGATTCTAACATTTAAAGAAGATATGCAAGCTGAGTTTGAGATGACTGATCTAGGGGAACTCTCCTACTTTCTAGGCATCGAATTTAAGAAAACTAAGGCTGGAACATTGATGCATCAAAGGAAATACACAGCTGATGTATTGCAGAGGTTTGAGATGATAAATTGTAACCATGTATCAACTCCTATTGATGTAGGAACAATACTATGTGAAGAAGGAACATAACAAGTGGTAGACAAAACTCTGTATAGACAAATGGTAGGCTCATTAAGGTACATCTGCAATTCAAAGCCTGATATTGCATTTGGTGTTGGATGGATAAGCAGATTCATGGAATCTCCCAAGCAAAGTCATCTAATTGTAGTGAAGAAGCTACTTAGATACTTGAAAGGGACCTTAAACTATGGGATCATGTACCCTGCTGAATTGAAGAAATGCAACAAGAACCAATGTGGTTTTTCTGATGCTGATTGGTGTGGGGACAAAACAAATAGGAAGAGCACTACAGGCTATCTCTTCCTTCTTGGCTCTGCTCCCATAAGTTGGTGTTCCAAGAAGCAAAAGAGGTGGTAGCTTTGTCATCATGTGAAGCAGAGTATATTGCAGCTAGCATGAGTGCTTGTCAAGTTGCTTGGTTGAGTGCGCTTATGGCAGAATTGAAGCTGGAAACAGAAGAGGTGAAGTTACAGCTAATGGTTGACAATAAATCTGCTATAAACTTGGCTATGAATCCAGTTGCTCATGGTAGGAGCAAGCACATTGAAACCAGATTTCACTACATAAGAGAACAAGTGAACAAAGGGAAGTTGGAGTTGAAATTCTGCAGTTCTGAAAATCAATTGGCTGACATTTTAACCAAGCCATTGAAGAAAGAAAGATTTGAAACTTTGAGGAGGAAGATTGGTTTAGAAAGGATCAATGCAAACTAAATTAAGGAAGAGGGTTGATACTTTTATAATTCAGTTCTGTTAGTTTAGATAAGCTTACTATTTTTAGATAGTTAGTTAGTTGAGACTTGCTATAAGTAGTAGAGCTTAGGCATTTTGTAATTCAATTCATTCCTCCCTTGTATTGCTATTAGTGATATACTAATATACATTGAATACTCTAAAACTTCTTCTTTTAATCCTCTTCATTCCTTCTTCTTTCTTCCTCTGTTTCTTACTTTCTTGCTGCACTTAATGTGCCTCTGCCTGGTTACAACGGGACAACCTGGGCCCTGCCTCCTCGTTCTCAAATGTGCATAAAAACCATTACTTATTTTAGCAACGATTTAACCACTACGTAACTTCAACCTGTAGCTAAGTGTATCGTGCTTCTTTTCAACATTTTGCTACGGTTTTAAACTTTAAAACTGTAGCTAGCTGCGACTTTTGTGTTTTTAATATTTAACCACGGTTTTAAAGTAGTTAAGTTATTTTTGGCCGCATTCCTTCACTTTCTGCATAATTTCTTAGTTTCGTATATATATAAAACAAGTATATGGTACTTATGAAATATGAGGTAAACGTGGATTAATTATTTTTAATATTATTTTTATTTACAAATAATTTAAAATTCCGACCTTTAGTGAAGATGATTTCCATTCAAAATATTTTCACCAGGTTAAACTAGATAAGCCGAATTTCATGAAAAATCATGCAAATGATTTTCTTGTCTCTACTTTCTACTAATCTTATTTTGCCTGCTAGCAATCAATACTTCTGTTTAAAAGATAAATCATTTAAATATATATACATATATTCCTAAAAACAACTTATAAATCTTAGTAAATCTTTTATAAGACAGAAAAAGTACTTTATTTATGAGTGATAAATTTAAAAATAATTTATATCATTTTTTTATCTATAACAAGTTTTATAATGTGCTTTTACATTGGGATATATTATTAGTTTGGTTTATTGTGCCTTCTTCAAGTTCAAAAGCTGGTTGAGAGACAGAACTGAAATGACACTAACTTTTGAAACATTGGAAGTTTGAATAGAAAGGCCTAGAATGAAAATTTGGCATGGCTACATCATGAAAATTGAATGGGGTCACGATTGAGACATTGTTCAAACCTATACCATTCTCATACACGTGTGGGGCCACCCCGAGAGACCAAGCTAAGCGAAAAAGATAACACCAAACAGCATAGCATTGACCCAACTACTTCAACAAAAACAAAAGACTAAATAGCAAATCAATACCAAAGTCATCGCTTTCGTAGCCCTTTGACTTTTCATTACACCGCATATTATTTCCATATCCCTAAGTAACAACGTTCCAATAATATATGCATCTCTCACAGCCCCATGAGGCCGTGAGTATGGACTTTTTTTTGTTTCACCCCAAGTATCCCCGATCTCAATTATTGAAATATTTTCTCAGATACATTCTTTTTATAGTATATTTTATAAAAATTTAAATATATTGACAGTTTTGTTATCAAAATAACATTATTGATTAGGACAAAGGGAAAATGAGTAAGTCATGCTAATAAAATACAATTTCATAAATACATCTAATTATTAACATATTCAATCAAAATTAGTCATATTAACTAAACTCTTTAAATCCAGTAAAAGTAACTAACAGATTGGTATAGAAAGGACCAGTGATAATATACTATAATAATAAATTGTAATAACAATGAATTACAAATATTTTTTAAGTGTACTTTAAGATTAAGGTCTCTAGACAATGAAGTGCATAAATCATCTTATTAGGGTTGTTTTAAGTTTATCATCGGTCTTGAGTTTGATGGAGGATTAGAATGCTCTTATATTTTTTTTAAACCCATTAACCTATATTATTGACGAATAATTTATGTAATAATTAATGGTCTTACTTGGCTGGAGGATGCTAACCTACAGGGAACACTGTTGTCAAGTGTGTTTAATTCTTTGTCTCGGTCAATCACATATTTTATATCAATAAATAAATAAAAAATAAAAATAAAAAGTAACTCTAACCTGCTTGAAACATATAAATGAATATCATTTATCTTAAAAACTTGTCTCAAACCATGTCTTAGTGTTACAAATTGAAGACCGCATACAGTTGTGGTGACCACCACAACCACATCACATTGCAATTGTGTTTTGATATCGAATCACAATGATATTAAAAATATTTTTTACTCACAAAACAATTTAGACTACAAAGATTGTAATCCCATCCCAATGGTCCAATAATCACAGTTATATTAACCATAATTATAATCGTGACCACAATTTAAAACACTAACGTGTATGAAATTTTAACCCGTAAGAAAAATTAATGTTAGTTTTCCACTACTCAGTTTTTTTAGTAGTGGTCACAATTTGATGTGTGGGTTGTACAAAACAGAAAATAATATTTCGTGGGAGAATTTTAAGAATAGGGTTTTCTCCATTATTGTTGGCTTTGTACCTATGTTTTGTTACACACATTCTCGCCAACCAACAGACCAAGGCTTGTCCTTCAAGGTTAACCATTCTTAAACTAAACCTAATATTATGGTTTGATTCAAGAAAGGGTGAACTGAGTAGGTAAGCTAGTATTACTATATATGCACTCCATGCATAATTGCATATTGTTATGGCCATGGATTCATCGAACCTGGACAATGATGGGGTTCTTTTGTTTGTTTGTTTGTTTAATTTAAGTGCCCATTTTCCATGCACTGCTGAGTCTGTCTTCTCTATTTATGGGCTTTCACGTTTGAAAAATAAAAAACCAAATCTTTTCAGAAGGACACGTGAGAACCATCCATTGTTGAAAGAGTGCAAAACCAAGTTGTAATAACTGTTTAATTCCAGGGTACTCTCTTTATGTGTATATAATATATCAGTACTTTTTCTTAATCTTTCACTTCTTGTGTATTCTTTTTAATATGTACTTTTACTCAAATCGTGATAGGGAGATGAAGAGTTAAGGTGCATTTGTGAAAACAGAAAAGAATACTTTTGGTTTTGGTGTAATTGAGATCGATCCTCCACTATTAGTGGCTTGCATGAGAAGCGTAAGAAGGATAGGTAAGTTACGAGTGAATTTTATACATTATTCTCCAACTTTATGATTTTGGAATGAGTTTTATAATTATTTCCAACAATTAGACATGACACTTTACCTATCACGTTTCTATATGGTATATATATATATATTGTAACTTTTGAGCATCTCTTATTGCTAAAGAATTGATCTCTTTTAAGTTGCATGATTATCCCTCTAAATAAGTGTCGTTTTTAAAATCAAACCATTGACTTAGTTTTTCTGATAGACGAGAATGCTCATTCATGTGTCATATTTTCTGTACAAGTTCCTTTCTTTTTTAAATTGATACCTAGTGATTCATATTTCATAACTCATGTTCAAAGGGTTAAGATAATTCAAAGTTTTGGTCCATCTTATTCTGTAACAAGGATGGGTTCACATTGTTACCAGTTTTTTCGTGCACCTATCCCATATAAAGCAAAAGTAAACGCTGGGAGCTACATTCATGATAACATGTGCTACTAATTTTAATATAACATAACATATGATTGATTAATTATTGAGCTTTACACTATTAAGCATCAAAGTAAATTGTTGTTTCTCTGTTGGACAGTCAATACGGTTTTGTTTTTTACTTTTAATTATTTCAAATAGAAGGACTTTTCTGATTTTGGGTTCTTTGAATTTTATTGAAGTTTAAGATTTTGATTCCATTATAGTCTTTTTTGAGAATGACATGTTTTATGCTAGGGGTTAAATTCACGGCTATGTTAGAATTAGAGTGATATTTCAGAATTTTGTATCTATGCTATTCTAAAGTGAGTGGAACTTTTGCATGAGATTAACTCTTCCTTCTAGACAGAGAAGAAAGAGACACTAACTCATACTACTATTCATTGGAAACAAAGTTTCACAATCAAAGTTCCTTATTATAATATTAACTGAATTGTCAAACTATCTTTTGTTTATACAATATATCTTGGTAGTGCTCTAAAAATCCTAATAAAAAAACCTTTCGATCAAATGAGTTATGAGTCTTGAGATTAGACAAAGAAACTTATAAGCTTAGAATATTCCATACTCAAAAACTAGTATTTCCAATGCATGATTGTGGTACACGACGGAGGTTTTAACCTCTCTCTATCTCTTTATTGCAATCTCTTTATTGCACTTTATTTGTGTTGAAAAAAATGAAACATTTCATTGACTTCGGTTTTCAAATAAGCAGAAATTAAAGATTGTCATATGGTTTTAATAAATTGTGTTGTACATTTATGACATTGCTATATGACTATATCACCTTAGGTACTTAAAAAAATTGCACAGGTCGTTTGGTAAGTTTGAAAATTATGCATTGTAGTATTTGATTGGGATATTTTTGTTGTATTTATGTTCACACGCTAATTTTCTTATCTATTACGGTTTGAGAAGGTTCACACATTAATTTTGTGTCATGTTTTCTATTTCAGCTTGAGAACATTGACCTTAAAGTTCGAGTCCTTGGAGTTATATATAATCCAATAACTTCAATAACTCTCTACAACTTCAACCTGTGACCATTCAAATATTCTGTATCAACATATATCCCTTCCATTTAGGTAATTGGCTTAACATTTGACAATTATTTCACTTAATAGGATCTGTTTTATCATCACTTTACATCTTATCAAATTCCATAATTGAATTGTATACTATGTTGTAACTTGTAAACAACATATATGGTAGTAGATTTTGCATGCAACAAAAATTAACCATATTCTTGTGATTCAATGCTGCAATTGAGACTTCATTTTGCACTTGTAGGAGGTATATAAAGGTGAAGGGTATTGTTAATGTCTTCAATGGGCCTTCCTGCTACTGAAAATCTTCTTGAAACAAAAGAGATAAATGAGAGAAGTTTTTCTTCAGATGGTAAGGCACATCATCATATTTACAAAGTGGGAATTCCTCCAAAGCAGAACCTCTTCAAGGAATTCAAGGCAACCATAAAAGAAGCATTCTTTGCTGATGAGCCTCTAAGACACTTCAAAGATCAAACTAAGTTGCGAAAGCTCGTCCTCGGTATCGAGGCCATATTCCCCATACTTTCATGGTGTAGAACCTACAACCTTAAAAAATTTAGAGGTGATATCATATCAGGTCTAACTATTGCAAGTCTCTGCATCCCTCAGGTATATTTGCTCTAACATGTCCAATTTGAGCTTTTAACTAATTTAGTTCTGATCATGAAGCTTGGCTTGTCACTTATGTTCATCCAATTGATTATATTTCATGTCACAAAAATTATTACACTGTATAGTGTTATATTGTTTAATCTCTCTTTAGGCTTAGGCCCCTTTATTAAAAAACAAAACGAGAAAATAATTCATGGCAAATGCTAGTATATTAGTATGCATTCACTTGCGCTTTCTTTCTTATGCATCGGTCTAATTTTCACCCTGAAAACTCCTTATTATCCCACCTTATTGTCACCAAATTCCACAAATACAAACATTAGCTTTCATGAGTCAATATTGGTCATGTTCTGATCTTTTTGAATTTATTACATTCAAAAATGATACACAAATTAAAGCAATGACTTCCTGAATATATGAGATTTTAATGTTTGGCTTGGAAAACAGGATATTGGATATGCCAAGCTTGCAAATTTGGATCCACAATATGGACTATGTAAGAATCTTGTCTCTAATGAAAAAGCTCAAATTGTTCCATGTGTTTTGTTTGGATGGTTGAATGAGATTTTGTTAACTTTTCTTCTACTCCTTTTGCAGACTCCAGCTTTGTTCCACCACTGATTTATGCTATCATGGGAAGTTCTCGTGATATTGCTATTGGACCAGTGGCAGTGGTTTCTCTCTTGTTGGGGACATTACTTAGTGATGAGATTGATCCAACTAAGCATCGAGAAGAATATAGGAGACTTGCTTTTACAGCAACTTTTTTTGCTGGGATCACACAAGCAACACTTGGGATTTGTAGGTAAGATACCCAATACTCTAGATTATTATTTTTTTGCATTTTTCCAACCACTAATGTTTATGTTATATACATAGCTCCAATGAATGTTGCACTGCTTATAATACATCAAGATATGATATTATATTATTATGTATGGTTTTGTTAATCAGGTTAGGATTCTTGATTGACTTCCTATCTCATGCTGCTATTGTGGGTTTTATGGGTGGTGCTGCCATTACAATTGCCCTTCAACAACTTAAGGGTTTCCTCGGCATTAAAACCAAAAAATTCACAAAAAAAACTGATATTGTCTCTGTCATGAAATCAGTATTTAATACAGCCCATCATGGAGTATGCTCTCTCTCTCACACACAATTTAAAATTACTAACTAGAATTGTGTACATACAAATATGTTATTTGTATAACCCACATCAACAACTTTGGTGCGTGGGGTTGTACATATAACACTGATGGTGTATATATGCAGCCACAAAATTGATTCATAATTATTCCCCCAACAAAACAAAGATGCATATTAATGTAATGTTTAACATGTTGCAGTGGAACTGGCAAACTATACTCATTGGAGCTAGCTTTTTGGGTTTTCTCCTAGTGGCAAAGTTTATTGTAAAACACTAAACCACTATCTCATTTCTCTATTTAAAAACCTTAATTGGGTAGTTATAATGGCACATTTTTTTTCTAATTATGTCATGTTGTGTTTGATCAGGGAAAGAAGAACAATAAATACTTCTGGGTGCCAGCAATTGCCCCGTTGATATCCGTTGTTCTGTCAACATTTTTTGTATTCATAACCCGCGCAGATAAGCATGGAGTGGATATTGTAAGTGCAAAGATTTCCATCCTGTATATATCAGATTATAATTCAGCATTCATATGATTAAGTAATGATAAGAATATTATAATACTAATTGCAGAAGAACTGAATTATTTTTCTTTACTGATATGTGAAGGTAGGACTCATAGAGAGAGGGATCAATCCTTCATCTGTTGACAAAATTTATTTTAGTGGTGACTACCTTAGCAAAGGTTTCAAAATTGGCGTGGTGGCAGGCATGGTAGCATTGACTGTAAGTAGATATTGACACCCTAATGCCTCTCTTAAATAGTATATCACCATAAGTTTGTGCCTATAGTTCTAATTAAACCATAACTTTTTGGTTCTCAGGAAGCTGTGGCGATTGGAAGAACATTTGCGACTATGAAGGATTATCAATTAGATGGAAATAAAGAAATGGTGGCATTAGGAGCAATGAACGTTGTTGGTTCAATGACTTCTTGTTATGTGGCAACTGGTAAGCTCAAACACAAGAATTTTATGACTCGTAGCGTATCGAAATGAGATGAAGTAGAATGTATAAGTTATGGTATAAACTGTCAAATGCTACCTAACTTATTTTGGTCATTAGGTGCAAGTTTAAGACAGATGTAATTAAATTGCATAGTCATTAATCATGGAAGTCATATAGTTAGACTAATTATTTTCGCCTCTGATCGACCTTCTTCCTTCTTTCAGGTTCATTCTCTCGGTCGGCGGTGAATTTCATGGCTGGCTGCCAAACTGCAGTCTCAAATATTGTGATGTCCATAGTAGTGGTCTTAACCCTGTTTTTCATCACTCCACTTTTCCAATACACTCCAAATGCCATTCTTGCTGCAATCATCATTTCTGCTGTAATCGGCCTTATCGACTTTGAGGCAGCAATATTGATTTGGAAGATTGACAAATTTGATTTTATTGCTTGCATGGGAGCATTCTTTGGTGTTGTTTTTATCTCTGTTGAGATTGGACTTCTAATAGCTGTAAGTACTAATTAAGGCATAGCTATCTTATGCTCTAAAATAAAATAAAAGTAGTTTCTCATTCGAATTGTTGACATGGTTAATTGATTCTATTTACATGTTGTTGTAGGTCTCAATATCCTTTGCAAAGATCTTACTACAGGTCACAAGGCCTAGGACTGCTACACTGGGTAAGATTCCTAGGACATCTGTCTATAGAAACACCCAACAATACCCAGAAGCTACTAAGATTCCAGGTGTACTGATTGTAAGAGTGGATTCTGCAATATATTTTTCCAACTCCAATTATGTTAAAGAAAGGTAAACATGTATTCCTACTTTATTTATATATGGTCTAGTGGTGTAAGACCCTGCTAGATTCCCAAGAAGACTAAAAAGTCAATGTTTGATTCTTGGGAGCGACACTTGTTGGGAGGAACAGCTACACATCCCGAAATCGATCAGTTCTTTGAGGGGATAAAAAATATATGGACTGATTAGATTTTTTTTTCACACTCTTCAAATGAAACTGAAGTGAAACAAAATCTATAGAAGTTTTTCTGACACTTATGAGCTATGATCTAATCTTGCAGGATATTAAGATGGCTGATAGATGAAGAAGAACAAGTAAAAGGAGACTATCAAACAAAAGTCCAATTTTTGATAGTTGAAATGTCACGTGAGTAGTGTCTCTATTATCGCTTTGTTTTAGTCTTATTGATTTTCCTTGAGTATGAACTTTATTTTCAGGTTATTTTACATTTTATTTACTTAATAGAGTGTGTGTTTTTTGTTTTCTTTTGTTGCAGCTGTGACTGACATAGACACCAGTGGCATCCATGCCCTTGAAGAGTTATATAGAAGTCTTCAGAAGAAAAGTATTGAGGTAATTAAGCATATATAATGCATGATTTATCATTACAAACAAAAACACATAATAAGTATATCTTACCAAGAAGAGTTGCTTGTTTTCACAGCTTATTCTTGCAAATCCTGGTCCAGTAGTGATAGACAAGCTTTACACATCAAATTTTGCAAACTTGATTGGTGAGGACAAGATCTTCCTAACTGTAGCAGATGCTGTTGCATACTGTTCTCCAAAGATGGCTGAAGATCCTTGAATGAAAACTCTGAAGAAGTTGTTGCCTTAATTCCTTGGGAGGAGGAGAAAATGGGGTGAAACCTGTGTAAAAGATTGTATTATATAGGATTTTGTATTAGGTTTAAACAGTTAAATCATTTAGTCCGGCAAGTGACTTTATCTATAATTTTATTTATAAATATAGAATTATACATAATACAATCTTTTATATAATCAATGATTATCTATCATTATATTGATGAAGTAATATTTATCGATGAGAGTTAAACAAAATATTAGAATTGTATTTCTTTTTTTTTTAAATATTAAGTAAACCGTTAGGTTCACTTTTCGGATTATTCTGATTTAACATGGTTGGACCAGAATTTCCCTGATTCAAAGTAATTCAACTCCTCATTCACTTATAATTGTAAGTCATAATCGATTTGAAGTCTAATCAGAAGTCGAACCGTGGATCCAGTCCACTTCTCCCAACATTAATTGAAAGATGACATAGATATAACGTCAATACAAACATTTTGTACAAGTAGAAGTTAGTGGCCTATCTCATATTGCTACTTAATCCTCTTGTATCCTTATGATAAAGTAGCAAATAAGAAAGCAAAAGAAAAAAAAGGAACTAACCATTAACTCCCCCTGTTTCTACTGGAATGTTTTAGAATCTAAATGTATGAAGAAATATACTTTAATCCTATTATAAGAAAAATTATTGATCTTTAAATCTTTTCCAATATTTTGCTTATAGTTGTTCTTAGCATCTTTCTATCTCTAGAAATTAGGTTATCTTAGCATCTATATCTCTGGAAATTAGGTTAATTTTCATTTGATATAGTCGTTGTACCATATTTCTAATTGTCTCCTCTACCAAGTACCTAAACGGCTAAATCAGACCATCTGAGATATAATTTTTCCATCTTTTCTACAATAGAAATAATCCAAAATTTCTCCCTAATGCATTATTTTTTAATCATATATCATCTAACATGTCTACTTATCCAACGCAACATTCTCATCTTTACTATATTGAGTTTATTATCTTATTAATATTTTACTCAATAATATTTCGTCTCATATAACATTTAGGTCTTATAATTATGCCATAATTTTTTCCATAAGATCGAGTTGCACATTTCCGTACATATGACACTTCATGCATTCCATCATTTTATTCATGCGTCATTTTGCATGATTGACCCAAGATAATTAAATCTAGTAATATGATATGATCTTAATCATTTACCTCTACAGTGAGGTTTGTTTGTCTCTTGCTAAATTTACACTTTATATATTTCATCTTACTTAGATTTATATGAATGTCATGACCAACAAGGCGTTGGTCAAGTGGTGTAAGGTCCCACTGGATCCCCGAGGTTGAATGTTCGAATCCTGGGAGCGAGACTTATTGGAAGGGGCAACCACGAACCATAAAAGAGATTAGTTCTTTACCCAAAAAGGTAAAAGAATATCTTTCGTAGTACCAAAAAATATGAATATTATGTGCTTCCAAAGTTTTTCTCCAATCTATAGTTTCTTATTTAATTCATTTCAGTATTCTTCAACTATGACAATATGATCCACAAAAGGAATATATTGTGGTACCAATTGTTCTCAGATATGATTGATAAGCATATCAAAACTAAGGTAAACAAGTAGAAATTAATATTGATCATTATGTACTTCTATAATATTAAGAAAATCTTCTAAAGCTTCATATTTTCATATCAGTCTTAACTCCATCATATATTAAGAACTACAATGCTATATGTAAAACTTCACACTACATCTTCCAATTGATGTTGGTTTTGTAAACAAGTTGAGATAATGCTCTATCTATCTATATCCATATAATTTTAACAATTTAGATTTTAAGTTATTTATAAATATTTTAAAAAATCTTTTCTTTTTCACGTATTTTAATATTAGACACTTCAGTGATAGACAATGTTTCAACCTTAGAAAATATATGACATGTATCTTATTAAATCAAAAGTTATTCGAATGTCTTCGTGTTGTACAAACATCATTTTTGTACGAAAAAGTATTGGAATCATCCCTCTCCTTCTCTCATTGATCATTGTTCCTATAACGCCAGATTAATACATAGAGTAAGCAGAGTTGGTAATTAGTGATGAAGTAAAGCGTATCTCAATATCAGATTTGAATACTGTAAGTGTAAGAGGGGAATCTTTAAACAATTGATATAATTCCAATGTCTACGTGATTTATGGGGACTTGGGAAGCCGAATGCATGGTTCCAAACTGTCAAAATTATTTTTATTAAACAATGTTTGATTCATGATGGATTAATCAATACGATGAAAATTTTAAGTTAACTTCCATAATAAAATATTTCTAAACGTTAATTGAAAAAATGAGACTTTGTGGCTTTGTGCAATCTTCTATACGGACACGTCTTTTGTCCGAGATATATCACTTCATATACTCTTTTATTTTCATTATTCAGATAAAGAGGACAAGGTGCAAAAGATAATGTATAAAGAAAAGTAAATATAAGAGTTGGTTATAAATATAAGAAAAGTAAATGTGAAAACTCGACCGTAATTCAATGTTCAAAAGAGACGTCCTTGAAGAAGAAAATGAGGGTGTGATTTAACATTTAGTCCAAAAGTGGGATTAAGAATTAAAAATAAAGAAAATGATGTATGCATACGAACAATATAAGACTTTTTGAAGAGAAAAAAAAAGTCTCAAAGTCTCTCACAGATGAGTAATATGGAAAAAATCTCATGTTATAAATAGAGGTTTTCTTTCATCGTTATAACTTGCCCCAAGTTGAATGTGTTTTCATTCAACTTTTTCTTTCTCCCTCCTATTTTCAGCCGATGCATTTCCGGCAAACTTCTCCCCCATATTTTCAGTCGATGCATTTCCGGCAAACTTCTCCCCCTTTCTTTTCGTGGCACTAAGAATTGGTGGGTATTTCGAGAATTGGCACTGTTAGCCATATTGTGGGAATGTTGAGAATTGACATTGGTAGTCATATTGTGGTGGGTGTATTTAAGATCGGTTCTTACAGTGCAGTAAGAATTCGATAACTGGCTGACTCACAACCAGGTCGCTCTCTTTAAGACGTTTCGTGGCGGTCGCTCTCTTTAAGACGTTTCGTGGCACTGCCCAAAATGTACAAGCAGACTATCAACCACGCCATCCATAGGATAAAATAAAACAGCTCATATCTCTGTTATCGAATTCTTACTACACTGTAAGAACCGATCTCCCATACAACCACAATATGGCTACCAATGTCAATTCTCGAAATTCTCAATATAATAGCAGTGTCAATTCTCGAAATACCCACAATATGGTAGCATTTCCACGGTAAGAAAGGGGGAGAAGTTTGCCGAAAATGGATCGGCGGAAAATATAAAGGAAAAATAAGAAGTTAAATGAAAACACATTCAACTTGGGGCAAGTTATAATGAGGGGAGAAAACCTCTATTTATAACATATTGCATGGAGAGGGATCCACTTACTCTGCATCCTACCATCAATTCTAGGGAAATCCAATTGTTTGAATTAGTTAGTAGATCTAAACCATAAATGTCCATAAAATTGATAGATATGATGAGGAGTGAGTTCAAAAAACTTACTCTTGGAATAAGTGAATCCCTATGATATTGCATATATATTACCCTCTTTAAAATCTCACTAATGATTTTCAACAAACCATGTTCCAACATATTGCATGGAAAGGGATCCACTTACTCTGCATCCTGACCATAGATGTCCATAAAATTGATAGATACGATGAGGAGTGAATTCAAAAAACTTACTCTTGGAATAAGTAAATCCATACGATATTGCATATATATATTACCCTCTTTAAAATATCACCATTACCTTTGACCATATTATTATCCTATTTAATAAACTAAGGAGCAGTTGAAATGATAACATTGTTGAAAAAAGAGAAAATGATTTTGGGATGGTCCCTTGAAAATAGGGGTATGCTATATGTTATCCCAATATCCAATTTGTTCTAGACTAACATTGACCGAAAATTATTACATAGATATAGAAAATGGAAGTTATGCTAATCTCTTATATATTTAATTGTGTTGGTCCTGATATAATATATGATACAGACACAATATGAACAACTTGTTCAGACCAACAAATCTCTTGGATGGTTACAAACTTACAATCATCAATAAAGGATGAACTACCTCTAGATTTTTGGACAATTGATTTGAGGGATGCTACATTATATATCGGAGGTGGTTTTATCAAATATATTTGGTAAATAGAAGAGTGTATATATGTGCATGGTTATGCTCAGCATGTTATTCCACTGAGTTGTTAATCCATTTAATAGAATTTCTATAATGGAGAATCATAATGATAGAAACTGGTGCAATGCTGCATGCTTTTCTTTAAGAAAAAAAGAAACCTCTAGATTTGTTTTTTGCATATTTATTCTGTAATGAGGGAAAGACAAGGTGCATCTAAAATAAACTTTCATTACTTATAGTAGCAAGAAACAAAGTGGTGAATAGGCTTATAGCTAAATTATTATTGTGATACCTATTGGTGTAAATATGTTGAGCTCTTTGTGAATTGAGTTCACCTTGTTAAATATTCAATGAAGCTCATTCTTTTAGCAAAATAAAAACTTCACCAGTGGCAAATGCACAATTTCAATGCATAAATAATCAATATTACAAATTATTACACATTATTCAGATACATAAAAGAATCAACCAACAAGCAGAAATAAGGTGATGCTGCATGTTGTGATCATCTGAATGCATAAATTAAATATCTAACCATGACTGATATGATTTACACTTCGAAGCAACTGATCCCTAATGTGAGGGATGCTGCTGCTTGCTTACCCTTTGGGATAGCAACACTCAATTGTACAACTACAAAGGGTACAATTTTACATAGCCGCATTATTGCAATCTAACCAAGCACTTTACGAAGTTCATCGGTTAACTTCACCCGGCTTGATGGCTCCAACTGCAAAAAATATCAAATAATCATCTCCGAGTTTCAAGATGCAATGAAGCAAATAACATCAATTTAATGTAACCACCGAAATAAAATAAAATAACAAACTGGGAATGTAATGAAAATTGAAGTGCTTTTACCTTGCTTAAAAGGGCAGCAAGGCATTGGGGTAGAGCTTGCAAATCTAGAACCGAGTCACCAATATTTGTTAGTTGAAGCAACACTTTCTGGGCACGCAATTCCTTTAGTTTATCCTCATAGTTTGCAGGATTATCCTTCCATCTGAAGAAGGCTTCATCATCCAACCATGCATTTTCGCTATCTTTAGCAATATCAGAACTCAGATACAAGTTCTTGAGCAATTCCAATGCGGATACATGTGACAAATGGTCACCACCGGCAGCATCTCTGACACTGTTGATCAATGTCTGCTCACCAATTCTCCTGTTAAGTCTGCGGTAGAAGACAGCACGGGAGTTACCCCAGTCCAGAACTTCCCTTACTACCCCCTTTGCAGCCATTCTGAAGGAAGTATCATGCAGTTCAGCGAATTTGGTAGCTATCTGGGTATACACAGGCAAAAGCTGTTTCTCGCGTGACTTAATTTGCTGTTGTAGGGATTCGATGTTCACAATGTCCCTGTTACTCTTGGCCTCCTGAAGTTTTGCCTTCAGAGTTATCAGCTGTTGATCCAGTCTACCCATGCACTCCAACAATTCTCTTGTTCTGAATTTGATCTCAATCATCCCTTCTGGCTCCAGGACATTGCCTTTAGCTGTTCGGTCGGCATACATTTCAATGTGGTCTGAATTGATTTGACTGTCAACAACAACCCACGCCCCACCACGGAGTTCGCCCATCATTGGGATGTATACAAATATGGGTTGCTTGTATGTCCTAAGGTTCTCTACAATGGTTGAACCAGCCTGAAGAATTCCTTCAAAAAGATCCCTCTGCCCACCTGAAAAGCCTCTCCAATTTGCAAGAATGAAAAGTGGGAGCTCTTCTCTGTTGAAATCCAATATTGCTTGGGCTGTCTTGGTAGCAGAATCAGGAAACCACACTTGTCCAGCTTGAGGAACAACCCTCTCATGAGAATCAAGCTGGCCTGGATCAGCAGGTATTATTTGCATTACCGTTTGTGTTTCTACAGCAACGATTCCCACAGGAATTCCTCCAAGTTTTGCCCTTCCTGTAACAACTGTCCTTGCCCATCCTTCTAATGTCTCCACAAAACTGTCCTTGTCAAAAATGCCTCCTAGCCATCTTCCATTACCATCCACAGTTCCGGCGATGGCAGCACGAGGATCACATGAGTTTTCTGGCAAGTACTCCACTTGTCTTTCTGGAGGATCAAGGGACTTTACAATGGGAAGCTTACCACCTACATGAGAAGGAACGTAGCTAAGCCACTTTAAAATAGCGGAAACACCTTCAAGGTCATCCGAAACTGTAAGGTGAACAACTCCATTAGTTGCCATGATCTTAGGTCCACCAAGTTGCATATGGGAGCTGTATACCTCACGACCAAGAAGTTTATTTAACGCTGAAAACCCGGTAAGAATTATGGGCTGATCAAGCCTCTGTATGCATCTCATCCCGAGCCTGGCAAGATAAGCCCCTATTCCGACAGTCCTGCCAGTCACATATGTCAATGTAAAAGTTTCCTTGTATGCCCTTGAATAGGCACCAGCAATGGCACCACTACCACTCAAGTTTTCGACCCCCAGGCCATCCTCTTTCCCAACAATGGTGTCTATGACCCATCTGGTTTCTCCACTTTCAAGCTTTAATTCATGTGCTATCACTGATGATTCAATCCGAGCGTAATCCTCAGGTGTTAAATATACATACTGAAAACCATGCTCAGGTCTAGATTCCTCAGACCAACCAACTTTGAAACAGGATTTGACTTCCTCGGCTACACCTAAACGGGCACCAGAGTTTGCTGCTAAATAAATTAAAGGTAGTTTTTTCGCACATGCAAGATCAGTTACTGCACGGAAGAATGCATCTTCTCTTGGGCCAAAAGAACCAGCCTTGAAGGTTACATCATTTGCTACAACAAATATTGTCCTTCCAGATGGAAACTCGGGGGTACGCATTTCCATTAACCAGGCTACCATGCCAACATCATTCAGTCCAGGAGAACGCTCCACAGTAATAAGAGGTGTACCCCAACCACCTTCTTTGTCAGCAAATTTAAGCTCTGTTGCTTTTAGAAGATCTGTATCTTTGGCTCTTTGAAATGCAGACTGCTGGATTGCCCATGACTGTTCCAAGGCTGTTTCAAATGCCTGCAAGAATTATTTCTCCTCAGCAAATATACTTTCACTAAATAATGAAGTGTTACACACGCACGTAGATGCCCACACCAACAGACAGAAAACAAAACCTACCTTTCATCTAAATTCATTAAATAGCACTTACCAGGGGGAAATCGTAGCAGTATGTGGTGCTGTTCTTTCTTGCTGAAAGACGTTTTCGGTCAATAACTCCCAAAGATTGATAATTTTCATTTACTGGTACACCATGCAGCGGGCCCTTTACACCTACTGAACTGTATACCACTTTATGAGTGCTGGTATCCTCCAATTCTCGGTATATCTGAAATTATATAAATTCAATGAAGTCAATATTTACAAACAATTTATAATAATCCTTTCAATACAGAAGCTGACAATGATAATTTATTGCTCTCGAGTACAAGCAGAACATTAGGTTTTCCTTGCATATATTTTTAGAATTAGTTTGCTTCTCAAAAGGAACTTTTGATAAGTTGAGTGGAAAATTTTTGGCATGCAAGGAAGCTTTCCCTTGAAACGTTTAGTAAATAAAGACTTACATGTACAGTGCAAGTATGACCCGTCACATTATTTACAATAACCCTCCAAGCACCATTTGCCTGACCAAAGGCTGCCATCCAGAGCTTGATTTCCCACACAACAACTCCCAATCTATGCATCCTTACACCAACAGAAGAATGGACTTCATGTGCCAGTCCTTCTAAGATTGCCTCGACTGTTGTTTCTTCTTGGCCAGCAACTAAGTCAATTCTCCTGACATTATCATCCAAAATGTAAGACATGGATAAAAGCTACTTCATGATATGCTAAAAGAATATATATGGATCACTATGCAGCCATAATTACTTTGGATAAGGCACAAGATCATCTATTTGTTGCTGACGTATGATATATAGGTACATATGAGCATGTTCAGATTTGGTATTGGCATTGTGTGCATTAAGTTCCAACTCCTCCATCGCAGCCATCAAGGACCTAAAAATGCTCCTGGAAGTGAAGGACATAGCCAATTGGGTACGAGATGTTTCTGCATCCAGCCTTTGATACAAAGAGAACCCTTCATTTGTGGTTGGTTGTCTTAGAAGTGTACGAAGAAACATTCTTTGAATTGGTTGTGGTTTGTTATCCACAACTGTGTACAGGTGCCATTGACGATCTCGAGATGGGGTATACCGTATATTTTCATAGGCTTTAAGTTTGTCCTATAAACAGACAACATGTAAATAAGTTTAAGATCTAGCATGCAAGTGAAATTTGTTTCTTTCATACAAAAGTAAAACAGGGGACTTGAACCATGAACTAACTAACCAATTCAAGATAAATGGACAGTGGAGGTTCCAAATGCCGCAACAGAGGCTCCTCCTCATAATAGTGTTTTTCTGCTGACCAGTGAAAGGAGTGCCTCACGGGTGCACGCCCTTCATCCCTCTGTATGATACAGCTAATAACTCCAACACCTGCAGCTCGTATGGTGGAACCCACTTCTTCATCTTTGAGAAATTTGGCTAACTTTTTTATTCTTTCTTGAGCCTGATCCTCATCACCACTGCACAACACCAAAATGTTTCTTGTCAAGAAGACATTGGATGTTCTGATTAGTATTTCAACACTGATGTGTCAACAAGAACACACACGAACATGCATTTTTGGTTCAAACTTCAACAATAAATTTAAGGAGTTCAAAAAACAGTACCTGTCTTGCAGCAAACTCATCTGGTTGTTGATACCCACTAGTGCAATATGCATCATATTACCATACTTAACTGCTTCACCAGAACCATTTGTAATATTTGGTTCGTGTAGGTTACTGCTTGCTTCTCTTAGCGCATCACTTATCATAGCAGGTAAAAATTGAAGAGATTTAATTATAACCATCACTCCCCATTTCTTCCCACTGTGTTTCTCCACCAGTGTTTTTTCTAATATTTGGTTTTCGACCCCACTGTTCCCTTCAATGTACTCCTCTAAGAACTCCCATGAAGCAATAAGACCAGATCTGTTCCACTGCATCCTGACACTCCCTTTGACAAGATATGGCTGACAGGACATACTAAAGTTAGAATTTAGAAATGACACTCCCTTAAACAAGAAATGGATTATAGCAGTTATGAAAGTTCGAAAACCATGTAACAATCCCGTTGATCCCCCCACACACACAAAAATAAAATAAAAATTATAAAACAAAAGAAGAGCAATAATAATTAAGTACCAAGTAATAGCAGTAAAACTTATATATACCTGGTAGAGCCTGCGTACATAAGTTTCCACAACCCTCCTTTGAAGGGTGTGATCGCTGTGATCAAATAAACCCACAAGGGCATCTTCAACTGCCAAAGGAGCACTCACAAGGTCCTCCATTCGGTCATTAATGGCACTCTTCCTCTTGGGAGTATCGATAGTTTCACCATCCTCGGTGAACATCTCTAGTTCAGAAAGACTTCTAGCAATGCTGGACCGCAGTTCACTCAATTTAGTTTGTTCCAGAAGTTGACTTGCCTTAAGAGCCAACTGCATCAGGATAATTGCGCATCAGATCTCTGCTCAAAATGCTCCATAGACATTAAAAGTATAATCCACAAGATGGAACGAGAAGCAGATAATAGAATGGTATCTACTCATAACTCTCTTCCAGTAGAAGAGACAAAGCGAGATCTAACAATATAACATGATGAAATGTCCAACCTGAGAATAATTTGTATGGTTGAGTTGAGAGAAACGGATTAGTTGATCCCTGTAGGCAGCAGGGTTAGGGTAAACCAGTTTATCCATGAGCTGCAGTATCAGCTTATTTTTACTCTTCACACCCTGAAACCCATGAAATGCAGTAAGTATATTATATAAATGCCATATAATGTCAACAAGAAATCAAGGAAGCAAAACACTCTAACTGAGCATGTTATAAAGTATATACCTGATGAGAGAGCACTATGTCTACAATCTTCAATAAATCTTTCTTATATTGAAGCCGGAGGCGTTCAATTACATCAGCCTAGGAATGAAAGGAAAAAAGTTATGAATATTCTGGAACTCAGAAAAGTTAAATGATAAAGAAAGCATCTTTTGTATTAGAAGATGTGCATAGTTAGTTCCTAATTTAGATGAAGAATGTAAATGAAGAAACCTAAAATGTGGTGACTAGTTTTGTTTGCAGCATTCCATGACAGTACAACAAACAGTTTGATTTTGATTTAGGTGAAGAAAGATTTCAAAATGGTCAAGTGGCATCTAGTAAAAACTAAAATTAATAAGGTCAAAAGACAGATTCTTTTTAAGTTTTACATCACCCGCCAAAAGTGTTCTGGTGAGAAGTCTTGGAAGTTCATCACAGATTATATTACCCATATAATATCAGAACAAGAAATCAAATATGATACTAACCAGTATATTATCACTAAATATTTCTTCAACAAAAAGATACTCTTCAAAAAGGGACTGAACAATTATATGGGCATGGCTCTCTCTTCCACCATCATAAGACTTCACAAGACTCAGCAAAGGTTCGACTAATCTTTCTTGAGCTCCTTTTTCTTTGTCGGGACAAGAGGAAAGATGAGCCTGAAGCGCAAAACAGCACATGAGTTATTCATGTCAAAGGGGGGAAATCAGAATGAGAAAATCAAAGAACAGAAACTCACTTCAAGAATTCCCTTCAATAATTTGGCAGGGAAATCAACAATTTGTGTGCTTGAAATCCTCTCGAACTCCTTATATTTTGATTCCAACTGAAAAACCACATAGTTCAAGGTCATCTCAGATCACTGTTTAGATGTTAAACCAGAGGAGAAAGCTAGCAAGGTGTGTCCCCTTACCTCGCTTCTCAGATCTTTGGGAAGACGATTTGCCAGAACTGCGAAGCACTCTTGCCATTGAAGAAAAGGCAATTCAGGACTATCGAGGCAATTGAGCAAACTTTGTACAACCTGAGATAAATATCTAACTCATTAATAAGACAAGCATATACAAGTCTGAGAATGATAATAATAGGATTTAAATTTTAATGAATCCAAGTGAATAATTTGCTCACATCATCAATATTGTGCTCGTAGCCAGCAAGAATCATGCGTGCAGAATTTAAGCTTGCAGCACATTTCTGATGAACTCTACCAGAAATTGCAGTAGGAGGGCCCAGAACAGGGAAGCTCCCATTGAAAGGTTCTGCCTTTCTTACAGCTGAAGGATCATCAAGATCAAGCCTTGCTATAAGTTCACCAGCCTACAAAAGACAATTCTTTCTTAATCTCTCTTTTAATTGAAGCACTTGTACTTTCTTTGTGTTACACTATATACCTGCATAGCTTGACCTTCAGACATTTTGAAATGAATAATTCCAGAAGCAGGCGAAAGAAGAGGCATGCACATCTTCATGACCTCAACTTCAGCATATGGTGTGTCAGCATCAACATGACTGTCATCTGCAACCAAATATCTCATAAGCTTGCAAGGAGTCTCCGCAATTAACTTTGATGGATCATGATCATTCTGCATATAATAATAGTTTAGAAACTTGTCTCGGACACAAGGGGGAAAGAACTTTGAGGTAAAAAATTAACTTGTTATACCTGAAGCAAGCAAGTCCTTCCATCTATTAGAAGGCGGGTCCCAGCTGCTTCTTCCTCTGCATATATTATATGACTGTTTCCATTCAGCTGTAAGAAGTGGAAACTAACAGTTAATAACTCGAGAATGAGATATAGAACAAAGGGCCATATATACTTGCCTGCATCAGCAAACCTCCATCACGTAAAGTATGTATCTCTGCTTCTATCTCTGATTCATTCATTCTCAATCTATAACTTCCAGACCCTCCTCGTATCATGTCAATCTAAAAAAAATTACAAGTACAAATTACTGCAATTGATCATTGCCAATAGCGGCATATGTCTCGAAAAGGTAGGGAAACTGCACAAAATGTCCATCAAATTGATATTTATGACAATACATACCGTGTATTTGCTTCCTTCTATGTTCAGGGACACTTGAGCATGGACAAGAGACAAGTGCTGCCATATTATTAACAAAAATCAGGTCACTAGAAAATAAGAAGAGAGTTTAGTGCACTACAAACCATATATTTCACCAATTTAGGCTCTACCTTGGGAGGGATTTGTCCCTTTTCAAGATAACCAACATAGTCAGAAACCAAAGCTGCACTGCAAGCAGAAGCTTTCTGCATTAATTGGAAACAGCACAGGTCATGAATTCCACAATATGAAGCTAACAAAAGCGTAAGGAGAAAAGAATAAAAGATGAGGAACAAGTGTACTTACATAGAGTGCCCCTCCAACAACAGAAAGATACCAGGGAGGCCTCTCTGCTCTAACCCGCATTGCAATTCTACTGTCCAGCCACCCCGTGTGAATCTTGTTATCTCTGTAGTCTGAAGCCTGAGATCAAGTATTGTACTAATGTCACTTCTGCACGCTGAACACTTCTTTTAAAATATGTCAATATGTGAATAACTTACATTCAGAAGATCAATGGTGTAATCAACATTGGTACGAATTTCTCCTCGAATTTGAATCTCCTTTAGACCCAGAACCATATTTGCAATAGCTAAACCCCTAGATTCTCCAAAAGCAAAAACATGCCCTGAAGTAAAATACATGAATGTAAGAACGAGAGAGGAATTATACCATGCATAATTGACACCGGACATTTCAAAACTCACCAACCGTGAAGTTCTTATTCAAATTACAGAATAGAAGAATCAGTAGTTCTAACTCATTATCACAAGTTCTCATTAATTCTGAGAAATTCTTAAGTAGACACGATATTTTTCCTTATTTGCTTGCTGCTGATTAAGGTCATGCAATCCGGGTTAATTATATTTTCCATAATATATATATATATATATATATATATATATATTGAAGTTCACAATGATGCTGTTTGCTACAATTTCTGCCTGCATCTATGCTATTTAGACTGAGAGAATCATGGATTTTTCAACAAAAGATGAGGAATTTTGAGAGTTTAGTCACAGCATTCAAAAATGATTTGAAATGCAGAATCTTTGGTCATTGTAAACATATAAGGAGGATGCAATATAGACGATTTCGAGTGGTATAGGGGTTAATATAGCAGGTGAATGATTTTTATGTTGTTAAATTGTAAACACACAGGAGTGTTTCGTGTATTGATGGGGATGAAAATCTTGAGTTTATGTTAGGGCATAGGAACCCTTCCTAGAAGGTGATCTATCATTTTCTTTTGACTTTTCTTGGCCCTTGGTTGTATGATTGATTTGGTTTGGTAATATATTCGCACTTTCACAGTTTACCTACAACAAGTTCACAATGATGCCTTGGGAATTTGAAAATCAAGAATAGCTAATATTTTAGGGGAAAAAAATTTATTAATAGTTACTACTTACCAAACTGAGAATCTGAGAATTCATGGATTCCTCCTCCAGACTGCAAACATATAGTTGAAAAATACTTAGCGTCCCAAGATTGAAGGTACACCCACATATGAAGGAACATAAGACTTACCTTAACAGAGAAGTATGCCCACACATTTGGCTTGCTTTTAAAGCTTAGCTCCTGCACACATATTTTAACTCAGTAAAAGTGAATGAATGAAGTAACAGTAAGATTGCTGTTGGATTTGGTAGTTAACCTGCACTTTCCCGCTTGTAGGCTTAAAACCATCATCGGGGTCCTCACTTGTGACTCGCACAGCCACGCAATGACCTTTTGGCCTTGTAGATTCTACCTTGTCAAAATCAAAGGGAGTAGCTAAACCTGATGTTTTCCTCCAAGCATCATTACCCCCACCATGTTCCACCCCATAGAAACGCCTTACCTCTGTTAAGTGATACACATTTAAGAAATGTAAGAAATGAAATCAGTGAGCAAGAAAGTTCAAATAATGTATCTTAAGTTGTACCTGGAATTTGCCAGAGAGGGATACCCATCCCAACGGCAACTTGTGCTGCTGGCAGATTTATCTCTGCTATCCACTCTGTAACCGGGTGCTCGACCTATATAAGAATTAATTGCAAAACAATCAGCTATATTTGTGAAAAGTATTAGAAAACATAAAAATAAAACAGGGTATACAAACTAGGAAGAGCTATCTTCAAGCATTAGAAAAAATTATAAAATATCTAAAAATACACAGAAGCATTATGCAAATAACTAGTTAAGCTCAAATGCCTATCTCACTTGCAAAATCTAAGCATTATCATAAAACATACTGCAATTTTTGTTTCTATGTCAATAGAACAAACTATTATCTGGTATACTAATCAAAATCATTTGGAGAACCAAACTCAAAGGGAAAATTAATCAAGTCATAGGAAAGAGAAAAAAGAACTATGGTGTGGGCAAAAACCAAGGTTGTCGTACAACACCTGTAGTCGAGGGTTCAACTCTAAAAAGTAGTACTCGCCAGTTTCCATGCTATAAAGATACTCAACAGTAGCTGCACCAACATAATTTACAGATTTTGCTAATCTTCGAGCTGCCTGTTCTAGTTGTTTCACCGTTGCCGGAGGAGCTACAGTAATGGGGCCCTCCTCGATAATCTGTTACAGATGAGTGATTAGGTTATAGTGACATTCATTTCACCATGGCAATTCGGTGTGATACAGAAATTTCCGAACCTTTTGATGCCTCCTTTGAATACTGCAATCACGGCTATGCAAAGCTGCAACATTTCCATATTGGTCACAAAGTAACTGGACTTCTAGATGCCGGCTCTATTTCGAAACAAAAGAGATCATCAGAAATGCAGAATATGATCGAGAATCCAACATGCCCATTCAGATCAAAGCTCAGTGGATTATCTAACCTGGGATGCAACCTTCATTATAAATATAGGTGAGCCTGGAACTTCACCTTGAACTTGCTTGAACAATGCCCTTATTTCATCATCATTATGAACCTGGAATATTCAAATGACTGTTAGTGTCTAAACGTTGCCAAATAAATCACACAATAATAAGGTTGGCGCAAAGTTTCTCAGCATTGTAGATATTTATCCGGTTTTCTGTTTGAAATAATTTATAAATTCCTGGAAGACAAAATTAGCTTTCCTAGATTAGCTGCACAAATGCTACAAGGTTTTCTGAATGCTAAGTATTGATCGCAAACCTTTCTTATGCCTTTACCACCACCACCCCAAGATGCCTTGATCATTGCAGGGTATCCTACAACTTGACAACTCGCAATTGCTTCTTCTGTAGTATAAACACATGCTTCCCGATAAATTTCATCGGGGATGGTAACCAAGCAACTTTCAGGAGGTATTTTCACCTGTAAGAAGAAACCTCGGAGTTCAAAAATTGGGCATCCCTTACAAAAGAAATGCACAACAACTGGAGAATGAAATTTACATGAGAACCACTCCATGGAAGGGTTGGCACTTCCGCTGCTTGAGCAATCAACGACGAACCAATTTTATCTCCCAATGCTGCCATAGATACAGCAGGAGGACCAAGAAATTCGATTCCTTTTTCTTTCAATGCATCAGGAAGCTCAGGATTCTCTGATGCATGACCCCAACCAGGCCACACAGCATCAACATGAGTTATCTCAGCCATCTGGGGATTATATTGCATACGAGTCAGCAGGTATTAGAAGTTATATAAGTAAAAAAACATTACTGCATAAGCACTGAAATCATTAAAATGACAAGAAAAGTGAAGTAAACTATAGGCAACAGGACCACGTTATGCACTACATATTTTTATCAACTGTATATTTCATGTCTTCGGAAGTAGACATGTGTTAAGTTTCCTGTGAAAAAGTCTAAAAATATGTTTTCTTCTTGATGACTTTCAAATTGATACTTTCATCAAAAAGCAGCAAAGTATAAACTGGTAACATCCAAAGTGATAACTTCAAAATCGACAATTGCTTAAGGTGCAAAACCTCGAGGAAAAAATTCACACACCTCTACAATAAGCTGTACATTGGCATAGTTATTGTTATTGGTCCCACCAGGTACTTCGACAAATTGATCAGCTATTCTAATATGTTCTGCATTGATCCTCATGTCCTCTGGTGTAGCCATGGCAACCAACAGGATAGCCTTCTCTGTGCCAAAGGTCTCATAGGCCCAGCTCCTAACACTACGTATAAACTTGACTGCTGCCATTCCATTGTTTGCAATCAATATGCTATGGATTGGTTTGTTTCCCCCAAGGGCGCTGCAGAACTCATCTACTTCGGATATTGTAGCCGGGTGCCTATTTGGTTGTATACCATTTATGTACCCATTCCCACGGCCAATGCCAGCCATTATTGTTCTCCTTTTAAGTGCCTCCTATGTACTGCAAGCAAGACATAATAGATTACCAGCAGCTCAAGACATTCGAAACTCAATTAGAGTATTAGACATTAAGATTTATTCTTTTTCAATTTAAATTGCTTGTTCACTAATAATTTCTGGAAGTTTTCTTTAGAAATTAGTGATCTAGCTTCTTTTATAGAAGAAAGAAGCTAAAGATAAAGTAATAGAAAATTCATCCCAACTTTTAGTAGCAAGATTGACAATAATAAAAACAATGGACAACAAAAAGTTGTAAGATTGTGTTTGGTTCAACATATATGGACTTGGTAAATAACTCCAATTTAACAATCATTCTGAATTGTGAGTGATATGATGTACTCATTTAGGCAAATCAGGGTTCCATATGTAAAATTCTATTACAAGCCCAATCCTCCCAAACCTACAGCTTTTATTGTGAGATATAAACAGCCAAACACAGCTTAGAAATTCAGTCTCATTCTCTCTGTCTCAGATAAAGAAAACATCCGTTGCAAGCAATAAATAAATAAAAAACAAAATCACTTGCGATAATAAGATTGCGTCCATATACTTACACGTGCGACCCCACTAAATGGGAGCCTCGTGTTCACCCTTTTCCCAATGACAACTCACACACTAACTCCTTTTCAATCAATTCAACTCTCGACCTTGCAATTCAGAATCTCGAAGAATGTGTCAGCTGGCCCACCGAAAAAAGACAACTTTTACAAAATCTAAACCAATTCCAAACAATTGAGGACAAAAAAACAAATTATAAAAACCAAGCCAAAAGATCCAAAGTGAGGAAATGGATCACAAGCACATACCTTTGCAACGGAAACAATGCAAGAAGAGATGAAAGAATAGTTTTTTAATATAACTTTCAAATGGGTTTGTGTTTGGGTAGAATCACAAGGAGAGGTTGGGTTATAAGTGAAATAGTGGTGATGATGAAAGAAAGAGAGAAGAAGGATAAAGTAGGTAGTTAAGTTGATGAGGTTTGCAGTGAGGTAGGTTTGGTTTTGGATTAAGGCTAGTGGGTCTATTCAATGAAGAATGCACGTGGTACCTTCCTCTGCCACACTTCTTTGTAATACTATTGGAAATATAGTAGTAGTTCCCACCTACCCCCTTCTCTCTCTTTATGGATGACGATGATGTTTTTGGTGTCATCATTCAATTCAATACTATAAAAATATATATGTATGATGGTGAAGATAAAAACATTTCCAAGATTAACCCATCAAAATTTATACCAATTCACTTTTCTTCTGTCTCACTTTGGCAGAAGAGTAATTGAATTCAGACTCTCGTATCATAAACATTAATCTTACCAAAGGATTTGCATCACTCACTGAATTATGAGATTGTGTCATTAATTCAATACTATTATTTAGATAGACTTTGCTGTGTGGCTCAATAATTGACAATTTGATCTTGACATCTTGTAACTATTATGGGTTGTAATTTTCTTGGCTGCAATTTGCTGAATTGTTGGGCCACGTTTTTTTTTTCAACCATTCTATTCAACATTTGACATCTTTAGATCTCAAGATGATTAAAAGGTTAAATGTTCAATTTTTGAAGCATTTATTAGTAAGGATACTCATGTATCTCAAAAGACATTAATTTTTTACCTTAGGAGTAAAAGAATAACCTTATTAGTACTGAAAAATATTGGAAAACACGGAGAGAACTTTTCAAATGAAGGACAAAGAACTCATTTATCAATTGAAAGTGTGATCAAATGAAGAAGATAATGTGTCCAAATGATTTTGGTACATAGAATATGGTTTGCTATGGAGCAGAAACAAATTATAACAAAGAATAAATTATAATAACAGTCTCGTCTACTAAAACTGAGTATAGTTACTCTTGATGGATAAAACTGAGTATAATTACATGACTTTCCATGAAGAAAATGAACTAAAAGTCTTAAATATAAGACACGGTGATCGTAATTAAATGAAATTTGTCGGTATGTATACTTTATAATATAATAATATAATAATGATTATTAAACCTCCTTTATCATGTATTGGTTCATTTGGTTGATCGTGGCCCAGTAGTAGGTGCCTCTCTTGACTCACTGTGTTGGTTTGTAGTAGTGCACCAACCTTTCTTCCTTATTATTATTATTAGATCGGTCAACTTATAACGGTAGAGAAAAATAATTTCTTCCTTTTTTATGTATTTGTCATAATTTTATTCCATTCATGTTTTATCATTATTATTTTTTCAAAAAATTAATATAAATAAATGATAAATAATACATTGATTGTATATAAATTTTTATACCAATAATATATGAATATACATTTTTAATCATATTTAAATTGGTGGGACCATTCATATGAGGATAAGATTCAATTGTTATTTCACATTAAATTGTATAATATTATACTTGAAGATTTCATAGTAATCTATTACCCAATTCCTTAATTATTAAAAAAACATATAGAAGTATCTTAATTTAATTTAAAAATTATTTTGTTTACTTAAAAAATAATCAACTCCCAAACACAAGTCTTAAATAAAATTCTAAATTTGAGTTACTCATTTATTAAGATTTTTTCTCAACAATATTCTTAATTTTGATTCACATTCCCTTGTGTAAATCTTAAGGGTTTGTTTTAAAATAACATATAATATAATCAGTAGTCAATTATTAATAATTTATTTTTAATTATCATTGAATCTTTAATAAAAGTAAAATAAATAATAAATAAATAGTGGATAATGTGATGACTTTGCATAAATCTTTACGACAATAGTGTATAGATACAACATTTTTTTATTGTTGTATTATGTGTCATTTCTGTATAGATTGCAAGTAATGTTATTTCCTTGAAAGTTTTCCTAACAAATTTTGTTGTTGTTTATATAGGTAAATATGTAATTTGGGAAGAAGACCACCCGCCAAAAGGGCAGGTGGGATGAAAGCAGGGTCAGTAGTTTTTTTTTAATGATTAATTTAACAATTGTATCATTCCAATTATTATGCCGTTGATACTGATGTTAAATTAAACAATTTTTGCATAGCTAGTTTGTTTTATGATTTGGGGTTGAGTAATGTTATATCTTTATACTAAATTTTCTTACTAATCCTCTTATCCATATAAAAAATGTAACACATATCACTTGAAAATCAATCATTAACAAATAAAGTATCACTTTTTGATATATATCACTTTGTTTATGAGAATTAGCACAAGTATTTCTTGGTTGGTTATATATTCATGATGGGTCATACAACATACAAAGTGTTAGGCTTGGTATAGAAGTAAGGGAAGAAAGAAAATGGAGAGAGAGTGAGACAATAAAATTTGTACTTCTCTAATTTGATAGAAGATAAATAACTGATAAATAATTCAAAAGTGATGATGCCTATAAACTTTTGTTTTCTTCTGATGAGAAAGTAGAGTGGAGGAGTCAAGATATATACATTTACTAAAATACCTTTATTTTACTTATAATTTATTGTTGTTTTTAGGTTTCTAATTGTCTAGTTTGGAAAAAAAAAATTCTTTCTTTCTTTTCAAACTCTTTTGTATATCAACTCATAAAATTTAATATATTTCTCACAACTTTTTCTATATCCAAAATCTTTCTTACTATTTTTTTCCCTTTCATCTTGACTTCTAAACCAAACATAGCAGTCTCATTAAGATATTTTAACCAATTTTTAATTCTAATAATAATCAGTGGGTCACATAAGCTATATTTTATGGTGTTAGTCCTATTTTGAGCCCACAGACCTTTAGCTTATGTCTAGATTGATGAGTCCCAAATATTTCTGTTAGAACAGCAATTTCGTCGGCCCAACTTTGAAAGGCCGTGTCTTCTAAGTTAAATTATAAGAACTAAGATACATCGACATTTTCACAAATTTTAGGACAAAAATTAAAATAATTATTGCATATTTTTAATCCTGATGAAATAAATGATTAATTTATTAATAAAAATGTGATACTTTCTATTTAAAAAAATTATTACTAGATGATTGAAGTTTTATTAATAGAATCCTTCTAGCATAAATCTCACATTGTTTTGTTTTGTATTAATAGACATACCAGATAGAATATTATTAGAAATGAATGTACTAAAAAGAAAATTGAAGTAACTTATACGGTAGAAAACAAAATTATACTATAGGTTTTAAGACATGTGGATGAGATCGATAGGAGTCTCGTAAAAAGAATAGATCAAATAGATGTTAATCCAATTTACAGAAGAAGTAGACCAAAAAAAAATATAGGATAAATGATTAAGAAACATCAATGTTTTGTCGATGAAAGTGATTTATAATATAATATTATGATGTCGTTTGATCAACATAGTTGATCATATCTACTGAGATAAATGTTTGATTATTATTATTATATTAAAAAAATTGTATAAACAAATTATATATATATATATTGTAATACATATTATTTGAGCCAAAAACAATTAAAACATGAGACATTAATTCTCCAAATGAGATTTTCTTAGAATATTTACTCGAGCTCGTGTTATTGCAGTGTCATGTGAAACAATCACATTTGATTCTTAATTCTACTAAGAGGTAACGTTAATATCATAGCCCTTAAAATTTTATTAATCTCAAATTTGTGGAGTAATGAGAAAGAGAAAACAATCATAATAAGCAAAAAATTATACAACATTCATGCACCATTTTAATTTAGTTGTGAGAGGTTGGGTAGGGCTAGACAATAAAACCAAAATTATCAATTTCATTTTTTCTAGTTAATTTTTTTTCTTCACATTTTAGTAAAATTTGCGCTTTATATAATGAATAACTTCAATAGTTACAATAGAGTGGTTAATGGATGCAACACTTTTGAAATTATGGGTTTTAGAAAGATCCCACCAAAACAGCTCAAGTAAAAAATTAAATTGAACACATTTAATGAATAAATAAATTTAATTTATTTAAATTGTTAACCAATCATCGACATCACGTTCCTTTAATGGTGTAGGGTCTTATTAAATCTCTAAAAAAATCAAAAAATAAATGATTCAATTTTTAAAAGCAACATTTATTGGGAGAGACATACACATAGCCTGCAAGATAAATTTGGAGTATAAAAATTGATAACCAATCCAGCAGCAAGTGATTCACTAGTCCCCTTGACGTATTGGCAGTCCTATCTATCATTAATCAAATATAATAATCGTGTCTGTGTTTTAGTTTGAGATTATTATTTATTCATTTGATGTCGAAGCACGGTGCCTCAGGCACGTGTCTACTTGTGCAATTTGAACTAATTTATTGTTTAAATGCTTAACTATTTCTAGGTTTGGTGAAATAATTTGGAAGCAAAGTAACCTTCACCATAAATTTGTTATGAGTTTTCTTCATTTTTATTAGTATTTATTAATAAACATGTCTCATCATCAACACCTAGAGGAGCACAATTATTGTGGGCATGGGAACCTTGGCTTTTGATCCCAGCACAGTAAGATCCCAACACCATTGTTAAAATGAGAGCCAAGTTCATAAAAAATTAATGAAGCCGTATTAATTTATGATGCATGTTCCTGCTTTTAGTCATTTTATGACAGGTACAGCTGCATTAGAAGGCAAAAAATTATTATAATAGAGGTACACATCATTTATGTATAATGGGTAGGAAACCGTATAAGTACATATGCTTGCGTTATATAATGCCAAAAACCAAATTATTTATTGTGTATAAGAAAAAGTAATGGAATAAAAAACATTTCATATTATTCCATCCCAACATATTTGTCCCCCAAGTGGCCATAATTGGAGGGTGGGGGTTACTTGGTCATTCAAGAGTGAAATTACCAGAAACCTAAACATCCAGATTGTACTCCTGTTGCACCCAAAAAATTTCAACATATTTTTATCTTTTCAATACATCATTGTCTCATTCATGTACACCTATTATACTTACATTATTCTTCAGTACTTAAGAGTCCAATACTATAATATAAAGTTAAAACAAATTTGTTGATTTATATTCTTTTTATTTAAAAATAATTTATATCTACACTGTTAAACTTTTTCAAATATACATGTCACAACTTCATCTAACGGGAGATAATTTTGATTTGTAACATCAATATCTTCATTATGGCAGAAATGAGAAGTTCTCTTACTAATTATTATTAATAAAAGCATTATTTACTCTCAAAGTGATATAATTTTATAATTATTTGCAATGGTCCCCAAGACCCCAACTACCAGACATGCACACCGGCGCTGCATCTGTTTAGGCTAAGGTAAGTATATATACTGACCCTACTCGTCCACACAAAAGTGATTCCTTTCATTTGTATGTTGGCAAATAAAAGAAAATTGGAGTATTTTTTGTCTTTCTTTCTTCTCTTTCAAACAAGTTCCAAAATGAATCTATTGTGTTTCATATCATTGTTTAGTGGTTGTGCAAAGTGGGACCTTCAGCAAGCAAAGCTGACTAAGCCACAGATTCCATCTTAGATCCTAATTCATCATCTACTATTACATTTATTTTATCTATTTACTTATACTATGAACTTAAAACTTTGGTTTAAATGCTATATAAGCCAATAAGAACTAACCCATTTATTTTATTTATACCACCAATGTATCTATGCTTCTTGTTGAAATCATGTTTTGTGATCATACAAGTGGGGTTGTAATTTATTTTAAACATGTTTAATTTTATTTAAATATTATTTAGAAGACATTAATCTTCTATATTTTTATTTCTGCACAACACCTCTAACTTGATGCAATTCAAGATAAAGTATATAAACCACAACCACTCATTGGTTCATATAACTTTTTATTTCATTCTATTTATAATTAAACATTTACCAAACAAACCCAAAATGCACGTTAATAGAGTTGATTCTTCTGGCTTAATTTTCGCTTATGACTATGACAAAAAGAATTATAATTAACATATAAGTTATTCGAATATTAAAATATGATGACAAACCATTTCTTCGTGCATGAAAAAAGACAATAATATATACATTATGTACGAGTTTTATATACTATCATTATATTATTCATTGTCCAAATAATACAAATGAATGATGGATTTACTGTATATAAATATTATCACTAATAATTTATAGATATTGCACTCTATTTTTTTTACATCGTATTTCGTGTTAGCCACTCTTATAAATAATGATAGTATACTAAAATTCTAAAAAAAATAAACCAACAACTTGCATATCAATATCATTATTAATAATTATTATATTATTTTTTCTACATTTTCTTTCTATTTTCTACCGTATCAAAATACTAAACAAATCATTATATTTTCTATTCATTTTCTCATCTTAACTTTTATTTTTCTTTATGATTTGTCAGAATGACATGTAGATTTTAGCCCTACAATTTACCTTCATGTTGCAATCACCGCTTTGAGCATTAGCAGTGGGTTCCATGTTAAGTTGGCATCACTACAGCGCATGCTATTCGTCCATGATTAACTAACCAGATACTAAAATCGAACTTGTAGCAGAAGGAAGCAACAACTAAAAAAAGGAAGTCGAAATATAACTGGGATAGATTATGGAATTCATTTATGTACATACACTTTCAAGTATTTTGAAAGGTCTTAAAGTACAATAGGCTAGATTTTTATATTGTTCTCTTATTTTTAAAATTTATGGACCAATAGTGTTTTTGAGAAAGCTTATTAATTTATTGAAAAGTATAAATAATCATAAATTATGATTGAACAACAATAATTAAATAGAAGATCATGACTCATTATAAGGAGTTTAAATAATATGTTTTCTAAAACTTGCACTTGTTAAGAATAGTAAGCTAATAATATTTTCATAAAAGTACAACTTCTTTAATTTCTAATACATCTGTATTTTACTTTTAATTTATACTTATAATTTTAATTCTCTGAACAATTATAACACCACACCAGTATTAAAATCCAGGGTCAGATTTTGCAAATTATACTTATATCAAATTTCCTTCCTTTTTAAGGAGATAAGTTGAGTAGTGACGCCATAATTTGATAAAGACTTCCCAATCCCATCCTGAAATGTCCTATATTTATATTTATTTTTATATATTATATAGAGACAATGATATGATAATGATTAATTGAGACACACTGATAATGATGCAAAAGAATGGGACATGAACACAGTCTTCCCAGTTACTAGCAAACAGAAAAGAGGTCACGAATTATCAATTATGGGACAGTGTGTTTGATTTTCTTTTCTTTTTTCTATTTACCTATGACTATTATCATGATTCCAAATATTATATAAATAAATTACCACAGCGCTACTTCACAAATACTTGCCCAATATATTTACAAGCCAAGAAGGCATTTACCAATACCCACTATCCAAAAAACTTAGCATGATGAAAATTACAAAACCATAAGAAAAACATATTTGATAATTAGTTAAGTTATGAAAGGGCATAGATATAGGCATAAGTATTTAAGTAGAGGATAGGAATTGCATTGAGTCTTGTTGGGAACTTGGGATGCAATGATTACAAGGCAACGAGGGTTTCAGCTTTGGTGACTTGTTTCTTTGATGCCACAAAACAGTTATCTTTTCTCTCATCTTGGTTCATCTGCTTTTGACGGCACTCTAAACTGCAGAAACCACTATCACCTCTGCAATTTTTTTCATTTTTTAACAATCACTCAAATCCGAAATTTAATATTAAAATGAATAAAAATTGCATAACCTAATTATTGTGATCAAGAGATCTGTATTTTTTTTAAACTTTAAACGGCCTAATTTTTTATACAAAAAAAAACTGATCTAGAAGAAGAAGAAAACTCCGTCTAATTTAATTTCTCAAAATTACAAAAATGGACCCGTAATGTCTATTTCATGTCATAAACCGATGATTTTGTATGAGACAAAATTGATACAATCACTTCTTTAAGGTAATTTTTTGACCTTCAAACAGACCATTTTTTATGAAAAAATGATCTATAAAAAGAAAAATCCATTTAATTTTCCAAAATCATAAACATGGACACATTAAATGAAAGACCAGCAATATTTTTTTGAGTATTTCAGTTAATAAATTCTCCTACTAAAATATAGGCACACGTCTCATCACAGAAAATCACACATATCAAATTCATGTTAGTAAGAAAATTTACAACGAACATAATACAAGAATATGACATTTCTAGATTTCAATATAAGTAATATTGAGTGATTAAATGGTTAGATTTTCCAAAGAAACGAATATGTTCATGTTGGTTACAAGTTGAACAACAATCTCTAGTATAAATTATGTCTATTGATAAAATGATAAAATCATTCTACCTATGATTTTTTTATTATTATGAAAAGTAACCCATCTAATTTAGAGATCAAGTTATTCTTTTGAATAGAATATAGAAATAAGTATAAATTAGCATCTTACATATAAAAGTGAGTAGAGTAGAGTATATAGAGTACCTATACATGTAGATGTCACGGCCATGTACTAAACGGCGTCTGCAGAAAGAACAAGTGCGCAAGAAGTCAGGGATTGGTGCCAAATCAGAACAGTTCCTTCTATGTTTCATGGCCGAGACTGTGGCTAAAACCCTGCGCTGATCTAAATCTAACCCACCACTTCCAGGTCCAACTCCCCCTTCCGGTCCAACACGGTTCAAGCTAGGGTTGTTGTTAGGATCAACAACATCCTTAACAGGCATGTTCAGATCAAAGTTTATATCTGACATGCTTGTGGTTCTCTTCATTGGACCACGACCTCTTTTCCCTAACGACATCTTCTTCCTTTTTCTTGTGTTAGTTCACTATGCTATGGGTTGTTATTATTGCAGAAACTTTGTTTTTTATTTTTAGTTTTGGTATGAACTATGAAGGGTATGGAGATTGAAGAAGAGTGTGAGAGAGAGGGAACAAGTGTGGGAGAAAATAACTAAGCTTGGTAGGGATAAATGAATAAATAAAGAGAATAATATATATTTGTACCAATAGTTAGATTATCTCCTCAAACTCATTTAATAACATGTACTTATATATTTTTATTTTTATTTTTTATTTAAAAGTGAGTGAGTTTTAGAATATAATCTCTTTATTATTATGGTAAATAAAAAAGTGTCCGAGACGGGAGTAAAGATCCTCTCCAACCGTATATTTTCACTTATTTTTAATTATAAAAGTGTGATTTCATTATAGTCAAAATGATATATGTATAATTGAAAGTTGTATTTCCCTTTACTTTTTGAAGTATTTTCACTTACTTTTTGAAGCATTTCCCTCTCCATCAATTGGATAGTATCCTAACTCCCAAGACTGAGGGGGTGAATCTGGGCCGCTGATTCTGAATGTAAGTGCTGTCCATCATTATAAAGAAATGAAATCTTTAAGTCAGGTAAAGTTATTCGCTCGATTTGAAATTATTCATTCCCTTTCTTTGTGAACATATTTTTTCAGATTATTTTCCATATTAATTGACATTTTCAAAATTTAAGATTACGTTAGTTATTGTTTATTAATTATGTTTTATCATTGTTATGGAGATAAAATACATGATGGTGGGATAAATTGAAAAAAGGAATTAGGAAAAAATAATAATCTTATTGAAAAAACTAATGGTTTTCTTGGTTTGTGTAAAAGAGCACATGATAACGTTTATAAAGAAAATGAGATAGAAAATTATATGATAAAATTGTGCCTTCAAATATTGTTGTAAATGTGAGCTTATAATTGATATATAACAAATATTTTCGAAATGCTCATAAAATCAGGAGGTATATCCTATGTCATAATGACCAACTTAAGTAAACTCAATATAATATGTATAAAAGAAATGATATTTCCGTTTTTAGAAGAAAAATGCATTTTTTATTTAAATGGACCCTAATTGTTTTTATGTAAAACACCTGTTAACATTATGTCACGCAATATACAACTAACATTATGGGCTTTTAATTTAATAAATGTTCAAATATGTTTTTAATTCGTATACAATAATAAATTTATATTTATCATCCATGAAAAATGTCAAAATCCACACAAATTTGTTTATTATAAATTTATCCCACTTATTAGTTAGAATATAATGTGATAATAGATCAAATCCTGAATTTAAATACATTATATAGACCAAATCAAAAAATTAACCCATTACAAAGATAAAATCCAGAACAAAAACATGTGTTAGGAACCAGAACAATTTTTATTGTGGATTGAAATCAAAATAAACAACTTTATATAAACTTCAACCCTAAAATATGACATGATTTTACAATTTCATTATAAAATAATAGTCAATATAAAAATCAAATAAAATCTATTTTTATTAGCTTTAATGTGCCTTTACCAAAAGTAGAGGTGCAAAATATACTGAAAATACACACTATGAAACACAAAAGAACCTAACTTTCTACCCACAGAACTATAATTACCAAGTTTAAAAAGTTGTATAGCAAATCCACACTATGAAAAATAAGAGTTGCATAATTATTAATGTTTCGCCTTACACCAATCTCTAAACTTTCATACTATTTTTGTTGATGGTGCTACCAATTATGTACTCTATTGATGCTTGTATCTATGAGTTTGTGTCAATCCCTCACTTTTTAATCTGTAGTTGTAGTCAATATTCTATGATCATTTGTGTAGGAGGTACTTCTCATTTTTATTCTACTATCCTACATCTATTACTTATGTTTACTTTTGTACATTATTTTACTCATTTAATCTTTAATTTATTAATCTGTATATATTTACTATATATTAATTTTGTTTAATGATAATACTAAAAAGTATAATAAAAATAATAAAATATTGTTTATTAATTATTATATATTTAAAATTGCGCTTGAAATACTTAATCTATCTTCTATGCTATCAACAATTAATATAAAAATCTCTTAAAATAAAATATAACGAATATTTAGAAAAAATCGTGATTTAATATCTTTGTTTTGGATAATCTTTAAACAGTCATGATGTATTGCTTATATTCATTAAAATGTAATAAAAAATGAAATGATAAATAAAACATTTTTGAGATAATAGTAAGTATAAAAAATATTTGATATAATAATCATAATATAATAATAAGAAAATTTCTCTAAGAACAAATAATGAATGTCAAATGAACATGAATATATTTTTTAATTAATTTCAAAATTATAAAAAATAATCATATTAAGTATAAAAGTATGATAGTAATTATGCATTTTTTCAACCATCGTAATATATTACTTATATTCCTTAAAAAAATAAAAATGCTACCCAATAATCAAAATATTTTGTGCCAAGAAGTATGTAGTATTTATTTCGATACTACTATTAGACATAAAGATGCATATGGGTAAAATAAATAACACAAACATAAAAAATGATTTTTTTTATTTTTTTGTAACTAAATAAACGAACAAGTTCTTCATATAAATTACTCTAAATAAATAATATAAAAATATATATGTTATTTTTTATTTCAGTTATAATTGACATTGTTATTGACGATATCTTTTTGGTTGATAGTTTGAATCTATTTACCCAAACAAATTAGGCAATAGATATTATAAAATAAAAAGTGTCTTGTTTCGGGTGCCAAGTGGAATGGTAACTAGGGATACTTTTGAGCCTCCAAAAATGAATTCACTTTGGGTGAGTCTCATTGGCCACCCAAATGTTCACATCGACGTATGAAAGGTTGGAATCTACTCCATTTTGCAATTCCACATCTTTCAAATCCCAGGTATGCTCTTCTTTTTAGGGTAATTCTGACTCAAGAGCTCTTAATTTGACATTCTTCTTTTATAAAATTATATTAAAAACTTATAAAATGTTTTTTATGTATTTGGATATAAGATTTTTCAATTATTGGAATTTCAAAACATTAAGATAGTTTCTCAAGTATTATTTTTTAAACTTTAACCAAACACAAATTATTTATCTTTACAACTTAGTCTATAACTTTTTTTTCAGAATCTAAAACTTTTTTTAGGTTTAAACTAGCTTATTTACTACATTTTCGTAAGTGACTTTTTGTTTTTAAGCTTTCCTAATAATGTTAAGGTGTTGGAGTTTATCTAAGAATATATCTAGCTAGATTCTTATATATATGTAGGAATATATGCTTTTAGGTAAGTTAAGTAGATATATTCCTAGATAAACTCTAATAAGTGATGAGAGACAAGAACAAATTGTATGTTATTAAGTCTTGAGATAATCAGCAATGAAATATTTCTTATACCAAAATGTATTTCAAATTTTAGTTTGGGGAAACATATTTTAATATTATAATTTCAGATAATGTGCTAATCGGATGTTAATATTTTACATTTTTAAATTTTAACCACTCTCTTATATGAGATATGAATGTATAATCAAATTTTAGTAATTAAATGGGATATTGATATTATAATTTCAAATTATTTTCTAATCAAATGTTAATATTATAATTTCAAAAATTTCTCACCCCTTTGTTATATCTCACCAAGAAATACAATTTTCCATTATTATCAAGTACATTGCACGAGTAACACAAGTTAATACTGATATAAACGCAACATAGAACAAACGCAATATGGGCATGGATCATTAACTTAATTTCATGTGGACTTAATTCAAGTTAGATTGTGAAGATTGTTTTGTACAAAAATAGGTAATTATCATGTTTGTTTTGCTAGCCATGAATTGATCATATTTCTACCGTAAATCCGTAATGCTTATAGCTACTATTCCATCCACAACTTGATTTAGTTTTCTTTTCTATATAGGTTGAGTATCTTATGCTCCCACCAATGCATTAGTTTGCTTATACTCATCTCGAGTAGGATACGTGAAGTGGTGATTTTGTCAAAGTCAGGAACATAAACATGTTGGATTTGCTGACTTGAGAAGTTGAACTGTTTCTTCAAGCTAAGGCCTTTTTTACTTTCTTGGTTGGGACTTGACCAATCTAGTGGAAATACAATTTGAGACTCGTGCCTTGCTAGCACTAGGTGAGATAGGTTACTTATTTGCAATTTTATAATATGTAAAATTTGTACATAAGCATAATATGTGATGAAGATAACATATATCATTTTTTAATAATCAATAGTAAGGAATTAATCTTCTTTTGAGTATGTAATTGTCATTTACATCAAACGTTACTATCATTTTGAATTATCTAAAGATCTAGTAAGACATTATACCAATAAAATAATATTTTGTTGGTTAATACACATGTTTAAGGTTATATATAACGAGGTTGATTAGGTTAAGTATGATGAAAATGAGAAGGGTATTTTGAATTTTCAATGTAAATGCATGGGGTGCAAATTTTGTTGTCCAAGAAGTCCATTGCAGGCCCGATTATTGAGCACACCCTTCCGGTCCGTTAGGCCCATTTCAATATTAATTGGGCTGAGTAAAAGCTAATGTAGGTTTTTTTTAGATAAAAGTTTACTACATGCTTACTCCCATAGGAATAACAACGATATGGATCGGAGTCGGATTTATGCTCATCCAATCCTGAATCTAAAATCCAAAACCCAAAACCGAATTTAATAAGGTTGAAGTTAACATTATCATCTCTAAACCTGACAGGGAACCCAAAAAAATAATTTAATATGAACAGATTCCATGATACTATCCCAAAAGGCATTCTCCATTGTCTGTTATAAAATGAAAAGGTGAGTGAAACATAACTCATTACATATCCCATTAGTATTAAGCAAGTTTTTAAAAAATATACACATGTGCCAAGAAGTTGAGTTGGGGTACGAGAAATAGACTAAGCCATTAGTGGAGTTGTTATAAGACAGTTATTGATCGAGACAAGTTCGGAGCAGGTTTGGGATAGGATATCACATATACTAATCCCAAAAATTAACATTAGATAAACCTGAATCCAAACACAATGTCAACAAGTTTAACCAATTAATTAGATTGCGTTTGGATAGATATTCATATGTTCGATTTTCATTATCATCCCTATATACTCTTGTATAATAGAGGCTGAAATGAGAATTGAATGAAAGATTCAAATTTTTGCATTGAATTAGTTGTTTTACTATTGCATGGAAACTTTTTATTTTATTTATTTTTAACACCAGAAAGTGTGGCAAGTTATTTAATTACACATAGCCCACACATCATCCATTACGTATGTATATGACCATATTTTTATTTATCATAAACATCTAAATTGTTTCAGTATATCCTTGACATATTTAAAGAAAAATGAGATGACACTCTCATGATTTTATAGAGTCAACTAATTATTTTACATATTTATAAGTATTATAATATCTTTTTTATTTTATAAAGTCACTAATGATTTTGTGTCCATATATGAGTATTTTGATAATTTTTGAAATGTTCTTAACCAATATATTTTTTGGTTTCCACAGATATCCTCGCACTGGAGGCAATCTTGTCCGAACCGAGAACATCTACAGGTACGTGGGGTTAAATCTCATAGCAAATATTTTTTCCATGTACAAGACTCGAACCTGAGACATTATTTAAGGAAATCAAACATGTATCACTTGAACTAACGTCCGTTGGTAAATGTTCTTAACCAATATGAGATTATATAAGTATTATTCATGATCTTGTGAAGTTAATAGAATATTTTTATATCAAAAAGTACATTTTTATAGTTATTTAGGTGTCTCAAACAAACATATGATTATTAGAGAATTTATTTTAATTAACTTATTACAAACAACTATAATAAATATCATAAAAATAGAAAAGTAAGAAAATCCTCAAATTTCATGCTTCCCTCCTTCCAGTAGTTAATCGCCGCCTCTTTTCAGTTTTCGTTTGCAGCATAAGCATCTCGTTGTGCTATGTGTCCGACTTGTGAGTATCACAACCAGTCATATCAAACATGACACATATTGAAATTTGATTAGGTTGTTTTCCCTGTTGAGCGGTATGTCCCTAGATCAAGCCCAAGTCTTATTTGCATTTCATCGTTAGGGTGTGGTTAGTGTTATAGGCATCATACATGGACTGACATGTCACAAGCCAATTGGTACACAATCACTGCTTATTCCTAATCTTATCGCTTATACTACCTTTCTTTGTCTTGATTTCCTTACTATGTGTGGCTTCCTCTACACGCTTCCCATGTCACATGCCCCACCATTTTTTTCCATGTTGCCAATCATGTGTTCACATGTGACAAATTATACTAGTATACTTTCTCTTTCCTTTATTGATTAATTTCGATTTTATAATAAAATAATTTATAGAAATTAATTAATTGCTTCATTAAATAAAATTAAAATAAACATTTTATTAGTTTTTAATATATACTATTTTAAGGAGTTTAGTAAGAAAGTCATAATTTGTGTCTTATCTTTCCTCTTGAAGGTTGAAAAGTTGCCCCAACCATTAGTATTAACTATGCCACTATAATAATTAGTAAGGTAAGACTCATCACAAATGTTGTCTTTTTTATCCTAACTTTATTAATTAAGAAATTACCAATAATTATTATTTGGGATTGTTTTATCATTCAAATCTATAATAAACCTTTAAATTACACAATAAATATATAAAAAAAATTGGAATTTGATAGGAATGCATGACTCATATTGTCTTTTTTTTTCAATTATAGGGAGAGTGGTGTACATTGTGCTTATTTTCTTTTAACTCTAGTTAATTAAAATTAAGTCAACCCATTAATTAAATTCCTACCTATAATTACAAAAAATAAAATATAGTAATCTAATATAATAAATCAAATAAAAATTTAGTAAAAGTCAAACTAATAAAAAAAAATTTGTTTTAATAAATATAATTAAACAAATTTCACGTACAAGTCATTTCACACAATTTGTAAGGATATCATTTTAAAAAGAATTGCAAGTGAGGTGTAAATGTCTTACTTAATCTGTAATCAATTCCCAAAATAGAAATGATAATATTTTGCAAATGGAATATAAAATGAGAATAATATATCTCTTCATATCATGAGATAACTTATCTCTTTCAACCAATAAAAGTATGATATGTGTAATATTTTGTTTACTTTTAGAAATATTTTTATAGAAAATGATAAAACATGACACATGTCATTATTTTATTGACAGAAGGAGATAACTTTTGATTTATTTAAGTTATTAAATTTTGTGTGGGCAAAGTTTGATTTATTTATTTGATGAGGTCAAATTCAACATAACTCATAAATTAAGTTTATTAAAATAAAAATTAATTATTTGAAACATTCCCATATATTTTATTGATCAATTATAAAATTTAAAAATGTAATTTTTTTGGTTTCCCACAAGTATCTTTTTATTAGAGGCAATTTTGTCCAAACCGGAAACATCTACAGATATGTGGGGCTAACTCTTCCAGTAAGTATTTTTTCATCCACAAGACTCGAACTCAATACCTTACTTAAAGAAAATAAAACATGTATCACTTGAACCAACACTTGATAATTTAAAAGTGTGATTGATATAAGAAAAATGTAAATAATGTAATTTAGATCATCAAGCGTCCAACAGCTCACAAAATTAATCAATCAAATGTAAAACTATGTACCTAAAAAATAATCAAACTTTACCACTCATACAAACAAGTTTGATTGAAGATGACTCACTTCTAGAGAATAGGGAGAGGGATAAACTTTTGGATAATAATATATTATCCTAAACTATATCTATAATCATATATCAAACTAATAAAATTATATTATTTTAATTAAAAAATTAAACATTTATTATTTGTACTATTTTTACTCTAATATAATTAATTAAAAACATTATTTAAGATACACTTTAGAATATCACATCATTGTCTTAGAGTTTTGGGCGAATCATACTCCTAATTCATGTTAAAGACAACCATTATAAACTATGTTTAATTAGAATTCATCTTGTAATAAGAAAATGTATCACTTTGTATATTATATGATTAGTATAGAAAAATAAATTTAATTTAAAATTAATAATTAAGTATTTTGTTTAAACAATATAAAATATGATAAATGAATTGACCTATTTTTGGATAAAAGATGTTCTACAATAATAACAACAATTCTTGTGTTCATTGACGTACCCAAAAAAAGTGTTGTGTTCATTGGGTTGTCACATGGGAGCACCGACAACGCCAGCTGCATACCATTACTAACATCCTTTCAGTTTCCATTTCCTCTACACCCCCACCCTCTCCCTTCCACGTACCCAAACAAAAACTCAACACACTGACGTGGCACTTCGTAATTGGAACTCCACCTTCCTTTACCATGAACTCTAACCCATCAGAATATAGTCAACACGGTTTTGTTTACTTTATTCCAATTTCGACAACTTTATTCCACTTATACTTTATCACTCCTCATCCTTTTTATTGAACCCCTCAAATTTCATTTTCCTTCATCCCATAACCTTCAATTTCTTCATCTTTCTCAATCTGTAACAGTGAGACTCTCATAATGGCTTCTTCAAGAGTAGCTTTGGTGTTGTTTATGTGTGTCCTTCCGGCGATGATTGCCGCTATCCGCCCTGAGAAGAACCCTTTCTCCGTCAAGGGTCGTGTCTTCTGTGACCCTTGCCGTGCTACTTTTGAAACCTCAGCCACCACTTACATTGCTGGTATTTCATAAACATAATTTTAATTTACCCTTTTATTTATTTTTCTCATATTTTTTTGTTTATGTCTAAATGTTTTACTTTTTTTTGACTCCATGTCTTAGATCTGTTTACTATAACGACTAACGTAGATCTCTAGTTAGCTTGTTCCCATGTCAAAGTTGTGAACTTTTTATTGATGTGCTATTTTGTTCATATAAATCTCATTACTTTACTCTTTAAAATGTGCAATTTTAGTTCAAAATTTATCACTATTTGAGATGCCCCTTCATAAAAAAAATAATAACTTTGGCCTATTGCATAACCAGGTCACAGATCTCATTGTTAAATGTTCAAGTATCTTTGAATTGGTCGAGGCTCTGCTAGAGTGTAGCCTTAGCATCAGAATTTTGATCCAAATTTTATACACTTTATTAAATCAATTTAAAATCCCAACTATTGTTTGATCAATTTGTTGTGTGGATTATGCTGGATCTAATCATTCAAGTCCTATAATTTTATTACCGTAAGATCTATGCACTTTATCAGATAATAAAGTGTCTCCTCGTACCATATCCACCATTAATTTGCATTATTTTTGTCTGAGAGTCAATGATGATTAACAAATCAATGGTGGATGATTCAGTGACAGTGTAAAAAACACTTACACTGTGTATATATATTAAATCCAACTAATTAAGTCTTTGAGATGTATCTTATTTTTTTTATAATATATTCTAAATTGATTTTGAAAATTGTAAATAAAAGAGGTCTCAAACAATGAATGAATTTAAGGGGATAAGTTATCTCCTGTGACGAAGAAATATTTTATTATCATATCATCCACTATTTATTTGTATTAGTTTTTCTTTATGAATCAAGGATGGTTGAAAATGAATGATGTATTGATAGTATATAAAACTATTATACTTTGATTGCATACATTTTTTCCTCTAATTTTATATTTACTTAAAACCTTGGCAGTTAGTGGTTTACATTTTATTAGTTGTAGCTTTGGATCTAACCCCGCCTTAAAAGCTAGCGCATGGAGTAGGAGTATTAAGGATTATTATCTATGTTATCAAAAATGATTTTTTCACGATCATGACTGAACATCTAGAACCTGAAATTATGGGGAGGATAATTCAAGTCTGTATGAATTGTTCGTTACATATTCAAGTCTAACTCTTTGACATTGTGTTGTTGTTGGTGTTTAATGATCGTTAGTGCTAGGCTTCTCATTTTTCTTTACCACCCATTATGAATTGTGTTTGAAGTGTTGTTGGCAAAACTGTGATACATTTATTAATTACTTAGTGATTTGTGGCTAGGTGCGGAGGTTATATTGCAATGCACTGACAGGGCAACCAATGAAGTTGTGTACACCAAGAAGGGTATTACTGACTCAACAGGAACATATATAATCACAGTGAATGAGGATCACAAAGACCAGGTTTGTAATGCCAAGCTTGTGAACAGTAACCACCCAACTTGTAATGAAGCCGCCCCGGGCCGTGATGCAGCACGAGTTATTCTTACTGGCTACAATGGCATTGCTTCCAACAATAGGTTTGCTAATGCTATGGGTTACATGACTCGTGAGGTTGCATCTGGTTGTGCTGATGTTCTCAAGCAATACCAGGAGTTTGATAAAGAGGATTAGTTTGATTCAGTTAATCAAACATTTGGATTTGGTTTCTTCATTATGTTTATTTTATTAAACCTTGATGGAGTGTGTTATCTCAAAGGTTTCAGTTTATGGTTATATATGACTTATATATGTTAATGGACCCTTTTAAATTATTTGTTGTTTCAACATTAATCTGTGATTAGAGAATGTAGTCTATTGGTGTTGTTGTGTCTCTAAAACAAACTATATTCTTTGAGAGAAAAATGTATGCAGTACGATGTAAGAGATTTTTACATCGTCATATATCATCTAACACTAACATTCATATTTGAATGATGTATGATATATTGACTGTGTATAGTCTTTTTATTGACAGTAAATAAATATTATATTATTTTTAATTGAAATGATGCTGGTTGATCTTGTTTTATTGTGTATGATCATATGGAGAGGGAATTTATATGGAATCGGAAATCTGCTATAATAATCAATGATTCATGAGATGAGAAAGTTGAACCCTTTCTCTTTGCATCTCTTGAACTTTGAAGTGTTATGTGCACGCAATTTATACTTTTTAAAAACATGAGATTGGTTCATCCAAATTTTATACGGAGAATAATGATCATTGAATAATGGCCCGACAACTTATGTATATAAGTGACAAGATCAATGTTTTTAGATTTGTCGTTAAGATATAGTGTTGGGTTTTCAATTAAGTCCATTGGTTAAATCTTTCTGTGCTTTTGCCTCTCCATTTCTAATAAGTGATTATAGTGTTAGTCTTGTACCTTCAGATGGTTAAGTGTTTGTAATATTCTGAGCCTCATCATCACATCAAAACCCAATATGGTAGTAACCTGGTGATTATGTGACTTTTTATTATCAATCAATCTGTGTTTTTCAATGTACTTATATATCCAACTTATAACCTTTCATGTATCACCAAAAAAAACTTTTACATTTGGAAGATAAATATGACATTTTGCTATTAAAACATTAAAGATTTATACATACTTAATATATAATTCATTTGTACTACTTTTTTTGAAAAATCACTATTTAGTAAACATGAATGGTGAATAATACATTAACAGCGTATAAAACTTGCAAACTGTCTCTGCATACATTTTTCTCTCTAGGATTATTGTCTTTTGCTCTAAAAATAAATGATTGCGGTTGAAGTAATCTTACTTTTGGGATCTCTTAAGGCATCAAGTATCTTCACTTTAGCTTAAATTCTTGAGATCATATAAACTATGATAAACAAATAATTATTAGAGCCATGAAAATTTAAATTAAAAACGGAGACCTTTACGTATATAAAAATAAAAAGGAGTGCCCAAAAAAGACACTAGGAGAGGAGGAAGGGGAAATCACATCATACATCTCAAACTTTGAATTTTGAATTACTCTATTTGCCAAAGTGAGAATTAGTCTAAATAAAATAATTTAGTAAGAAATCCATTACCTTGTAACTTTGACATAAAGAGTGGCATAAAATATGAGACCGATGATGTTTCCCACAAATACCCTGAAGTAATGGTTTATTTGGAATAAGTTAGTTATCTAAAGTGAATAAAAAGGTAAAGCAAGATAGTGAGAAAAGTACATATATCTTTCATCATATAAATTGTATTGACACTTCAACTCGTTTTAAGTTTTAGTTAATCAAAGAGTACACTCTCAGTCATGAGCCTAAACCTTATCCTCGTAACCATAAACAACTATCCCAAAGCAGATGGAACACATCTACCTTACCATAAAATATATTATTTTGTGTGTAGTACTTGTAATTGATTGAAAAAAATATATTTAAATAAAAAAATTAATAATTAAATATTTTATGACCAATTATAAATAGTAGTATATAAAGTGATATATATTTTTGGGATATATTCACCCCAGAAGAGAGAAATGGGGCAAAGTCTATATTTAGCATTAACAATTCAATAAATTCATGAGCTAGTTTTGAAGGTAAAGATACAATAGACTGAAGAGTTAGCCCACGATTTGAGAAAAGCCCAATCATCAATGTTGCAGTGCACTGATCTTGTAGCGGAGTGTAAGCCTAGTTAAAGGCCCTAAGTCGCTTTATAGGAAGGAACGTCTCCAATTCTCCATTTATCTGGTCCTCCCTTGGACTAAAAAGTAGAATTTATGAAATTTTGTTAAGAGTTTTTAAAACTTAATTCCATCATCAAAATCAATAATATTAATACTTTACCAGTTAGATTAATGATATACTGATACAATGATTTAGCTTTATGCCTTATTACTAATTAAAATGCACATCTATTGAGCTATATATATATATATATATATATATAATGACAAAGTATGATGTAACTACTAACACATACTAATTTCTAATTCACTATTTTAATTATAATATTTTTTTTAATTTTTCCAAAAAAATCATATAATCCTAGGTAACATCATTTTATAATAACCGCATATCTCGCCTTATATTTCATACTGTAAAAAATACAAAAATATAAAATAAAGTACACTCAATACAAAAAATTACATTATAGCTTTCTAATATGAAATGTAAAAAGTTGAACACTTAATATCATAAAATAATAATGTGCTTCGATAGACATGAAATGCTTATTAACACACTAGTTAAAATAAATTTATGAATATTATAATTTGCAATATATAACTTTATTATTGAAATGATGAATAGATTGACCATTTTATAAACAAGTTATATCTGGTGGGAGATAGTGGCTCCTGGATTGACGTTTGGTATTGGGAAATTACTCGGAGAAGAAATTTGTTTAGTAAAGAGGAGTCATTGGTTATAAATTTGGAAGAGGAAGAGGAAGACAATGGATACATAGAGATGAGGTTTAGACGGCTCAGGTGTCTATGTGGTTAAATCCACATACATGGCTCAATTGAACCATTAGCAATCTCCTATAGGTAAAGTTTTAAAGAAATGTTGGATTAATTGTATACCTTCAAATATATGTTGTTTTGTGTGGAAGCTTCTTAGGTGAAAACTACCAATGAAAGATAAATTGTTCAAAATGAATATTGCAGTGAGGGTTGATGATATGATTTGTACTATTTGTAACAACCATGTCGAATCTATTGATCATTCATTCATATTCTGTGAGTTTGTTGTGTGTGAAAATGTTTCTACTCTTGGTTACTAATCCCCATCGACATTACTTCTACAATTACAGAGTTTTTTAATTTTCATGACTCATTTGGAATTGCTAAAGGCGCTAAACTTTTGAGACAATTATGGTTTGTTGTTGTGTGGTCAATCTGGATTATGAGGAACGAAACTATCTTTTTGGACAAATAAGTGAGCTAAATACACTTATTCGATTTAATCCAGACTAGATCTTGGATTTGGTTATCCTATTTGTAATTTAATCTTCTTTATTTTTTTCAAACTATTGTATATATCCAAAACTTTATATTACTTTCGTCTCTAAATAGATCACTAGTTGATCATTTTTTTATTGGATGGACACTTATTGTGCCCAGTTTAATATAATTTTTCTTTATCGAAAAAGAAAACAAGTTATATCTTCAAGATTTGAATACTCAATTTTATAATTTTGAAAAGTATGATATTTTTTTTTATATAAGAACTAATTTGGATAGGTACAATACTGTTTTAACAATTTTAACAGATTTAATTATCACACCTTACTATATAAAGATCGGTTCACTGGCCAGACAATGCCATATTTTTTCACTATGATAAAGATTCATAAATGAACATATATTTCTTGAAAACAATGATTAAGTTAACACAATGAATTCGTCAATAATACTGAATGTTGGTCGCCACCATCATTTAAAAATAATAATTTCCAATAGCGTGGATGTCAATAATTTTGGAAGTTTTAACAAATAATAATGACAATCTGCAACTAAATTTGAACAATTTTAAAATAAACGGGAGAAAAACGATGAAATAAAATAAAATAAAAGAGGAGAAAATTGTGAATTTGTGGTTAGGTAGGTTGGTGTTTATTTTGAACGTGTAGTTATAACAGTAGCCGCCGTATAGTAATTTTCTCCCAACAATAAAACATGTTTCCTCACTTCGTTAATATATATGTCACGTTTCGTTTATAACACCCAACCAAACAAACAAACCACCTCCTGTTTTCGTTTTTTAACGAATACTAAGAACTTCTCCATAATCATCCATTCCATTTGGATTGAAGAACGTAATAAACCCTCTTTGCATTCTCTCCACCTCTTTTTTACGTTTCAACCAGGTATGTATATTCGTGCATATTTTTTCTGTATGCTAATATTTTCTCTTTCACATTTGTCTTTTGGGTTTTCCGTTTTCGTCGATTAACTCTATATGGGGTACGCTGATTCCATCTATATTCATGATTTTCAACTTAATAGTTTAAAAAAGAGAATTTTTTCATTGTATGTATTAAGTGATATCTGGTTTTCGTCTTGTTTCATTGTCTTTTTGTTCCATACAGATCTGCGTTCTCTTTCATTGAAATCATTTTTTTAATAATTACGAAGTTTTTGGTGTTAGGTATATTTTTTTTGGAATTGTACATACTTCTAAGCAAGCAAGTATGCATTTGCTGTGTTACTTGTTTCCTTGACTAAGGGTGTGTTTGATAACTCTTTTGATATTAAAAGGGAGTTTGTAATAACTGTTTTATCTTGTACTTATTTGCTTATTTTCTTTTGTATGCTTGTTAACAAATTGTCTTTCAATTTGTCCATTTGGAAGAGAAGTGATTAATTTTCGAAGGATATTATGTTAAAGTTTAGTAGTTGAAACCGAGACTGAGTTCTAAAAAATTCATTTGTCCTTCAACTAAGGTTTGGAAATGTCAAACATCTTGTAAAATTCAAAACTGGGTTTACAGTCTTCAAACATGCGAACTTAATGAAACATGCGAACTTAATGAAACAGTTTAGGCACATATATAATTGCGTCCATTTTTTTGCCTTGCATATTGATTATGAATTTGCAACATCAAGTGTTATTGCCTTACTCAATTGTTTATTCTCACTTTCAGATAATGGCCGCTGAAGCATGCTACCAGACTATTGGGACTTTCCAGTCCTGTTCCTTACAAAATAATTTTAATCATCACCAAAAGCTTCAGAACAATTTATTAAAATTTATGACAAAGGATTTCATAAATATTAATGGCTTGTCAAGCAGAGGAAGTTACCACTCTGGTCAGAGGAACCGTGGTATAATTCGATCTTCAGCTTCCCAAACATCGTTGGTTGATCCAGTGTCATCCCCTTCAAGAAGTGACACTGGTGAAACTAACAAGAAATCAAGTAAGATAAACTCCTCTTTTGATTTACATTTATTGTTGGACATCCTTCAGTGTCAAACATGTTCACATCAATTGTATCTTGAAGTTGGACTCACCGAGTTTTGAGTGGTTGCAACATTCAAAAGTTGAAGCTTTCGTGGTTCGGTGTAAACTAACTGGTGCTCAATGTGTTCCAACTCAGGTGAAGCAGCTTTGATCCTTATTCGGCACGGTGAGTCTTTATGGAATGAAAAGAACTTATTCACAGGTTGTGTTGATGTCCCACTGAGCAAGAAGGGCATTGATGAGGCAATTGAAGCTGGCAAAAGAATTAGCAGCATTCCCGTTGATGTCATATTTACATCTGCTTTGATCCGTGCACAAATGACAGCCATGCTTGCCATGACCCAGCACCGTCGTAAGAAGGTAATGTAAATGGATAACTTTCAGGTGTCAAAAGTGATGCAATATGTGCAACCATTTTTCCTTAGGAAGTACAGGACATATTACTAAGCTGTCATACTCTAAATGGCTAGCGCTTAACTCATAGTATAGGAGAGATTAAATCTATTTATACGGGCACCACAATCTAGAAAAGACAATAGAAAAGTTGACAGATTATTCTATACTTATTGCTGATTCTGTGTAGTGAACTAAACTCTAGTATACTCTATTTGAAGATTTTTTTTATATTCTCTGCTGTATAGTATTCAAATTCCCCTTTCTAAACTATTAACCCCGACCTTCCTCCAGGTGCCTGTCTTTATGCATAATGAGAGTGAACAAGCAAGGGCTTGGAGTCAAGTTTTTAGTGAGGATACAAAAAAGCAGTCCATTCCGGTCATAGCATCTTGGCAACTAAATGAAAGAATGTAGTAATCTTTTTCTATTTGCAACACTTGTAATTTCTGCTTTGCAATGTCGTGAATAGCATTTACGTATAATCCTTATAACCTAATTGATATCCTTTCAGGTATGGGGAACTACAGGGTCTCGATAAGCAAGAAACAGCAAATAGATATGGGAAAGAACAAGTCCATGTGTGGCGTAGAAGTTATGACATACCTCCTCCAAATGGTGAAAGTTTGGAAATGTGTGCTGAAAGAGCCGTTGCCTATTTCAGAGACCAAGTAAGAGGAATTTAACTTTTGAAGAATGATGAAGAAATTTGATTAGTAAAATGATACCCCTTTCATTTCATCATATAAATTTGGCATTTAAGTTTTACAGACTAGTATTTTGAAGCTTTAAACTGGATATTCCTCTTCTCTCAGTTTCTCTCCTTCATTGTTCAGTAATAATTTACTATATGTTTGATGTTGTATGTGATGCATGTAGCTTATGTATGTATCGGAGAAGATGTATTTAGTCTATATCAGAGCAATGTAGGTAGACTTGTGCATCTAGACCACTTGGTCATATAGGCTCTGGTACCATGTCAAATTCTCGTAAAAGCTTTAGCTGATTGATGAGGCACATGAATGATTTTATATGTCTAACAGTTGTAAGGTTGATTTTCTGATATAGAATAAGTGATGATCATGAAACTTTTGAAATTTGAAAAGGGACTGATCTCATTTACATTATGATGCAGATTGAACCTCAGCTTTTATTGGGTAAGAATGTTATGATTGCTGCACATGGGAATTCACTGAGATCTATTATCATGTATCTCGACAAATTAACTTCCCAAGAGGTGATTGGAGTATTCAAGGTTATCATTGGCTCTCAAGTTTATATGTGACAATGAATAATCATGATTTCCCCCTCCTTTTCACAGGTCATTAGTTTAGAACTCTCAACTGGGATTCCCATGCTTTACATTTTAAAGGAAGGAAGATTCATTAGGAGGGGAAGTCCTGCAGGACCATCTGAAGCTGGAGTTTATGCCTATACTAGGGTATGTGATTTATGTCAGAATATTTTATCCCTTTTAAGATGCTTTTATGGGCTTTATATTCTCTACAATGTCAACCGTAAGTTTGATTACATCCATTCATAGCTGGGAAGTAAACTAGGTTTTGCTATCTCTTTTCGGGCTTGTGTTTCATCCCTTAACAGAGATAGGAAGACATTTGTCTGGAACAAACAAGATACAGGTTGAGAGGGGGAAGTTAGCGAAGTGAGACAAGATTGGAATGATAGGAACATAGTGAAGACCCATTTCGGTCCTCGGAAATGTTCACATCTATCAATTCTGAAAGACCAATTTGAGATTTTCATTTTACAGTGACCAAAATAAGCACATTTTCAGACCAAAATGAGCCTACAAAATATATATACATGGACTGCACTTTTTGTAGTCTCTGGTCTATTATTAGTCATCAATCATCTGCTAGCTGGATTGTTTCTATTTTATGGTCTTGAAATTTAGTTCTACTATTTATGATCTTGAAATTATGTTCTATTATTCAATCTTCAAATCTTATTTTGTAACTATCTTTGCAAGGCATTGACAACTCCATTACTTGGTTACAGCGTTTGGCTCTTTACAGGCAGAAGTTGGACGAGATGTTCTAAAAATGTTTTTATAGGTAAAAATTCTGATGCTTCTTTTCCTCTTCTTATGACTCTCTCTTATAATACTATATTTCTTTATCTTGGATTGTTTCAGGTAATACTTTCACCATTAACTAGCAACTTGGTAGTTGAATCACAAGTAAAGGAGGGCGATTTCCCAGTGTTACAGTTAGGTTGTTTTGAATGTTCTATTACTGTTTTGAGCTGGTGTATGGGATTCTTAGGTATATTTATCTCATATTGGTAAGGGAGTAATGGTTTCAATGTGACTGTCCTAGATGAATCTTATAGGTGTGGAAGTTCTGTAATACTTTCAGTTCTACTTCACTATTATAATTGTGAGTTGTAATGTGAACATTTACTGGATTCTCTGGAGTACTCTTACACATTTCATTTTCTACATCCTAAATATACAATGAGGATTAAAAGTTATCATCCACCCAACAAAGTTGTGGTACTAGATAGGGGTGAGCATGGGCCGGGCTAAGGCTTGTCCTTACCCGGCCCTAAATATTGGTTGAGACATTTTTTTGAACCTGGACTAAGATCTGAAGCTAATCCGACCCTAAATAGCATCTGGATCAGCCTTTAAACCTGACCCTAGATCCGATTAATTATAATGCATACTCGTTTTATATAAAGATTTCTCAATATTATTTATTATTACTAGTGTGACAACAGACATGAAGTGTCTGCCGACACATATTTTTATGTTTTGATGTCAGAGATTTAAGTTTTATGCATGTTATTTTGGTGAATTAGAATATATTTTTTGTATTAAATATAATTTGTATTGTAATTTTTATTTGGTGCACTTTATAAAATATTTCTTTGTATTGATTACATCATGTTTTTCCTTTATATATCTTATAAATATATAAGATAAAATATATTTGTATTGATTACCATTGGTAATTTGGGCAAAGTTTATAGCAACCGTCCCCTTGAATTTATTGGACAGACATGTCATCAAAATGTTCAATCCATACTAAAATGCTCATCTAGCATGCCCTATTCAACCACATTCATTTCAAGCTGACAAAATGGGTAGGCTATGAGCATTATTAGATAAATAAAGCATTGATCATGCAAATGTGTATGTATTTTGTTAAATGTGAGAAAATGTTTCATTTACTATATATATGCATTTATATACCAAATATTTAAATGTAAGAAACTATTATTATTTTCTTATTATACATTTGCATTTGTATTTTGTATATTATATATACTAGTGTGTACAGACACTTCGTGTCTGTCGGTTAATATTGTATGGTCTTACATATTTAATTTTTATATATTTAATTTTTTATAATTAGAATATATTTGTTGTATTCGGTGTACTTTATATTTTAATTTGGTGTGTTTATGATAATATTTAATTTAATGTGAGAGATGTGGTTAATTAATGTGTTGGTGGTGATTAATTATGATTATGTAGTTTTTTTGTAAAAATTAAATAATTTGAAGGGCACAATAGGAAGTGAAAATTATACCGTGGTGGAAGTTACACCATGTTTTGCCTTTATATTGTACTAGTGTGTCGACAGACACTTCATGTCTACCGACCCACATTCTTATTTTATGATATTAAGTATTAAATTTGTATTTTTTATTTTAGAGAATTATAATGTTTTTTATTAGATGTACTTCATATTATAATTTTTGTATTTATTATAATATCCAACTTAAAGTGAGATGTATTAATTATAGTTATCTAGGATTATATTGTTTTACTTTAGAAATAAAAAATATTAAGGGCAAAATAAGAAAATATATTCATGGTGGTAGTTATTTCAAGTTTTGACATTATATAGTACTAGCGTGTTGACAGGCACTACCGTGCCTGTCAACCCGCTTTCCGAACGTTTGTAACGTATATCGTGTATAATAATAGTCTGACTAAAATATTAAAAGCTTGTAGAGAATGATATGTATGTGAACATAATTTTTCGGAATTAGTAAAAACATAAAAAGTATAAAAAATATCTGAGTTTTTATAAGAAATTAAAAATATGTGTACTAACCAATTTAATTTTTATAATTAATTTTTTAATAGTAATTATTATTAGATTTTATACAATAATGACAAATATTTCATTACTTTTGATTGAATGAAGATGTTAAGTCTATTCCCGTTAAAATCACAAATATTCATTCCTACAAATATTTTCATACTATTTTTAGTCATACTTAAAAAAAGAATCACATTTTATAATAAGAATCACAGGTCCTCCATAAAAATGATCATAATCCCAATTTCAAAACCAAAACCTTCATTTCTCAATTATAGAATACTATCTCTCATCTATTTTTCTCCAACAAAACCCTAGAGTTTGGAAAGACCCACTAAAGTTCATACCATAATCTAAGAATAAAATATAATAAAACAATTAAAGTAAGCAATCCTGCCAATCATAAGAAAACTAACTTTTATACTGTTGAGATTGCAAGGGAACTATGATTGTAGTAAAGATTGCAAAAAAATAAAATAAAAACATCACTCTTTAACTTTTTACAATAAACTTTCTTCTAACTCAAACCTGAACATAATAAGTCAAGTGCTCATTAAAAATAAAAGTTCAAAATCTGTATTCTAAATGCATATTTGCCATCAAGTCTAAACTCTATAAAACTGCTATGAATAAGAAAAAAATATAAACCTTGATCATGATTTTTATTATTATGTAAAAAAAAAAAAATAGAGGCAAATTCACATCAGATTGGAGAATACATACAAATATTATTATACTAATATTATGATATTATTATTAAATTTAGGAATGAAAACTTAACAAACAAATATTAATGAAATTAATTTTTATCCAAATTAAATATTTGCAACATTTTATCGAGTGAAATAATTGTTTGACTATTCAATAACTTTATTTGTTTTGATGTCATTAATCATATCAAATACATACAAAGAATCATGAACAATAAAAATATCATGAATGATCAATGCAATAGCATCATTCAGTCCCTACCGTGTTATGGTTCCTACTGTGGCACCACTTAAAAATAAAGAGTATAATTATATGTATTTTAAACAGTTATACCTTTTTTTAATAATTAAGTTGTCTATAATGCACAAATATATACAAAACATCATGAACAATAAAAACATCATGAACGATCAATGCAGCAACATCATTCACTCCCTACCGTGTTATAGTCCCTATTGTGGCACCACTTAAAAATAAATAGTATAATTATATGCATTTTAAACAATTATACCTTTTTTTAATAGAGACATGGTGAAAAAAATTTAGCTAATAGATTTTTAAAGCATCAAATTTTTATTTGAAATAATAAGAAAACATTTTTTAAATTATAAAATGATTTTTAAATCAATAAGGTGTCAAATATGCAAAACTGTATACGAAATAAATGAATAACATCATTCGGTGAAAAGCTAACCAAACTAATGTTCTGAACAAAAAGCTAAAAGAGATTTAATTATTCTTAACAATCAAAACCATTAAACCATCGGAATACATATGCAAGACAATAAAAAGAAAAATACATATGAAAAAAAAATTTAAACGCATAAGCAAATAAGAATTAATATGAATCACTTATATGTATTCGTGGAGAAACGACGAAACAATGAAATTAAGAATAGTTTGATGGAAGTGCTTACTTCTCCCCATGGCGGCTTTCTTCTTCTTCTTGTTCGGCAACGCGTTACAAATCCCTAAGAGGTTGGTTTATATTGACAGTGGCAGACGGAGGTTGGTTTAAATGAATAAATTATTGGTTGTAACTCAACAAATTCCAAGGGAAGATGGGTAGTATTTGTTGTAGTAGCATGTTTGAAAGTTAGATAAAAGTTGTGCTTCATCTGAAAATGATGCACCCCATGGCAATGCCGGTTTAAGTAGCAAAATCTGCACAAATATAGAGTTTGAATAAACAACACAATAAAAACAAAAATTGTTGTGATTTATTGGTTATTAACATATTTTATAGTGGTTATGGAAGAGAGAAAAATAGAAGAACTAAAAGGGGAGAGATGGGAAATACCTGAAAGTTGGAAGAAATTATTGGCTCTAATGAAACAAATTCCAAGGCAAAATGAGTAGTAGTGATAATAGTATCATGTTCTTGCATAATGTATTCAATGACATATATGGAAGATGTATCTATACTATTTTTTTGCTTCAGATTTGCTTTAGATAATGTTCTTATTGGAAGGTAGAACATTATATAGAACATGACACAACCTCGTGAATATTGCCATTACATAGAACATGGCAGTTTTTTAACATTTGAAAACCTTTTTCATTAACTTCCTATGTAACTTCCCTCCTTATAAGATGCAGATTTTTAACTTCTTAGCATTGTTGTTCAGACTATTGAAGTGCATAAAATAAAATGTATATTTGCACTGCTATATAAAACGTGACATTAAAAATTATTGACGTAAAAGTTATGAAAATCAAGTTTATCAGCGAATTTTACATTTCTTTTTAACCTTATATCCCTTATTTCTATTTAACCTTATTAAATTGGCCATGATTCACTTCATCTTTTCAAGTTCACACCCATAAGTATAAACATTTATTCACGTAAAAGTTATATGTATAAACATTATTCAGTATAAACATTTATTTATCATATAAAAAATATTCACGTAAAAAATATAATAGTATAGATCATATAAAAATTATTTAGGTAAAAATTATATGTATATTTGAAAATTAGAGTAAAAATTATTCAGGTATGTTATACTATAATATGATGCTGATTATTTGTGATGAATACATGGAACATGCATTGGGTTATAATATTATATATGGTTTTTTGGTAAAAAAATATAACATTGAGAGGGCAAAATAGAGAACCAGAAATTATACCATGATGAGGTGGTTACAATGAGTTTTGGCTTTATTAAGTAGTATAGATAAATATAGATGAATATGTAGTTTGATATATAAAATAATATATATATATATATATATATATATATATATATATTAATCATGTGTATATTATGAAAAATTAAAGAATAAATGATATTTTCGACCAAAATGATATCATTATTCTATACACATTTACGTAAAAACATATACAAACATGATGAGCGAGTGACCATGCGCCGAGCCGAGCCAAATCATGCATGGTCCCTACCCATTGATCGGGACTATTTTTTGAACCAGAATCCGACCCTAAACCTGATCAGACCCATCCCAAACGAACTCAATCATGATCGGGCCGTACTGGATGAGCGGGTAGAGTCGAGTCTTCCTCACCCCTAGTATTAGATATCTCATTAAAAATTTCTTAGATTTCTAAATAACCCGAGTAGAACTTTTTTCATGTCTATTCTACTAAACATTTGACCATGTTAATATGATTCCAACCAAGCAAAAACGGGAAGAAAACATAATTGAATGGGTCATGGTCTTTAGAGCGTTTAAGCCTAAGTTTAGAGAATTGTATACATTTGTAAATTACATCAAGTTTCTATCCATGTATGCTGTGGGGGAGGGGTTGATGGGTTTGCTTATACAAACTTTTTACAACAGTAACCAAAGCTTCCCCACAAGAAATCAAAACATTCTCAACCACAAGAGAAGCATAAGAGTGGTGAATATATATGTATGTATAACATGCTAGTTTCAAGCAACAAGGTAAAACTCATTTATCATCATAAAATCCAAAAAATAAATTATGGAGAATAAAATGAAATTTTGGTATATTCCCGGGAAATAAAACATGTTTATGCATTAATACAAATAAAAGATGGCAAAAATTTTATTACATGATGATTGATGCATTAAGTTTAATTCATTGGCCTGGTTTTACGGGCCAATATAAAAAATGACCAGCTTTTACATGCAAAATACTTGAATAGTGTTTCCTTCGGTAGAATTAACCTGTTTATAGTACACGTTTCCATGTCATAATTCCTTAGTAAATCATGTTCCATAAACAGATTGCCACAAAATAAGCTTTACCTTATTGAAGAATAAATGAGTAGTATCATATAGTGATATGTATTGGGTACTCTACATCACCCACAAGCAACAAATGAGACCCTTCTTCTATTACCATTGAACCAGCCTCATTTGCTCTACTAAGGTGCTCACAAGGGCTTAACTCAAATTCAATTTGAGTCCTTTCCCCTGCATCAAGCAACACACTCTCAAAACCCACCAACTGTTTCATAGGACTTCCACTTCTGTGCTTTCCAGGCTTCATGAATAGCAACACAGGATGCCTCCCCACCATGCTTCCATGATTTTTAACTCCCACAGTCACTGAGACCATTTTGCTTTGGCAAGAATCTTCACCCAACTCAGAAACTAGTTTGTATCTTATGGTTTCGGAATTTTCGTCCATCATCAAATGAGTGGATGATTGATTCAAGTGAAGCTTGTCATGTGTCACTGAAACAAACTCATAGGAATATTTTGAGTAGCTTAAGCCATAGCCAAATTTATACACCTTTGGACCTTTGTAAAATCTGTAAGTTCTCCCTGGATAACCTGATGATGGGTCAGCTCTCATTCTCATGTCTGTCATTGGTACTTTGATGTAATCTTTTGGATACCAAGTAACTGGTAGTCTTCCTCCTGCATTTCATTGATGAATAAAGCACCCCATTTGAGTAAGAAAAATTATCATCTCACACTAGTCTTTACATATTTTTTTACATCGAGTTAATGATGTATAAATTCATGGTTATTCACATGTATTGAATGATTAATAAATTAACCATAATCATAAATGTAACATTATACAATTCTTTAATAACTATCCAATACAGGTGATTAACCACAAATTTATATAACAACAAAGAAGGTTTTAAATATATAGATATAGAAAGTAGCATGAGAATATAAGGGTTGTTTGAGTAATAAACTTTAAAGCCTTCATTTTTATGTTTGCCTATTAGTTCATGATCAATATTGAAGAAAATTCACCTGGGTTGTGGTCACCAAAGATAATCTGTGCAAGTGCTATGCCTCCAAGTTCCCCGGGATAACCAGCCCAAAGGATGCCTCCAATTTTGTGATTATACTTGGGTAAAGTGATATCTACCGGACCTCCACAAAGGAGCACCAAAATAACTGGTCTCTTAGAAGCTTTAGCAACTGAATTGATAAGTTCTAGTTGCTTGCCTGGCAAGTCAAGTTGAACGCGATCGAGGTCTTCCATCTCCTCACTTTGATTCAAACCCATAACGAGCACCACATAATCCACTTTCCTTGCAACTTCCACAGCCTCTTCTATTTGAGCAGTTGGACACTTTGGTCCACCATCACAGCCAGGATGGAAAACGGTGTTCTTAACATAGTGATGCAAACCTTGCAAAACTGTCATATTTCTACAAGGAGGGCCAGCATAGTTTCCTGCAAGAGTTGTGAAATCATTGGCATTGGGACCTATCACTGCCAGGGAAATAGCAGGGTTTGTTTTCGGAAGTGGGAGAAGCGCATCGGAGTTCTTCAAAAGGACAATGCCACTTCTTGCAGCTTCAAGTGCAAGATATTGGTGCTTTTTGGAACAAACATGGTTGGGGCCAATCATGCCAAATGAGAGTTTGGTTGGATTTCCATTAAATAGGCCTAGCCTTATTCTAATAGAAAACAGATTATGAAGGGCACGGTCTATTTCAGATATAGGTACTTTTTTCTGCAATACTGCTGATTTAGCATGGCTTGACAAATAATTACCACATTCCAAATCCATCCCTGCAAAATTTTAAAACACAATCTTCATGACCCATCTTACTAGTACGTAGTTAAAGTAGCAGCATTAAACGTAACAGAATTGAGAAATTAGTCATTTTCTTCTTCTGTAAACTGCACTAGCCCTTTTATTTTCATGGTATAGATTGTTCCTAATTGAATATTCATGTGTGGAATGTGGATTCTATGCAATCATAACAGGCATATACAGCAGTAATAATTCTTTAATGTGTAACAAGGGCTGATAGAAGAAGGCTAATAATCTATTTCCACTAATAGAAATCATCGAAGAGAGTTTTCTTTCAGCTAACAAAACATTTTTCAACCAAGTTGGTAGTAGTCATGATGTGTTTTACCATACTTGATCAATTTTTTATTTTAAAAAAAATGGGATTATTTGATTATATTACCAAGGACAATATTAGAAGCCTGAATTTTCCTAATAACATCACATTCCTTCCAGCCTTGAGTGTGTGGTAGCAACCTCACCACTAGACTAGCTTAGCTTTTGCACTCTCATGTGCAAACTAAATAACATATGCAATGATAATGTAAAAGTTTTTTACACTCGTCATTACATCATCCACCATTGTTTAATAAAAGCAATATATGAATGATATGATGTGCTACTTAAAAAACTATTCCAGGTTGGTCGATAAATTTTATACTCTTCTATAAATAGCTTACTGTTTTAAGTGTAACTGTCTCTATGCCTAAGCCTAAAAGTGAGTGTGACACAGCTGGATGAATAAATGTAATAACTGTGTCTATACCTAAGGCAAAAAGTGAGTGTGGCACAGCTGGGTGAAATACCAGCAGAAAGAAAGTCTTCTTTGGGGTCCTCACAATTCATTGGTAAAGCGAGAAATAAAGACATATAGACAATTAGGTGAACATATATGTAAGAGTCTAATGATGATAAATAGAATGATGCACTAGAGAATATTGGGTGAACATATATATAATAAGGCCAATCTTTAAACAGAAAACTCTGTTAAAAAGAACAGAAAATTAATAGAAGAAGAAAACACTTCCACATATACTTATAAAATTGTTTTAGCACCGAATAAAGCAGAAAATATCATCTTAAAATCAATTGTCAATAAAAAATAGTAAACAAATACTTATTACATTCAAGATAATGAAATAGGCGGGGCGGAGTGAGATTTAATTCCTGGGAGAGACACGAATAATGGCTGGCAGCCAATTGGAAGTGTGGGCCATGCCATACATGACTTAATGCTATAACGCTATGCAAACTGGACAATAGGTAAGTGACAAAAACTTGAAGGAATATACAAATAAGTGATTGATTACCCTTTGCACTCTATAAACTAAATTATATAACCCAAGACTTAAGAGTATGATTATTATCATGACTATCACATAAAACATAGGAATAAAAGATAACAAGAGGATTAGGTCCCACCATACCAGCCCGAAGAACATCGGCTACAGCTTCCTCTGGTGATTTTGCATATCCTTGCTGATCATGTATGATCGCGACTGCATTACAATCCGACGCAATGTACCTAATATGATCGTTTTCACTCAAAGTTGTTAAAGAAAGAAATATGCATTGGTTCAAAAAGATTTTCAAACAAGGTAACTAGTTACCCATTGAAATCCCATTTTTCTCTAACAGTTTTGGTTAAGAGATTGAAATCTGCACAGCTTGGGACCCCATTGACACGATTATAAGCACACATTATCCCACTAGCTCTTCCTTGCTTCACACAACTCTTAAATGGTGGCTGATATGTGTCTGCTAAGTCTTGTAAACTAACCTGAATAATAATGTGTATACAGGAGATTTCAGAAAATGGTAAAAAATAGTATTAACATAAAGTATGAACATTCATTAAACACTCATCTTCATATCTAGCATTGTACTTCTCAAATAATATGCAAATTAAAAGCCCAACATGGCAATACATTCTACTGATAATCCTTGTCATTGTATAAAGGTGATAAATCCATTAAACCATAGATCATGCATGTTATAATTAATTTCCTAGGTTTGAAACGATAGCCACATGATTAATAAAGTGCGACGGATATCAAATTATTCAATTACAGAATGATAAGTTAAAGCACTTGGTCCACTCCAACAGTATAACAACAAAGAATTCAATGCACAAAATAAAATTTCCACACTTTGGTCGGCAACACATTTCTTATAGCAAAAAAAGTTGATAGCAACACATTTTTATTTTAAATATTTGTATTATTATTGAGTGAATTTCATATAGAATCTATTAAATTATAGAGGTAAATATATTTTTACTCTCCAAATGAATGCAATTTTGATCTTGATCCCTCAATTTCCCCACCTTAGATTTTGGTTCATGTTTTAGTTGGTCCTTTTAGTTTTAGTATTCTTTTATGATGTGTTAATACCATAATGGATCACATCATCAAATAGTATACACATATCACATGTTGGTGTTAGCAATATCATCCCATGAGACTAAAACAAAAACTTCGGAATATATAATTACCAAAATCCAAAAATATGGGGATTAAAACTAAAATTCAAAATACTTTTAAGGACAAAAACAAATTTACGCATAAATTACATGAATCCACTCAACAAGGATTTATTGTCCTCAAGTATGTCCCAAATCATGTTTCAAGCCAATATTTCAAAAAAAATATTAGCTATTTTTAATATTTCAAAAAAAATTAAACATTCATGACTTTGATGATATACTTCCAGACAGAAGATTTTCATCTTTACTTAATGTGTCTTACATCAACTCAACCTTTAAGGAAGGGTACTAAAAAAATTGCCTACAAAAAGCTCTTACCCTATGATAAAAAGTTGTTAAAAAATACTGTTATGTACACCCTAAAGATAATGTATATTTATCACCATTGGTGAAGAAATTAATCAACAATCATGATTATAACAACTTCATAATATTGAAATTATGACACAATAGCCAATAGAAAGAGCAAGTGAGGTGTACTTACACGAGCATCGAAGACAAAGCGACTAACACCTTTCCAATTATCCAAATCATAAGCAGTAAAATGTTTGCAACAAGCTGAAGCTTGAAGATGACCCATCAACTTGCCTCCATGAAAAGAATCACCTTGAATTCCTCTCACAAAGGACACTGCATATGTTGAAGTTACAAATGGATCTTCACCAGCTGTTTCTTGTCCTCTACCCCATCTTGGGTCTCTGAATATGTTAATGTTTGGAGCCCAAAATGTCATTCCCATAGCTTGACCATTGTTATATATTGCTCTCCCTTCAATTCCAATGGCCTTCATTGTTCACACATACATGCCCCATAAGAGAAACAAAACAAATATCAGCGTAGAAAACGGACTTAACAACATCAAGTCATGGGAAATTTTGGTGAGTGAGTGACTGACCAAACCGATACGGTACCATAGGTGAGAATCAAAGGTTGCAGCAGTGAGAATAACTTGAGGGAAGCTAGTTGCAGAAGATATAGCTCCACTACTGAAATTAATGCCACGGCTCTTTGCAACTCCATGCAGTGCTTCACTCCACCATTCATAAGCTGGAATACCGAGTCTTGGAATCGGAGGAGCCGAGTTTACGAGCTGAGCGAGTTTCTCGTCCAATGTGAGTCTGGAGACAAGGTCTCTGGTTCTTTCAAGTATGGAGAGCTTGGGGTTGCAAAATGGATAGGATCTTGAGGAAGGGTTGGACCAATCACATGCAAATGGTGGTGATGGTGGTGGTGGTAGTGGTTGAGAATGAAGAGTGAATGTAAGAGTGAGGAAAACGAAGGAGACAAAGAGTGGTGAGAGGGCCATAGAGTGAAAAATAATGCGTTGATTGGAATTTGGAACTGCACAAAAGTTTATAAAGACACACATGGACTTGTCAACTGTCCTTATCTTTGTTTATGCCAACACAGTTTCCTTTTTTTTCTTCTTTTGATCCTCATCAATATTTTCTTATCTTATTTGTGCATCTAACATTACGTTTGGACAAGATAGTTGCTTAACGTGATGTGTCTAATTTAGGCGTAGCTTCCTTTATTTTTCAATTTTTGAACATGATTCACAATAAGTTAATATCATTTAGTAGGAATTAATCAAATATGTAGGTTTTAATTGTAAGCTGTCATTAGACATTCTCAATTAATGTGAGCTATTAATTGACCCAGCTATCATTAACCTACTAATTTTTTATGTTTTTTAGGTACATCTTTTAATTTTAAGTTGAATATTAATTAATGCTTTTGATATTACTTTCATGTTAGTTTATGTAACAAATGTAATTTTTAGGTATAATTTGAGAGAATAAGGTGTAACCAACTACATGATAATGTTTATTTTAAATTAAACACACTTTATGTTATAATACTTGAATGTATCAAAATCGCACAAGAGTATAACTAGATATTAATTTATGAGGCTTCTTAATTCCTATGCCTGTTACAAAGTCGTGACACCCACAATAAACTCAGATAGCAGCAGATAGGTTCAGAGTAACCAGAGCCTCATTCTAAAAACCCAAATTCTCATACTAATAGGAAACAAATCAAGACTACAACAAAGTAATAGTTTGCAAAATTGGCAATATACACAGATAAACTGCAGTGTGATATGATCTCATCTTCTTTTAAACTTCTTGGACGACCTTCCATCCTTAAGACCTAAATACTTGTCTATATCTTCATCGGCGTAATCTCCTTCACCCCTCCTTTTCTTCCCTCCAGTCTCCTTAATTTTCTACAGAAGTAAAAACATGAACATTTAGGCAAATTACTTAAAACTGATAAATTTAAAGCATACTTTACACACAGTACTGGGACAGGCCAAGAAAGGTGCATCGCCACTTGTAAGCACACAAAAATGTGCATTGAACTATGGACAAAATCTGCCGCCTTTAATAAAATAACCACAAAGTAGAGTTAAAGATATAAAATAAGCTGCATGAATTATTTTACCGTCACTGCTAATCTTTTGGCCTCACTAACACGCTCTTCCAAAAGCAAAACCTCGGCTTCTTGTGCAGGATACTCTGGAAGCTTCTTGCCTGAAATATAGTTATTCATCAGGAAACTGTTGCATTTCTTAAAATGCCAAGTCAGAGAAATATCATATTCTACTGACCTATAAGCTTCTCGATTTGAATGTACCACTCCAGCTCATATTGGTTCACAAGAGAAATGGCAACCCCGGAGCGCCCTGCACGAGCAGTCCTTCCCACACGATGAATATAATCCTGTAACATACAAGATGGGAAGTCCAGTGAATAGAAACAAAAAAGAAACTCAAAATGCTCATCTCGGTCCATGATCAGCATCAAAGTTTAGATACCAATTCTTATAGGACCATGAAATTACCAAGTTTGTAGAATTACACTAAGAAGTTTAATGGCAAACTGCTGATTAGATTGAAGATGTAATAGAACATGGTAATAAAACTATAAAAGGAATAAGTAGAACATCTTACTTTGGAGTTTGTGGGAATGTCATAATTGATCACCATATCCACTGCTGGAATATCCAGTCCTCTACTGGCTACATCAGTACAAAGGAGAATATTGCAATCCCCAGACTTAAACTTATTCAAGGCTCCAAGCCTCTTTGACTGTCAAAATAAGATTATAAATAAAAAATTAGAGGCACTTCATTGGCACGCCCACTAACAACAAGAGATAACAAAGAAAACCACTTCCTGCACTGGGGCAACCCCTATCCCAATACAAGAGAAATGAATGATAAGTTTAACACGCTTACTATTATAATACAGGGACTATAGTACAATTACCTGACTCATATGACCATTAATTGGGATGGCTTTGAGACCGAGATTCCTGAGAATCAAAGCCAGAAGCCGAGTTGAATCACATGTACGGGTGAACACCATTGATGTACTTGCAGACATTTCAGTGAGAATGTACACAAGGTAGCAATCCTATAAGAAACACTAAATTAATGAACACTATCATCAAAAGCATAAAACATATTAGCTCTGATTGATAAAACCCAAAATGCATAAAATTATGTCAATTCGCTATCACCCAAATAGCTACTCTATTATAAGTTTCAATAAAACTATTTATGTACACTCAATAGTGCTTTCACTCTAACATCATAATCAATTTCAGTATTAAAATAAATAAATTATTTTTACTTAGCTACACCTATTGCATATCTAGGTAATTAATCTATCATCAGAGACTCAGTTATAGCTCATTTTAGGAGAAGACAATAATAGGGAATCAATTGAAGAAGGAAACCAATGCTCATTTCAAAAGGGGGGACACAAGTGAAATGACATTCATATTAATTTTCTCTCAACATGTAATAATCTTTAGATGGCTTCCATTGGGCCAGAACCATGAGCATACAAGTGATAGCCAAACTTTTTTTGTCGAAATCGACCATTTTTTGAACAAGAGAGAACAAGAAACCTTGTGTTTTGCAGGCAAGAAGCGAAACTGCTGCTTCAGTGTGTCAACTGTGGAATACTTAGACGCTGCTTCAATCTAAGTTGAATATAAACAAATAAATAAATAAAAATGTAAGCAATATCAGAATAAAAAAGATACAATTTTACATAAGTATCTGCAGATATTACAGTTGTACCTTTACAGGATTCCTTAAACAAACCCTTTCAAGTTTTTGGACCTGCAACAGCAAGAGTGCAACTTACTCTATTAGCATTAAAAATAAATAAAAACGAATATCTGCTAACAATCAAACATCTGAATTATATAAGAAGCTCCTAGAAAACATTTTGTTTGCATCAATTGTATCACAACATCATTAAAGGAGCATATGCATGTTACTATAGCTAATGTGGAATCTATATCTCAGAATACGTGAATAAAAAGGCTATACTTGCATATTTAGTATTACAGAACAGTATTTAGGCAATAAAAAAAGTATCAGTTAAATAGTATCATGTTCTCCTTCGTAAGTGCACAATTATTAATGCATCTACATATATACCTTCTTAGTCATTGTAGCAGAAAACAGAAACGTTCTCCGTTCACGAGGAATCTCTTGTAAAATATCATTAAGTGATTCCTCAAAGTCCTCATTCAACAGTCTGTCTGCCTCATCCAAGACCTGCTCAAAATGCAGATTAATCAAGCAAGTCCAAGATATACATGATATGAACAGAGAGAGAAAATGTAGGCAAACAAAATGACTGCTTAAATATACATATTTTCTTTTGTTAATATTCACAACATAACACAAAAGGGTCAATCATCCATAAACTGTTAAATGCAAAAACATACATGTCTCAAGAAAATTCAACTTGAATCAATCAAAAAACCATATGCTAGTCATCAAAATGAACAATGAATTCTACATTTCTATTTCACAACTCTAAAAATTACAGCAGTCAAGCCCTATTCGCACTAGGTGGGGGCAGCTACATAGATAAAATGATGCCAAAATGCTCTATATTAAATCATGTATTTTTACAAAGCATTGATCTCTAAATCTTTCCTAAAAATTAACTATATTTTTTTAACGAAGCAATACAAGTAAATCCTTGATGAACTTATCAATGCAAGCAGCAAATAGGGTAGGCAGATAATACACAAATTGAACTAAACTTATGCTATGCTTTTTTGGAAAAAAAATAAAAAGGACTAGTGACCAAAAACCCATTTGAAAGGTAAGACAGTCATCCTAATGTTTGGATTAGTTGAAAATTTAATGTGTTTGACAAGCATCAGACTAATATAAGAATATTCAAATCCCCAAGTTAGGCAGAAAGGTAAATCAACATATTAACAAAAAAACTTGTTGATAGATGTATCCAATCAGTAGGTGTCAATAACGAAGAAATCTTGAGCCTAGAAAAATGTCAGAATCTTACCAAATATTTTAATCTACTAAGAGAAAATCCCTTGGTGTTTTTTAGATGATCTAAAACTCGCCCTGGTGTCCCAACCTGCAAGAGTGTGAATTCAATATGATTAATAATAGAAAACTAAGGCAGGAAAATTGAAATGAGAAGACTAAAATTATTGGAAAACAAGAGGCATCAATACATCAAAATTAAAATCTAAATGTTTTCCGAGCATAATAACAAAAAGTTTCAGTTTTCTCTTGAACCAGACAATTGTATAATCATAAAAGTTCCAGTTTTCTCTTGAACCAGACAATTGTATAATCATTTTTTGATTAAGTGATGCACATTGTAAGAAACTTATAACTTAAGGGTAATCTCACCAAACTACCACACAGCTAGAAATTTTTAGCACTAAAAAATCGATAATTAAATCTGACTTTTTCACATGATAAAAAGCAAGTTGAAACCCAAACATACATGAATCATATTTTAAACAGTTTAGCAAAGAATGCACTTGGACTGTGTCAAATTTATAGTTTGATCCACCATTTGCATTGTGCAGACCGCTGTTAAATTTGAGCAAGAATAACTATTCTTAGCTAGCAAGTGTTTATAAACCGTGTTAAGCAGCTTAGAATAATATTTAAAAGAAGACAAGCTAACAGCTATAAGAATTAAAACCCAACAGAAATAATTTAGTCCAATTATATAATCAGTAATTCTTCTTTATACTAGTACGCTAACATTAATAGACAATTTTACAACTTGAAAACAATATGCTTGTCTCTCACAATATATGTGTATCCCATATGGTGCTTTTAGAAAATATGATAACTAAATACTAATCAATCTGATTTTGGTGCGGAGAAATCATTAACCAATACAATGTTATCAAAAGGTCTGATCACTACCGAGTTCAATAGTAGATTAAGAAATCAATGACACAACATAGCGCATTTCTTCAATGAAACATGAGCAACATATTTTATCCACAGGCACCAGATTAGGTTTTCGATATCACTCAACTATTACCAAATAATATTTTGATATTGAAGTACAGGAGACAAATTAAATTGAAGTAACCTAAAGCATTATTAACACTTACAATAATATGAGGCTGCTTTGCTATTTTGATGGATTGCTGTACCATATCAATCCCTCCAACAAGCTAGAGAAAATGAAAACGATGCAAATAAATAGGATTAAGATAAAGCTTGCAATTAATAGAATTATAACACAGTGCTACTTAACCAGCACAAAGTAGTGCATTATGAATTTGATAAATAGATTGAAACTCACCACAGCACACTTGACACCTATTTCACAACCTAAAGCTTCAAACTGCTCAGCAATTTGAATAGCAAGCTCTCTAGATGAAGAAATGCAGTAAAAAGAGAAAAAATATAAAAGTTAAATATCAGTCAAAACAATTATACATTCAATAAAATGTAAATTATGAAAATCAGATACATGATTAGGTATCAAGGGAGCAAACCTTGTGGGTGACAACACACAAGCAAAAAAATGATTCGGGCGTGGTGCTTCTAGCAGAGCATGCAATATGGGAAGAGCAAAAGCTCCAGTCTTACCAGAACCCGTTTGGGCCAGTCCAATCACATCTTTTCCTGTGAAACACATTATACATAAAAACAACCACCAGTTCAGGGTGCATTTAGGGTTTGTTTGGGTAATTCTTATAGAAGGTCAAATCCTATTTCATGTTACAAATCATATTGTCATCTCTCACTATAGTTCAAGAGAATAGAAACCCTAACCTTGAAGTGCAGCAGGAATGGCCTCAACCTGAATCTTTAAGGGATTTTTCCATCCCAATCTGTCACAAGCTTCCGCCAATGGTTCAGCTAAACCTAAATCCTTGAATGTTTTCAGTTCTTCATTTTCTTCAGCCATCTTTGTCACTTTCTAACAGGTCAGGTTAATAAAATTCCCTTTATTCGAACTTTGTCTTTCGCTTCTCTTTGCTGCACTTAGGCTTAGGTATGGGAGAGAGAGGTATATATATATATATAGCTACATGGTGGACCTAGGTATGAGAAGTGTAATAATGGGCTAAACAGTCTGACCCATTACTTTTATTTTTGTTTTTCATAAAAGAGAATAGACAAACATAAGAGAACTAAAATGGATGGTAAAGGATAAAATAAAAGGGATTTTGAGTGCAGGAAGTTCTCACTATGGATGAAAAAAAGTAAATAAGTAATAGGTACCCATAAAAATTACATATAATGGATATATAAGCAACAATAATATAGGTGAGAAATTTTTTTATGATACTCAATCATAAGATCTATATATTTATAAATTTATTTGTAATCAAATTTTTATATATTATATATTGTTAATATAAAATTATATGTTATATTGCTTTATTTTTAATAATAAATAGTAGTGATTTGAGTACAATCATAGGTTTATTATATAATATATTCTTATTTATGTAAAAATTATTTTTATATAATTATTATTATAAAATACATAAATATTTAATCAAAATTCATTTGATACACACATATATTTATTACTGGCACAGTTATTCGTAATAATACGAGTTTGAGAATAAGAAAGTATTACACACACTTGCCCAATCTAATACTTATCCTTTCTTCTCGAGATGTGCGTGTCGATCCCCTTATTTCACTCATGCTAAATACAGTTTCTCAAGATTAAGTTTTTTAAACTTACTTTTCATCATAGCTATTATAGGGAAATTCAATGGTTTGAATTATTGATTATCTAACTATTAGATGTTCATAAAATGAATTATTGAATATCTAACTATTAGATGTTCATAAAATTTATAACTATAATGAAGAGTAAGTGGATTATCACTCATAGGAAAAAAATATAATATAAGATTTCCTTCAAAAAAAAATGTAGGGCTAACCAGGGTCAAGTTAAATTCGTCTGGGTAAAAAGTCCAAGTTAGTTTAATGAGGTTCAGCCCATGCATTGTGCTCATGCCGTCAGCATCAGCCACGTGTAAAAACACTTGATCGCCAGTTTTTCTTGAACTTGGGCTATGGATCAAACACGTGGCCTCAGCAAATTGCACCAGCTCCACTCGGTTAACTTTACTTCACTTAGGGATGGCAACAGAAACACGCAGATACGGTAGTGGCTACCCGATACTCGTTCAAAATAAGAGAGTATTACTCATATTCGCTTGTACTTGTGCGGGTACCCGTGTACGTGTATTGACATGAATTTATGGGTACCCGCAGGTACAACGAGTATATGCGAGTTTCCTATATTATAAATGAATTTTTAATTTTTTAGTTCTATTATGTTTCAAATGATATGAAACTTAATTATTTTTGTACCTTTTGATTGAATATTTGGCAAAAATACTAAATTTAATTGTGTTTTTTATTTGTGTGATTTTTTGTTCTCATTTCCTTAACAAAAATTATATATTTTATTTGTAAAACATGTGTATTTCTACACATGTTATAATATTTATAGGGTGTTTCACCACGAAACTCAATAAAATATGTAAACAAGGTGAAAGGAAAAAATGTACATAGTGTAATGAATGTTAGAATAATATAATTTTTATTTTAATTAAATATAATATATTATCATATAAATAACGGGTATCCGAAGACACAAGTACCATAATACTCGTACCCGCCCGTATGTACTACGGCTATTTTTAAAAACCCGTTTATAAAACTCGCAGGTACCCGTTTGTGACTCATACACGTACCCGTATGAGTTTTATACGTGGATAAGGGTTTTTTTTTTTGTCATCCTAACTTCACTGCTACTTCCACATGCAACCGATCATTGGCTCGATGGAAATTGGGACCATGCTTCATCTTTTATGCATATCTTTAATGAATTCAAATTATTTAGTAAAATTATTACTCAAAAATTTAAAAGACTGCCTTTAACCATGCTTGATGTTAGTTTATTTTCTTAAATTTATCCTCAAATTTCTTCCATAATTTGAAGTTATTTCACAATAAGTAATATTTTTTTAAACTCTATAATTGGAACCTAAAATATTTTTTCCATGATTATTTTTTACTCCCCATTCTTTCTAATCTTTATCCGGGTTGTATATTTGAAAAAGTCTTTCAGATAAATAGATTCAATCAAGTAAAACTTTTTAAATTAACTTATTTTCAATTTCTTCTAGAAAAAAAGATGTATGCATTATACAATGTAATTACTATATAAAAATCTTATATATAAATATTTACGCAAACCTTTCATACAAATTACACTCTAACTGAAAAGTAATAAAAACTTAACATCACTGGAGAAACATCAAGTGAGAACAATATAAATTATTATATGAAATCTTAGCTCATATCAAATCACATCATTACCAGTGATACTTAGATGAGTCTCACATAATATTATGATATTTTATATCATTTCATGTGCATGACTTAAAAAATAGATAGGTCTCACAATTATAAATAGATTTCGAATAGATTTCACAATCAACCTCACATATCACATATGGTTCATTTGATGATATAAAGACAAAAATATGTGGAGTTTGATGATGCTCTTGAACTTTCCAACCAACTTGTGAGCATCCTCTGATCATGAAGTAAGAACACGTGCAAGTTGGTTTGAGTTTTGATTGGTGATGAGTCGTAGAGTCGATGTGAAAAGGAAAGGAAAGAATGAGGGTGAAGTTTTGTTCTCCATGGTTTGGTTACATGATAACATCCCATAAGGGGAATAAAAAATGGTAATGTTTTTTTGCTAGCTTTCTCTTCAATAAAAAAACTTTCCTACAAGAAATAGTGACAAAATTTCAATTCACTATTTCTTCATTAAATGATATGATAAGGTAGTTAAGTAGGGATGACAATCTAAATGAAGATGTGTTAGTAGTGTTTACCCATCTTCATATACTATTTATATGTACTTGCACATATAATATTGATGGATGAGTAGTATATGAATTTTTAATTTTAATTATATATTTATATTTTTTAAAAATTAATATACAGAAATAATTATCATATGAATAATAAAATATGTATATGAAAATTTATGATTCTTCTCTCATCCTTAAAAATATTATAAAATAATAATAAATTAGATAATATATAAATTTATAATAATAAAAAAAAATTAATGTATATAAAATATTTAACTAAAATAAATTTATAAATATATGAGTACTCATATTATGTGTACCATTGAATCTATTTCCCTAATAGATTATTATTGTATGTACTCATGAATCCGATTCTTTTATCATCCCTATGATTAATGTTATAAAACTATAGACTAATGCTATGTTTGGTTTTGCTGAAAATGGAAGGAAAGAAAAGGGGTGGAAGAAAAAGATAATGAAAAAACACTTTTCCCTTGTTCGGCTGACAAAGAAAAAGAAGAGGATGGAAAAAAGAAGTGAGTCCCATGCTAAAAAAAATTCACCCCAAATGTGAGGGGAAAGAGAAGGAAAAGAGAGATTTTTATTCAAATGACTATAATGCACTTTATTTTTGTTCTCAAAATTTTCTCTCTTCTCTTAACTCATTTTCTCTTGAGAATGACCAAATATTTTTTGTTATGAGTATCACATATTTTATGTATAACCACTGAAATGACAATTTATGTTCAGTAATATTATGTTATCAAATATGTTTAATATTTCTTATTTATTGAATGATTTTCAAAATAAATATCAAAGTTTATCCTAAATGTTTCTAATAGTACATGCTAAAAACAAAGTAGTAAAAATAATAATGTTGTAAATGTGACTTTTTTATTTGAAGAGTTTATGTAATTTTATTCATATTTTTCTCTCTTCCTTTTACTTTTTGCACAACCAAACAAAAGAAGAGAAAACCAAACAACTAAAATATGGAAGGGAAAGGGGTATTTGATGATTTTTAGATTATTTGGTTAAAAATAATTAAAATATGAACTGCTAAAACAAATTTCATGTCACATATTAACATCCACATCGAATACTCAACTCTCTAATCAGGTATAGATGTCATCTCAAGTTTCATTCCCTCTCTGCATGAAAACGTTGCGCAATATATGATTTCTACACCATCTTATTTTAATTTTAAAAGAAAATATTACTTTTCCTTCTTTGGAATACGATTTCAACTTTAAAAAAATATCATTATACTATAATAGTTTTTATATTATTATTATATTATTTATCATTCATTTTTAGTTATTAATAACTCTATATAAAAATAATATAAATAAATGATAAATAATAAATTTATTGTGTAAAATTATTTACATTATCATTATATATATTATAACTCTTTCAAATTTCATTAATCCTCATTTCATTTAAAGCAATTAAATAATAATATTAGTAATTACTCACCAACTCAAAGTAAGTGGTTGTGGTGGTAACATGCTTGGGACAAAGATCTCATATTGCTCCAATGGTGTATCAAGCTAATCAAAATGTGTTACTTAATCATTCTCTAACGTGCTAACGTAAAACGAAGCCCACGGGTTCCACTCCCTCTATTGCCAGTTTGCCACCTAAGAGGGCCCACTCCTCTGTAACTTACTTTATAAGTTCAACTCCTTCCTTCTAAATCTTCTCTCACTTTCACAAAACCCTCACTTTTTAACATGGAACACTTCAACAACGATGACCTTGAGTACGTTTTCGATTACTTCGAAGAAGACGAAAGTGATTTTTATCCTGACTCAAACTCTGATTCTGACTATTCTTCTTCTTCTGAACCCGAGTTTGAAGATGATTTTGAAATGGTATACTTGTTTTGCAATATATTTTTTGTCGTTTTTGTTTTTTGGAAGTGTTGGAGATGATGATTGGTTCTTTGGATTTGGAATATTGTTGCAGAGTAAGGTGAAGAGTGAGACATCAGCTTTGGATGCTAGAAATGGAAAAGATATACAGGGGATTCCATGGGAGAGGCTCAATTATAGCAGAGACGAGTACCGTGAGAATCGATTGAAGCAGTACACGAACTATGAGAATCTCTCTCGCTCTCGTGAGAATCTGGATAAGGTCAGTTCCTTTTTTTACATTTGTTTTATGGGATTACCACTCGCTTATTTTGTACTCGAGACAACCAATCAAATTTTACAAGCACAATAAAATTTTAATTCCAATTAAAATTTAGTCAAAAATAACAACATCAAAAAGCATAAAATGTGATGTGTTGTATCTTCATGCAAGTTTTTTCTCTTTTGTATAAGCAATATTCCCCCACTCTATGATTAAGAAACTAGTTGGGCACATGTGTCTAAGCTTTGACCTTTTGGTTTACCAGTACGACTCAGAGACATACACCAATAGACCAATAAGTGTCCCACTTAGTCTTTGTTTAGGATTAAGACATTTATGTTAGGTTTTATGGGGTTAAAAACCACTTTTGAGTGGGTTTGTTTAACCTTAAAATAGTGATTTTTTAGATTGGGGTAAACAAATCATTCAGCTTATGTAGATTTTGGCAAAGCATAATATAATTTTGTTTTTAAAAATAAACAAATCATTTTTTACTTAAAAAGCTACTTAGCTCAATAATATTTTATTCAAAGTAGCTTCTGATTATTGAAAATATTTTATTTAAACACATGTCAATGAAAATACTTGGTGGAGGATGTCCTCTAAATATATTAAACTCATTAATATTTTATAAGTAATATTTTTTTGGTGAGTGATCTTCTTAAGAAATAATTCCAAAGAAAAGGTTTTTTGTAAAAAAAAAATGTTTTGAAGAAATTGCTTTTAACACTGATATGCTTGTTTGGTCGGGTTTATACTAAAAGTATTTATTTGTAAAAAGAAAAACACGCTAAAATTCAGCTTTTTATAAAATATTCTTTGAAAACATATTTTTATAACCTAGACAAACAGGCCTAGTTCTTTTTCCTATCATGTCAATTATTTCATTTTTTCATCTTGATTGACAGGAGTGTTTAGAAGTGCAGAAAGGGAATACCTACTACGATTTCCAGTTCAATACCAGGCTTGTCAAATCCACAATTGTGCATTTTCAGGTAGAGATTTTGCTCATCTTTGCTTAGCTATATAAATGTCAAAGCCTTATAGTTTCAGTGGGTGGGACAGACTACATTTTGTCAATGTGAAAGCCTCTGTCACACTAGTAACTTACTTAGTAGTTCTTAAGCTAAAGGCCATCAACAACAATAACTAGGCCTAGTGGGGTAGAACAACACTATAATTCTCTATCATATCTTAATCTTTCCTCTAATTGTTTCGCCTGGGATTTTTTGGCCTAGATTGAATTAAACTTCATTTGATCTCCTCTCTCTAGGTCTTCTAAGAGTCTCATCCATAATGCCTAAACCAACTAAGACACAATTCTACCATTTTTTTTCTTCATAAAATGAGCTACTCCAATTTACTTCCAAATGCACTCATTCCTAATTCTATCTTCTCTAGCGTTCATTCATCAATGCAACATTATCATATTTGCTACATTTAGTTCTGACATTTTACCGTTCTTTATAATATTGTAGGTTTTAGAGCTATGTGGTAAAAATTTCAATTAACCTTGTGTGGCATCTTTCTATCTCATGACATTTGATCCACTCCCCATTATGCATCCTGATGTTTGCTCTTTCCTGCTTCCTGAATAATTTTGGATTCCATGCTTGTTTCACACAATTACGCATTATCATTCATTCAATCATACATTTTACGCAATCATTCGATTTGTAACTGATATATATCTGTCCATGTACTGGTATAACATTATTTGTTTCTGTAATTTTATTTATTGGTTAATCAGTGTCTGCATTTAGGCCTTGTATTTCTTTCTTTATTAAAGCAGGTGGGAAGTGAGCAGCTTGGGAGGACGTAATTTTTGGTATGGTAGGAAAATATCTGACCACATGAGAGGGCTGTAACAATATCTGTTATTAGTTAGCATTGATTTATCCTTATCAAGAGGGACATTGCCTCTTCATATTGGGCTGTGTATTTGTAGGATCTTGCTTATATATAGAATATTTTTTCTTAAGTTGCTGTTATTAAATTATTTTTCTACATTGTTAGTCTATTACCTGAAGAGCTGTTGTAAGATAAGGCATACTTCATTTGGTAGAAAGCCTTTCTATGACCCAGTTCAGAAAAATAGGATTGCAGAATTCAGTCATCGTGGACTATATCTAGTGTGAAACTTTGGTATTAGCATGGAAAGGGAAGAGATTTTGTTATATTTAAACTGATCTCATGTCTCTATATATACTAACGATCTAGGTCAAGTAGTAGTGCAAACCTGAAATGATAAAAATCATCGTACTAACAATAACTTTATGGATATATGGTGTGTAAGTTCAGCAAGAGACCAACAAACCCTATTATAGATAGAGGCAACTATTAAGGATCATATCATACCACAAGTCATTATATTTAGGTATCTTGGGTCAACTATACAAGATGATGTAGAAATTGACAGAGATGTGAACCATTGATTCAAGTGGGTTGGATGAAATAGCGAAACACTTCAGGTGTCATATGTGGTGATAAAAATGTATCACTTAAGGTTAAGGAAAAGTTGTACTGCACGACTATATGACTATATGACCTGCAATGTTATATGAGATTGAATGTTACGCGATAAAATGTGAACAAAAGAATAAACTCCATGTAACAGAGATGAGAATGTTGCGTCGAATGAGTGGACACAGTAGTAAAGATAGGAATTATAAATGAATGCATTAGAGAGAAAGTTGGAGTTTCTTCTATTGTAGAAAAAATGGTAGAATCATGCGTTAGGTCGTTTGGACATGTGTAAAGGAGACATGTAGAAGCCCCGTAAGGAGAGTAGAACAAATGGAGGCTAATCCAATTCCTATAAGAAGAATGAGACCAAGAAAAACCATAGGCGAAATGACTAAGAAAAACTCAGAGATCAATATTTTTGTCAATGAACATAATTTATGATAGAGCGCTATGATGTTGTTCATGTAACCGGACTCCATCAAGTAGGACAGAGGTATGGTTATTGTTGTAACAGTAACTTTATACTGTGATACCCTTTGATGTGAAGTACCCTAATAATCTAACATTTAAACTAATTAATACTGATAGAATCATTTCTGATCACAGGTCATGTTCCACTTGGGAATGTGGTGCTAGTTTTCTATAGAATTATATACTTATATCTGTAGCTTGTTTTAACATAATCGTATATTTCTCTTTCCTTTTCCCAGTTGGGTTTTGATATTGATGTCAACAGTATGTTTCTTGTCTTTGCAGCTGAGGAATCTGTTATGTGCAACATCAAAACATGATGTATACCTTATGCAAAACTACTCGGTGATGCATTGGTCCTCTTTACAGCGAAATGGTAAAGAAGTGCTTAATGTGGCCAAACCGATTGTTCCAACCGTTGTACGTAGATACTTAGTTGATCAGATGTGTTTCTTTTGTATTGAAGTCGTTGGATCTGAGTGTTGTTTTGTTCTTTTGCAGAAGCATCCTGGATTCGTAGTTCAGCCTGTCTCTAGAGTTCAAGTAAGCACCATGACCGTCAGAGAAAATTTGATTGTGGCAGGTGGTTTTCATGGTGAGCTTATTTGCAAGGTAGGGTAGATCATGATTTCTTTCTTTCAATCAAATAATCAGGTATGCATGCACTTATATAGATTCCCCATTTTAATATGTGAAATAATTTTCAACCAGAATTTGAATCACTCTGGAGTTGCATTCTGCAGTAAAATAAGTACAGATGATAGTGCCATAACCAATGCTGTAGATGTTTACCGTAATCCAACGTAAGCAGCTATATGCAGAACCTTATGTTTGAAATTTTAATCTTGGTTTCCTTTTCAACTAAAACTTTACTTCGCAGTGGATCGTTGAGGGTCGTTGCAGCAAATAATGATTCCAAAATTCGAGTTTTTGATGCAGAGAAGTTTTCTTCTCTTGGTTGTTTCAAATATGATTGGTCCGTTAATGTGAGTGTCATCATCTGATATTACTGTTACTACAAATCTTCATCTCTAGTAATACTAGTAACAATTGTTTTCACATAATGTCTTTCACAGAATACTTCTGTTAGTCCAGATGGAAAGTTGTTAGCTGTTCTTGGGGACAGTACTGAGTGCTTGATAGCTGATGGTAACACCGGGAAGGTATGTTTAATTTGCAGTTGCGTTTGGGGGCAAGTATCCTTGATGTGTTATTTAGTTTCTGATTTCTTTTTTCATTTTTATCCCAGGTTACTGCGAGCCTAAAAGGGCACTTGGACTATTCTTTCGCGTCAGCTTGGCACCCAGATGGACAAATATTGGCTACTGGGAATCAGGACACAACGTGCAGGCTGTGGGACATAAGAAATCTTTCACAGTCCATAGCTGTATTGAGAGGAAGAATGGGTGCGATAAGAGCATTAAGTTTCACATCGGATGGGCGGTTTTTGGCCATGGCTGAACCAGCAGACTTCGTCCATATATTCGATTCAAAGTCTGGTTATGCACAAGGTCAAGAGATAGACCTGTTTGGTGAAATTGCTGGTATATCCTTTAGCCCGGACACTGAAGCTCTATTTGTTGGTATTGCTGACCGCACCTATGGTAGCTTGTTAGAGTTCACCAGAAGACATCAATACAATTATATGGACTCCATGTTTTAATTTGTAGCAGAGTGCCTTCAAGATGTGAAACGTGCTACTCCATCTGCATATATATCCAGGGAAGGTTTTTTCAGATATGTTTAAACTTTAAATATTTCCATAGGGCTGTATTTCTGTTGAAGCAAGTTGTAAATTTTGGCTCTAGGAAGCTCTACTTCTGTGAATGTTTTTTTTATCCTTCTCCCTTTTTTGGTTGAGAGTCCGAATTGATTATAGGTTTTATCTTTGTATAAACCTTTTTTGGTTAATGGTTGCTATTGTATATCAGAAACAATAGAATCAAGCAATATATTGCCGTAAGTTTATATTTCCCATCTGCTTGGCAGTTTGTAGTGAATTTGTGAGTGCACTATGCAACTTTGTCTAAAGCACACAATGTAAATACTTGACATTCTGTGGTGAACTTGCACCCCTATGTGCAATCTCTAATCTATTCCCTCAGTATAGTTTTCTTCTTATATTAATATATTTTAATGAAGAAAATTTGTAATTTTGATAAAGTTGACCAAAAAACAGAAAATTAAACAGAATGAGTATATTTATCCGCCGGATCGATAATCTCTTTGCTTACACAATTTATGTGAATGAAGCTTTCAAGTGTTCCAAGGCTGATAAAGATGAGTACACATCTGCTCTTTCACCTTTTGTATCTGTACTATTAACTTTTATTGGTTGAAAAAAATTATTTGAATTAAAACTATAATTATTAAATATTTTTCTGACTAATCATACCTCCTGTTAAGAGTGACACAAAATAGTAAGAGATAACATATGTGCTCCCGATAAAATGGGTTTGGTATCCAAATTTTGAGATGAAATATTTTAGTGGCAAAAAAAGCAAAGAGAGAATTGACATTGATTCGATAACCTTGAAGCCCTTATCAACAAAGTTGAAATCCATGGCTGACGAGTGACGCCTAACAGAGATACCTACATGCTCAAGAATTTGAAGTCATATAAGAAAGTGATAAACCCCCTTTTCCTTTTGATGTTCCATTACATTAGACTTATCAAAGGGATAGATTTGATAGTAACTATATTTAATTTTCCTTTATTTACTGCAAACTGTATACAACAAATATATGAGAGCAACATTTGTTAGGATGTACAACTATGAATCTCGCAGAGATACTCTCGGTAGTACAAAAAAATTCACACAATAATATGCATATACAGAAAGTGACCCACAAAAGCATTGCCTAGCAAGTGCATAGTTTAGAAGATGATATATTAATGTTTTAGAATAAACTCATGCGATCAAGACCACGGGATAATTTATTCAATTCTACTTGCATGCTCCAACATCTCTATCTATTTTTTTAAATATATAATAGCCTTTGTTTTTCGTCAAGAGACCATGTGGAAATGAAATTCAACCACCTCCACCAAATGAAATAAACACACCCCACTTTCAAATTTTTTTGGCTAAATTATTCTAACCCATTCATAACAATTCACTCTTCCTAACTCCACCTACCTCATGCATTCAACGCACTCCCTATTCATTCCACTTTCTCCTAAGTCCTAACCTTCCGTTTCTTTCTCACTTTCATTTTCTTTCCTTTGTCACTCTACTTATTTGGTCCGGTGCATAAGCTAAGCTTTTTTTAACCCAAGAAGGTAGAGAAGTTGACATTTTTCAACTTCATATATTTGTTGGATAAATTATTAGATAAAGTCATCTAACTTTAAATAATTAATATATCATTCATCTTCAATGTAAAGGATTTGGTTTTGAGTAATTATACTATAACATATTACAATTTCAGGAAGTGTAGAGGAGTTATAGTTATAGCCTTACAGGTTTTAGGATGGGTAGCATGTTGAAAATGATAGGACCATGGTTAAGGGGGACAGTTTGACGGTGAGACAACCACACTGGTGGACATCTTCTGTCTAAAAGAGTGAATGACTATATATACCATTGATTGTGATTGATGAAAAAACTTAATCATTAAAATTTTAAAATTAAAATAATTTTTTTCAATCAATTATAAACAATAACACATGAAATGACGCAACTTTACACCATAACTCTCCAACAATATACTAGGAAAGAATCAAGTGTCGGCAGCTCTTGAGTTGAAATGGTAAACTGCGCCTTTTGAATTAGAATTGGTCCCATGGTGTTCTTGAATCTTGCCGCTGAAGTATGTAAACGAGATCTTTCAAATCTACAAGTTTTACCAACATATCGTTATCCCATCAAATTACCCCAGAAGTCAACAACTCCAGTGCCTTAATTAATGTGTATAACTTCACTTGATAAATATTGTGATATTTTACAATAAAGCAGAGATAAATGGCCAAAATTGATAAATATTGTGATATTTACACAGACTTATTATATGTATCATTGATTTTTTTAGAATCGAATGTTTTTGCCCCATAAATTTACTTTTTGAATTTAGTCAATATATTAAACTTATTCATCTTAGTCCCCCGTTTGTCTAAAAATTGTCTGCTTTACGGACTAAGAATTTATTTTTTTGGCAATACAACGATTTAACGTGATTGGGTACATGAATATAATGATAACATAATATTTTGATTAATAAGAATGAAGAAAATAATATATGAAAACGAAGTACTGTGGCTTCCATTGCATCCTCCAAGTTTTTTAGCAAATGGTATCTCAGGCAATTGTAGTCTTAAACAACCTGGATCAGCAAGAAAGGCTATTTTGAATACATTATGGAAATAATTAAAAGGTTAGATTTTCATTGTGAAAAGGCAAAGCTGCCTTGAAACACTTGAATGAGGAAGGAATCTATTCAAATAATGCACATTTTAAAACTAATTATTTAAGTGGAGTAGTTTTAAAATAATCTTATCGACTTAGTCAAAAAATTTGCTTGTCAAATTATTTATACGTCAGTCAACTTTTATGCCGTGTGTCAAACACCTATTTGGTATTAGTTTTTTCTTATAAAACTTACTGTTCCAATATCCTCAATCATACTCTACCAAATTATATAAAAATATTATTTTATATTTTTTTCTTTTTCATTTTATATATGTGTCAATTTTTTATTAGAACATTGAGATACAAAAAAATACAAGAATTGATCCCTTCATAAAAAATGTATGATTTAAAAACGAAAATAGGGGGTCAATCCTGCACATGCAGCACTTGTCCCATCTTTTTTTTTTTAAAATCAGAAACATTTTAAAAAAGTAAATACATAATAGGTGTTTCACACATGTCATAAATAATTTAAAATTTTGGTTGATTTGGGAACGTCTCATTTTTATAAATAGTTTTTTTTAATCATCTAGATTTTGATAAATAACTCACTTTGAGTGTCCAGAAAGTTAATTGATAGTTTTGAACTTTTAATACAGTGGATAATTAGTTTCGAAATTTGTAGTGTAAACTTGCTACGATCATTTCGAGTCTTCTCCAACAATGAAGAAGGAAATATTTATTTTGCTTTTAATTTTAATTTTAAGGATAAAAATATAATCTCTTATAAATAAATGTCATTTCATTTTTTTTTTGTTTTTTCATATACTTCTCTCTCCGATATCGAATTTTATTCAATTATGAGCCAGTAGGTACCTCCACTATATGGGCTCCACTCCGGTAACAGTCCCTCTCCCTTACATCTCGTCAATTTCTGTTCAACTAACGGCCCCACTTACCAATCTCACTTTTTTAAGCTACCTTACCTATCTTTCATTTTCAAGCATGCTTATTACTTCCGCAATCAACAACTTTTTTGTACATATGCCACTTTTTCTATTTGCTTAATTAATCACCATAACCAGTCATAAGACAATAATATATTACTAGACAATATCTTTATTACGAGTTTTTTTCCTTTTTGTTGTTATCTGAATTGGGTTAGATATTAAATTGTGACTATGATTGTGGATGATAGCTTGCAAAATTGCTTGGCTGGCCTCCAGTATCCATTCTTCTCAATCTAGACCCTTCATTCCTCTGTTTGGATTCTAAATTAATTCTAAATTAGTACTATGACCTATCCCTTATCCCTAGTTGGTAGTTACAGCTACAAGAGAGAACTTTTCCAATCTAAGCTAAATAATATTGAAAAATCAGAAGTGCTTGAGCATAACCTTGTTGGTTCAAGTATTAATTAACTTAAATAGCCCAATACTAATTGATAATCACCCTAACGAATTAAGAAGCTTATCCACTATCTCCTCCAAAACTAAAAGAGAGAAAAAATGAACACTTCTCAATTTTGTTAGTGCACTAGTGAATGTTGATCTAATGGTGTAAGGTGTATTGGATACTCAACCTTATCACCAATTGGTTAAAAGAATAAGGAAGTGTGTAATGGAGGGAATCGAAAAGAATTATAAAATTGATTTAATATGTATACATTGATATTATAATTGTCATCCATCATTCATATGTAAAACACCAATAATATAAATTAATAATAAATATTATACTAACAATATAGAAAACTTTACCATAATAATACATAGATTTTAAACTCTATAAATAAGGTTGACAATGAAGCAATCTAAAGTAGTTTAGTTGGCTTGGACTTCAAAGTTAATAATTTTGTATGGCTCACATTAGACTAATAATAAAAACCTGACACAATCAACCAGAGCAGGCAAAACTAGCTAACGTAAAGTGTAAAAAAAACTAAAGACTTTAACGTAAAGAGTATATTTATGTTTCTCTCATAAATTTATTTTCATATACAATACAAAATCAAATCTTTAACAAACTTTAATTACAAAATGTTAGTAAAGACTAAAATACAGTATAATATATTACAAAAAGGTAATCACATTATGTAGATCACCGAGCCTATTTTACCAATAAACATGAAATATAAAACAGTTAAATTAAGTTATATCTACATATCAACTAATATCAATTGAATTTAATAAAATGATACTCGATTTATCTATTTATTTAAAGTGAAATAAATTTCGTAGCTGAAACTTCAAACTCAGCTGATGTACTCAAGAACATGACTGGTTGAGCTATTACTGATACGGTCAACATGCTCAACGACAAAGGAAAAGACAATGACAATGTTAAAACCCCGACACCTGCCAGTTATTCAATGGACACGTGTCCTTATCAAGGTGGACGTGTCCATCTCCAATTGGCTTGTACCTTAATCACTGTGAGATTCCGAACTAACCCTTAATCACGAGCGATAATTAGGGAATTAACTATTTAATTTAACAGTGGTAATCCATGTGATAAAGTGCTATATAATGGAGTGAGATCCTGAAAGACAAAATCAAGAGTGGCGAGAGATTCTCACAAATAATTTTCTTTTCTATTTTTATTTGAGAGCTTTTGATTTGTGTAGTTCCTGATCTTTCTATAATCTTCTTCTCCTTCCCCCTTTCTGTAACACCCCGCTTCTCTGAATCCCTTTCTGTTAATAATCTGTCTTTCAAAAACGATTTTGGGTTTGTCTTTCAAATTAATCTAAAGAAGCAAACTTTGAAGGTTTTTTCTAGAAAGCCAGGTTTTTTCAGAATCGAGATCCAGTTTTTGATTTTTCTTCTTCGAAATTAGCCAAGAGGGTTGTTTTTGATCCCTCGGCTTTTGTTTTTGTTAAAGATCTTTATTGGGTTCAAAGAGGTTGTCTATTTTAAATCTCTTTCATCCTTATTGTAGAAAAAGATTTGTTTTTTATTTTGATTATCATACCTGTTATTTTCAGTTCTAGATAAATTTTCAGGTTAATTGTCACTGCATCTATGATGGATTTGTTCAACAACATGTCACAGCTTCATTCAGATCCTTTCAGGGGTGAGTTAATGGAAGTTCTTGAAACTTTTATGAAAAGTCCTTCCCCAACTTCAACCCCTTCACTTTCACCTTCTTTTTCTTCATCATCACCTTTCTCAAACTCACCTCAACCTTCTACTTCTTCTTCTTACTCTTACAACACTCCTTCTCCTACTTACTTCAATTCCTCTTCTTTTATCCCAACTCAACACCCAATTGAAAGCTCTTACAATAGCCAAAATATTATTGGCTTTGAGCAATTATGTTCTTCTTCTCCTTCTTCTCTACTTGGCCTCAATCACTTAACCCCTTCTCAGATCAATCAGATCCAGGCTCAGATCCATCTTCAGAATATGCAAAACTTTCAGCAAAACAACACAACTTTCAATTTCCTTAGTCCTAAGCCTATCCCAATGAAGCTTGTGGGTACACCACCAAAACCCATAAAGCTATACAGAGGGGTGAGGCAAAGACACTGGGGAAAATGGGTTGCTGAGATTAGACTACCAAAAAATAGAACGAGGCTTTGGCTTGGTACCTTTGACACTGCTGAAGAAGCTGCTTTGGCTTATGATAAAGCTGCTTATAAGCTCAGAGGTGACTTTGCTAGGCTCAACTTTCCAAATCTTAAGCACCAAGGTTCTTGTGTTGGTGATGAGTTTGGTGGTGAGTACAAGCCTCTTCATTCCTCTGTTGATGCGAAGCTTCAAGCTATTTGTGAAGGCTTGGCTGATATGCAAAAACAAGGGAAGTCAGAGAAGAAGTCTAAGGCTGTGATCTCTTCAAAGAGATCAAAATCAAAACTTGGTTCTAAGATGGCTCAGCCAGAAAAATCTGTGTCACTTGATGTGAAGGGATTGGAGGAGAACTCTTGCAAGGTGGAAACTTTCTCTTTGTCTTCAGTGATGACAGAGAGTGAAGGATCTGAAGGTTCTTCACCCCTTTCAGATCTTACATTTGCTGATGTTAATGAGCCTCAGTGGGAAGGTCCTTCGGATAATTTAAATTTGCAAAAGTACCCTTCTTATGAGATTGATTGGGATTCTCTGTGAAGTGTCTCATATATATGTAACATGTTTTATTAGTTAAGAGTCTCAGATAATCTTGTACTAGTATATCTGGTAGTTGTTTAGTGTTTAAGGTGACCATTGCAATGGAATTTTTGGCAATTGCAGGGTTATTCCTAGGATTTGCATAGTTCATATTCTGTCAATATTTTTATGGTGTAAATTTCTCTACCTTTGGCCATAGCTGGTTTTTTCTTGCTGGGCCAGGGAGAATATATTAATATGGAACTATTATATTATAGCTGTAATTCAATTCTCTGCTTGTATTTCATCAATGATATATGAATATTGTACTAGTTTTTCATGGTATTGTATATTGTTGATTTTCTTAAATGTTAGCTTTCCACCGAAAATACAAGTTTATTCCATCTACATCCGTTACAATTCTGGTGGAAAGGATCACTCAATTTGTGTAGATTAGATCAATGTTATTTATAGTAGTACAATTTAAATTTACACTTTTGACACCTTCCAATTTTGATATGAATTTAAGTTACAAATAGTAACATTTTTTATTTGTTTACTTAGAGTGATTAGAAAAAAGACTAACTTGATAAACCGTACGGGCTTTAACATCTATAGTTCTATACATATGGGGAAAACCCCATTTTCCCAAGGGAGTGAGATCTCTAACCCAAGCTTTCTTTCACAAGTAAGTTTCATAATTTAAGGTTGATTCTAATCCGAAAATGGAGTATGATGATCTTGATAAGTTGGGCTCAAATTCACAATGCTTTCATATGTTTGTTTGTTATGTGCACGAAAGCAAGTGGACCTTAATTCGTTGCCTCATCCTTTAAATGCAACCAGGCGCGTAGAATATATCTCCAAAGCAAGAGAAAACAATCATGAAGCTTTGTTTTGCACTTTACCCCTCCATTCCTTATGACATTTTCTTTTGAAAGAAAAGTTGTATTTATTTTCCATTCAGAAGTTCAATTAAAAAAAGCATTAATTGTTCGTTTTCCATGCATGGCCATAGCTTTAATAATTAGATTTTAAGTAGATGAGATTAGTTACTTGAGTTCCATTAATGATATTAGTGGAGAGATAAAGGGTATGCGTTGAAGGAAAAAACACGAGGACGAGGTTTATGTCCTTAGCAGGGACAATGAGATGCTCGTGATGACAAATTTTTGTAAGGTGAAAAAGAAAAGGTAATAAAGCAGTAACGTGCGTCCTTGTCATGCTTCGCTGTATGTGGCTCTATGATTCACTCTTAAACAGCTCATTCCGTTTCCGTGTTACGGTGAGAAAGCATTTTATAATTTTCTTTTATTTTTGTTCCTCATAGGTCTGCATAAATATCAATTCATTTTTTTTAAAGTTGAAAATTCGAGTTTAGAAAGGGTTTCTCATGAAAAATCAAAAGCACAACGTGCTTGGCTAGCTTGGGAGTGGGGAATCCAATGACTTGCCGTAAAATTCAATGAACATCGGACTTGGCTTTAGACAAGGTACCATGCTCTTGGTCACAAAGTTACCTACAAACACACATGGTTAGGAGTAAAATACAAGCATAAAACAAATAAAGCGTGGGTACTATGGTTATTTAAAATACATAATTATTATTATTTTTTAACTTAAATACATTTTTCTCATCCAATCATAACAGATGTCATATGGAGTGACATATTTTTCTGGACAAAAGACATGATCATATTATTTATTTACGTGTTATTTTGGTTTGCAAAAATATTTATTTACATAGTTTATTATTCTATTATTGATATTTATTATAGTGATTATACCCTCTCATTCAAACACCAACTAATTATGGATGTGAGCACGTGCATTTATTCCATTTCTTAACTTTAAAAACTTGATCAGGGACAATGAAAACAAAGAATAAGTATTAAAAAAATGAAAAAAAATAATATTTGTACAATTAAAATTAAAAGGAGAAACAAGAAATCATCATTTGGAAAGTACCGTAGCATCCTTGTTCGAAAACAGAGGATGATGCTGATAATTAACAAGTATGAAATCACTAACAAAATTATTGATGACAGTAAAAAAATCATAACTCGAATGGACCCTAACCGTGCAATTGTATTGTCATATAGAGTATGAGTTGTGATTTAGAACCGTAATTTTTTTTTTCTGCGTTCAATTGGTCAGAATATAAAACAAAGAATATTGGACTTGTTTCCCATGAAAGGAAGATCAATTTCATTCATGTAGGGTGAAGGGGAGGATTGATATCCAATGTAATATCTTGGATTTGTCCAAGGCCTGCACCTAGGGGATGTGCCCAGCAAAGGGCCTAATAATTCAAGGGCCCAACTTTATTTTATTCCTAGAAGAGTGATACAAATTCTTCAGTACCACACACATAACAACATGTAATTGTGACGTTCTTTTAATTACAATTTGATAATATGATTAATTGGAATCTTGCAAGCAATTATTAACATTGCAACGTTCTTTTTTTTGTTTGCTTGAACCAAAACTATTAAAAATAGAATTTTAAAAGTAGATGATAGTAAACATTTAATTGTGCTCGTTTGAGTGAGCACTATTACATGTCTATCTAGTAAGGATCCCATTTTTTATTTTGGATTGAACCCATAAAATATTAGGACCCGCCTGGTTTTGTCATTGATGAACCTATCGGGATATTAAATATGTTTAAGAGTAAGACCCTCTCCATTATTAAAGAGGTAAGTATTACACAATAACAAGTAAACTATAATATGTAATACCACTTTTATTTTTTATTTATCATATATTACATTTTTGCTATTGAAAAAATGAAGAGAAACAAACTTTTGTCTTTCCAAACTCAATTACCGGAAAGTATCCTTGTTAAAAAAAAATCAGTATGTGATATATCAATTTCACCACTAGCAAGCATATATAGGTCTAGGCTCTAGTAAGTTGAGTTACAAATTTCGTGGCAAATGAGATCGTTCTAGTTTTTATCATTTACACTAAAGGAATTTTAGCATTCAATACTACACAGACACATATTCAGAAAAAAGGAAATCAGAGTTTAGTTTTGCAATTGAATTTTGATGCTCACTATGGTCGAGTTGGAGTAGGAATTGAATGAATCAAGATTTATAATGTAAAAAATATTTTCAAATTGTAATTTTATAATCCCAAGAATTTAGAAAAATCAGAGCAGCTCTAGGAACTAATTATCTACGGACCTTTACTTAAGTGACATATTTTGATCCATTAAAGAACCTCTAAATCTAAACCTTACCTAATATTGGGATATCTCTCCATTCTTTCATTTTCAACCAAAGGTTAACCCCTTTCTCTCTCTCAATCACATGTTATCCTTACCATGCATAATGCATACACTAACACCATTTTCATGTCCCCATGCAAAAACTACGTCCAAGTCTTCCTCTCCTAATAACATCTCCAGGTTCTTGCACCTCTCTTCCCTCTTCTTTATCTTCTGCCCACCGCTCCCCATATGGAGGAGCGGATCCTACCGCCGCCACCACCACCTCATCCTCAACCTTATGACCCGGGTAGCCCCAAACTACAGGTACCCTACATTGGCCCTGGGACCTATGTGGTACAGGTCCCAAAGGACCAAATCTACCGCATTCCTCCACCGGAGAACGCTCGAATAGCTGAGAGTTATCGGAATTCTCCGGGGAAGGACAAGAAGAGATCATGCAGTTGTTGGTGTTGTGTTTGTTTAATTGTTTTCATCGTTATTCTTATTATTATTGGAGCCATAGTTGGTGGCCTTTTCTCCATTGTATTGAAGCCAAAGAGTCCTAGGTTTTCTATTCAACGTTTTCAACTCAAAAACTCAACCAACCCTATATACAACATCACATTAAAAGTCAACAATCCAAACTCCAACGTAGGCATCAATTATAAAGAAGGAGGTGACGTTTCCCTCTCTTTAAAGCAAAGAGAAATTGCTTCAGGAGCTTACCCTAGTTTCTTTCAAGCCCGTGATAATTCAAAGGAGTTTCGATTGGCTATGAAAGCCTCAAAAGGTGGTTTACCTAAAGAGGTAGATAAAAGCATGTCAAACAAGAAAAAGAAAGTGAATGTCAAATTCACCTTAAGCATTAAAGTCCATGCACAAATGAAGATGTGGTATTTCCATAGTGGGACAATGACATACGATGTTATGTGCCAAGTGAAAGTGGATACGTTGGCGAAGAACACTCGTATACTTTCTCAACAATGTAAAACTAATCGGCTCTAGTTGTTTGTTTTGAACCATTGCAACATCCTCGTCGTTTTATAATAGCTTATGCTATGTAGGAGGAAATTAAAACGGTTGCTTAGGCCTTTCTTTTTTATTTTGTTCCTTGAATGATCTCTAAACTTGTATTTAGGACACAAGTGTAGACAAAAGCAACTAACGTGAACAACAAAAATTTGTTGTTTCCCTTTGTAATTGTTAAATTTTCTAATTTCTAGATTCACGCGATGTAAAATTTTATGATGTAATATGTTTCAATCAGAAGTCATAACTCATAAAGGACCAGGTTGTGTCGTAAGACCCACAAGCTATGATGACGGGCTAAGCCCAAAGGATAAGGATACTGAGAATCCTGAAGTATTTTCAGATGGCTCAAATCAAGATCAGGATGGTTAGATATCTCTTAATTTTATTCAAATTATTCCAAATACAATTTTGTCTATTACCCTAAATGGAAATAATATGGAAAATAAAATCAATAGTAAAAATTCACTGCATGAGATGTATGAAAACGGTGAGAACATAATCGTCCATTGAAAATTTGAAATTGGAATCCACTCACAAACTTAGCAATTTTCAAACTAATTGTGATACGAGATGGAATGATGAAAAATTAATGAACATAAAACAAACATCAAAAGCAATCGACGTTGCAATCTTTAACTTTAAATTACCCTTGATTTTATGACCGTAGTACAATTTGTTTTCTTAAATTTCAAATTCCTCAAAATGATTAAGACCAAACTCTTTGGATGAAAAACCTTACTCTACACAATTAACAAGCCTAATAACTTGATCAAAACAACTAAACAAGATCACAAGGCTTTATGGAATTTAAGGAAATACTACATAAATTGTTAGGAGATTTTCATTCCTGAGTCATTCTTCCATGGACTATTAAGTGAAAGATTTTTATCCATAGGCTAAGTGAAATATTTTCATCCATTAACTATACAATTCTTCTATAGGCAAAGTGAAAAAAGAGAGCATATAATTACATGTGAAACCACATCTTAGTCAAAAACGAACATTAAGTCTATGAGTCCATCCACTTATATATTCATCAATTTATCAATTTTTTATAAAATGACAGATTTCTTCACACTTGGAATATACAACATGAACTAAACTAAATTATCTATCCTAGACTAACTTCTTCTCACATCATTGAGCATAGCCATAAATAAAATGAGAATGTTCATAAACATATATAATCAAGGTTTAAAACGTTATCATAACCAAATTCATCTTTCCCTAGCAAAGGGATTCGCTGAGCATGAATAGAAATATAATAACATAAGAAAAAAAGAAAAGAAAGAGTAAATTCCGCAAAGATTAGATGAGTGATAAAGATTCCTCATTTCCCCTCTCCAAATTGTTAGGCACTCTGACCTAGGTAGAATGGAGTGTGTGCCTCCCTAATGGCGAAGTTCCCTTTGGAACTAACCAATTATTTTTAGTAACGGGCCGTTTAGATCACCGAATTTTTGGTAGAAAGATCAACGTAATCCATGATCAAAGAAAAAAAAATTGGAAAATTAATTTAAAGGTAAATATGACTATGAAAAATTAATAGATTTGATTTCGAGAGTTGATTAACAGCCGAGAAGATTTTAACATCTTACATCACCCTTTTCAAAGAATGATATTTCCTGCTAATTATTCATTATTTAAGTATCTTTGTGTAGATTAATTTTACCCATAGTATATTACATAAAAAAAGAGATCGAGGAAGAAGACACAATATTAGCTAGGAAAAATTATTTTCTGTGCGTTACAGGATGATGATATTGTTCCTAGGTGTCTTGATGCGGTGGGTTAAAAACCAAAGGCTACCTAGCTCATTAGAAAAATGTGATACCAATAATGAGTCAATGTTGCTATTTTTTCATCATTTCTTTTAGATGTACATAGGTAGGGGTGGAAAATCCATTGTACAACCATTAACCAATTTTCTTTGACATTAGAAAATATAAAGAGCAATAATATAATGTCATTCGAATAATCAAAGTTTAACAATTTCTTTTATAACAAATCAACTTTTTTTCATTTCTCTATTATTTTTTCTACTCGTATAAACAAAACTCTAACTAAAAAGCAAATGATAATTTAAAATTTTCACAATTTAATTCTCAAAACAATTAAGAAGAATAATTGGTACATAACCAAACTCCAACCTTTTGGAGTTTTCGGTGTTCTATACCAATTATGTTGCTAATAATACCCATTAAAACTAAAGTTGAAGGTTCTACAAAAGGAAAAAAGGTTAAGAGATGCCAGCTTATATAAGCTAATTCTTTGGCATTTTGTAGTCACCAAAGTGAATTACTCACTCGTTATATCCACATCTGTCCAATTAATTTGAAGAAGTGGCAAGATGCATGTTAGCCGAAAGGTAAGCTATAATGCTTAACTATTTGTTTTTATACATAGCTAATCCAAATAAGGATTTGCGGTTCCAAAAGATATCTCGAACCATAGCCCAAATCAATGATATTGAAACAAAAGCAGAAAAAAAAAGATATTTTTTTTTAATTTTTAAACTCATGGTTTGAGACATCATTTGGATAACAAATCTTTGTGAAGCTAATCCCTTTCTTATTTACTCTACCTGTCCTTTTTAGTCAACCATGAATGAAGGGATAGATACCAGCAATAATTATTTTTATACAAACTCTAAACATTCACTATGTTGCTCCCTCCAACCTTAGCAACATCCCCATGTCATAAAAACATACTTAACAAATTATTCAATTCCTAAACAGGTGCTAACCAATAACTCATCCATCAACGGAACCTTACTTATATATATTAGTATTGCATACACATATAACAATCAAGATCTATATCTACATGTATATATATATGTACATATATATAGATATATATGCTGACCTTCTATGCGGGGACCAATTGACACGCCAATGGAGATCCATTATTATTCAGTATCTGTATATGGCAAAAATAATGCATGACAGTAAAGTGAACCATATGGTTGGTAGCTTTAGTTAACTTAATTATTAAAGCACACAACAGTACTTGACTAATAATTTAAGCAGCAACATTAATTGTTCTAGAGGACAGTACTACTCGTTTTGAAAATATCCTAATAAGACGGGTTTTTGTTTGTGAACTCATGAAGGCAGATTGTATTTTAGCTATCAAACTTCCAAGGCTATTTTTATGGGGTGTGCTAACAAGTTTAGTCCCACAATGAGTAGAATATCAAACTCAATGTGGTACTTAAACCACAAGGTTCTCCCACCTAATAAACTAGTCTTTTGGTTAGGTTAGGTTCTCCTTATATGCTTAAGTTCTAACAGTTTCTTAATATTTAAATAATATATAATAAGAAAATAAACTTTAAAAATCTAAGTCTATCAATTCTTGACATTTGAAAACACTTATTGACATTTCAGGGATGGTTTATTGAGAGCATAAAGGTTATAACTCACTCTTTCCATTTGAAAACCATAGTTGTTTAAGGTTAACCCAGATTAAGAAATAATCAATTAATGTAAAATTTTGTTGTATTTTGACTAAAACCTCCATAATTTGTAACAAAAAAATATCTCCATAATTTTCTCCATCTTTTATATGTATATTAGTTAGTTTGTATATAACCATTATTTGGAAAACACACAAGAAGGGGTGATATATTGGTCACTTTAATTTAATTACCCATATATAACGATTGAATGAAGATAAACTTTAAAATTTATTTTGACCTACTCATGAATGTTAGAGAAGAATTGATAAGAGAAGAGATAGATGGATAGAATGATTATGCCTTTCTTGTATTGAATGAATATGATCAAAGCTTCAACTTACTATATATGGCAAGTTTCTTAACTAATTCAACTAACTATTATTTCCTAAAATAGAAACTTCATAAACTACTTTACCTAACTTTGAATTACACTATTTTAACATCCTCCCTTAATCCAAAGTTTAACAAAGCATAGAATACATCATTCAAAAACAACTATTGCAAATCTATATAAACTCTAACAATCCAAACTTCTTCTTCACTAAGCTTGAAAACTTTATCACCAAACCTTCACATTCATCTTGTCTCTCAATTCTCTGAATCGTGCAATCTTGAGTGGTTTAGTCAGCACATCAGCTATCTGCAAATTTGTTACATAATGTTGTAGCTTGATTTTTCCTTTTGCAACTTGATCTCTTAGATAATGGAACTTTGTTTCAATGTGTTTGGACCTGCCATGGAACACTAGATTCTTGGCAAGGTTAATAGCAGATTGGTTATCTACTTTTACCTCCACTGCCTCACCATTACTCAAGCTTAATTCCTTCATCAGTGCTTGAATCCACACACCTTGACAAGCACCATTGCAGGCTGCTATATACTCTGCCTCGCATGTTGATAGTGCTACTACATCTTGCTTCTTAGATGACTAAGAGATAGGTGCTTTACCTAAGAAGAAAACATAGCCCATTGTGCTTCTTCGATCCACTTGATCCCCACACCAATCAGAGTCTGTGTAAGCCTCAAGATGCAAAGCATTCTGCTTTGTCTCAGATTTCTTGTAAGGGAACAAAACACCATGATCAAGAGTTCCCTTCAAGTACCTGAGAATTCTCTTTGCTGCAAATAAATGAGAATGTCTAGGTGAGCTCATATGCCTACTTACCAACCCTACACCAAAAGAAATTTCAGGCCTGCTATGACACAAAAACCTCAGACACCCAACCAATTGCCTGAACACTGTGCCATCAACCTTTGCTTCTTCTTCACAAGCACCAAGTTTCAAGTTTGCTTCAACTGGTGTATCTGCAGAGTTGCATTTGAGGAGATTGAATCTTTCCAGCACTTCCAAGATGTACTTCTTCTGGTGCATGAAGATGCCATCATTGTGTTGCACAAACTCAATGCCTAAGAAATATGCTAATCTGCCTAGATCAGACATTTCAAACTCACTACTTAGGCTTTTCTTTATTGCTGCAATTTCAGCTTTGTTACTTCCAGTGATGAGCAAATCATCTACATAAAGACATATGATTATCATATCACGATCATCACATTTCTTTATGTAGACACCATACTCAACATAACATTTGATGAAGCCAATTCTAGTTAGGAAGGCATCAATCATTTTGTTCCAAGCTCTAGGTGCTTGTTTCAAGCCATATAAGGCTATCTTGAGTTCGAATACTTTGGTTGTATTTCTACTTTCTTTGAGTTCAAAATCAGGAGGTTGAGTGATGTAGACTTCCTCATCTAATGGTCCATTTAGGAAGGCAGACTTGACATCAAGTTGCCATAGATCCCATCATTTCCAACTTGCGAAAGCTATGACCAACCTCACAGTTTATAGTCTTGCCACTAGTGCAAACACTTCAGAGTAGTCCAACCCTTCCTTCTGCATGAATCCTCTCACAACTAGCCTGACTTTGTGTCTTGAAATGGATCCATTCGGATTGAGCTTTACCTTATATACCCATCTAACAGAAATAAGAGTCTTGTTTGCTGGAAGATCTACCTATTCCCAAGTGTCATTCCTCTCAATTGATGCTAATTCTTCCCTCATGGTCTGCATCCAAGTTTCATCTTCTAATGCTTCCTCAAAACCAATTGGATCTGCATCAGCAAGTAGTGCTAAGTGAGTTATTTCTCTTTCACTATCAAACTCAGAGTCTTGAAAAAGTTCAAAGTCATTCAATCTAGTTGGTCTAGTTCTACTTCTACTTGGTCTTTGACTTTGTTTTGTTTGAGATTGGCTTAATGAGACTAACTCCTCAGTTATCAATTCATCTGCATTAGTTAACTCAGGTGTAACCTGTTCTGGTTCCAAATCTACTCTAGTTACAGCTTGATCATTAGTAACTTCTAGTTTCCATGCCATATGTTCCTCAAACAAAACATCTCTACTGAATTCTACCTTCTTTGTTCTAGGATTATACAACTTATATGCACCAGTAGAGCTGTATCCTAGGAAGATGATGGTTTCACTCTTATCATTCAACTTTCTTCTTATCTGATCTGGTATGTGCTTGTGACACAAACAACCAAAAACTCTGAGGTGATGGACTGATGGTTTCTGTCCTGACCATACTTCTTCAGGTACTTGTGATTCAAGCTTCTTTGTTGGACACAAATTTAGCACATAAGCAGCAGTCATCACTGCTTCACCTCAGAAATGATGAGGAAGTTTCTTCTCTTTCAACATACTTCTAACCATGTTGAGAATGGTTCTGTTCCTTCTTTCAACTACTCCATTATGCTATGGTGTATAAGGAGCTGTAACTTCATGTAGAATTCCATGAATTGAGCAGAAATTCTCCATCTCTTTTGAACAAAACTCACCACCTCCATCTGTTCTAAACACTTTGATATACTTTCCTGATTATTTTTCTACCATGATCTTGAAGACTTTAAATACTCCAAAGACCTCTCCCTTAGTTTTGAGCAAGTAAACCCACATCTTCCTACTATACTCATCAACAAAGGATACAAAGTATCTATTTCCTCCCATTGACACAGTATCAATTGGACCACATACATCTGTATATATCACATCTAAAACAGTTTTTGATCTAGATGCACTATAGGTACTAAAAGAAGATCTGGGGTGCTTACTTGACAAGCAATTTTCACAGATTTTTGAAGGCAGTTTGATATGAGTTAAGCCAGACACCATACTCTTAGAATTCAGCAGACTTAGATCCTTGAAATTCAAATGACCAAATCTCTGATGCCACAACCAGGAACTATCTCCTTCCACCTCAGTAGCTAAGCAATGTGAGTTCAAGGCATTTACCTTGATTTGGAAGGTCCTATTTCTGGTGAGAGGAACCTTCAAGATCAACTTTTGATAATTGTCATAAACTTCAAGATGACCATTGCTCATGTGCAAAGTGAAACCTTTCTCCAATAGCTGACCCATGCTGATGAGGTTGCTTTTCAAACCAGGAACATAAAGAACCCCAGTTATCGGTGCATCTTTTCCATCTTCCTTCTTGACCCTTACATCACCAATTCCTTCTGCTGAGATGTGTCTATCATCAGCAAATCTGACTCCACTTTTCTTGCTTTCATCAAGATTGATCAACCAATCCTTGTGGTCAGTTATGTGGTTAGAGCATCCTGAATCAATGTACTAGATTTCAGAGTTATTCTCACCTTCCTTTGCCAACATCATCAAAGATACATGTTCTTTATCTTATTCCTGATTCTCTCTAACCAAGTTAGCTTCATTACTTGGTGCCTTACATTCAGAGGAGAAATGACCAATCTTGTTGCAATTGAAGCACCTCAAGGATTTCTTATCAACCATTCTCTTGCCTCTTCTCCAATTCTGTGAGCCTCTTCTAGTGAATGCTTCTGATTGGTCACCCCCTTCTGAGTTCAGGGATTGTTTCTCTAAACTAGCAGAGGCACCTCTGGAGGCTCTGAATCTTCCTCTTCCTCGAGTTCCCCTTTTATAGAAACCTCCTTTCTTCCATGTTTGTGCTTGAAGCACTTGATCATGTGATCTTTCACCAGATCTCTCCAACATTCTCTGCTCATGTGCCTCTAGGGACCCCTACAACTGTTCTACCTTCAAGATTTCTAAGTTCTTTGATTCTTCTATAGCTACAACAATGTGATCAAATCTTGGTGCTAGTGTGCGAAAAATTTTCTCCACAATTGTTTGATCTATGATTGTCTCACCAGAGGCTTTCATTTGATTAGTGATGGCAATCACTCTATTGAAGAAATCTGCTACCTTCTCATTCACTTCCATTTGCATCAATTCGTATTGACGCCTTAAGGTTTGCAATCTCACCTTCTTCAATTGATCTGCACCTTTGTTGCAAGCTTCAAGAATCTGCCATGCTTCTCTTGTTGTCTTTGTTGAGGCTATCTTCTCAAAGTGTGCATTGTCGACACATTGATGTAAGAAGAACATAGCCTTGTTATCCTTCTTCTGATTCTCTCTATGCACTGCCCTCAAAGCATCTGTAGCACCTTCTGCAAGTGCAGGGTACCCTTCCTCAACCACCTCACGCACTTCTTGATATACAAAGATTACCTTCATCTAGATATTCTACTTGTTCCAGTTCTTGCCGTTGAGGATGGGGAGGTTTGCAGGGAAGCTTCCATTAGTTGGTCCCATGGTGAAGCTAGCTCTTGATATCAGTTTTGTTAGAGAAGAATTGATAAGAGAAGATATGGATAGATAGAATGATTATGCCTTTCTTGTATTGAATGAATATGATCAAAGCTTCAACTTACTATATATGGCAAGTTTCCTAACTAATTCAACTACTTTACCTAACTTTGAATTACACTATTTTAACAATGAATTTATACAATAACAATAGTTTTGAAACCAAAAATATCAAACAACTATAGTTTTGGAATTTCCTCAAGAGCTTGCCAAGTTGTAGAACATAACATAAATTGGAAGTACCTGACCTCAAATCTCAACAAATAACTAGTTGAGACTATATTATATTGTAATTTAGTTGAAACTATCTTATAATAAAGGACCTGAAGAATAAATATCTTACACACTTTATATTAAAAGCCTACTTTAAAGGGACTTCTTCCTAGCTAGAAAAAGAATATTAGGCAGCTTTATATTTCTATGACTCACATATAACTAATGATTAATACTTACATGAGTAAAAGCTGTTCGACTTTAGCATAAGAGAGTGATGAATGGGTTCATTCGGATTTGTTGGTTTTCTACCAATAATTGGGGTTTCTTAGACTTAGTTTATTTCAGTTTTGATGCACCAATGATGAAAATGAATCTAGTGGCAGTATAACTTTACACGTACGAAAAATGAAAGCATGGGTTCCAAGGCTTGGAAACATGTTTGGTGTCCCCATTAAGAATCCCAATGTCTTGTTTAAATCGAGCACGTTGAGTGGATTCCAACTCCTCTTCAACCATTTCTAAGATTCACATTGTAGTGGGTTTCCCTTTCACACACCTAACCCTTTGAAAATAACCCATTAAACTAGGGATCAGATCTCTTTCATTGTATCAAAATATTACTATTTTTGAATACCACTTCTAAGATATTTGATTCATCAGGTGGGCTCTGTCAAATCTGGGTGCCCAATGATTTGTCTATAAATTAAGTTAATTATTTTATATGTTAAAAATAATGTTTTAAATTACAGCTACAAATTCTCACATTTATCATAACTATAAAAATTTGTCGGAAAAGTGAATATATTTGTTGTCCCAAACAATTGTGGGAAATCTCAAAATCACAATATTACAATCACAGAATTGAATTACAATTATATTGTCCAATTTAAAATAGTGATGCTAAATAAAGATGGATGCTGGGGCTTTCTATTGTTAATTGTGAGGGATGTTAGATATTAGAATCAACACTTGCCCTCTCTGCCGTAGGAAGTGCTAGTCTTAATTATAGTTTATTGTCCCAGATCTTCACTTTGTTATCCTTAAAAAATGTCTTAGAATATAATAATGAGCATAATTAATAAATTATGATCCAGATTTAGACTTCCTGGCTCCCTGTGATGGTGCCAGCCGCTCCTACTCTCACCTCAGTCCCATTTAAAGCTTATTAAATTCGACCCTCATTGTGGCTAGTATACAAGTTGGGAGGCAGATTTAAATTGAGAGGATATATAATTTATATTTATTTTTGTGTATAAACATTATGTGCTACTGCGGTGGAATTTCTTGATTTTATTGGCTTCCATCAGTTAAGATTTTTTTGCCATTGTTTTGGAAGTGGTGTACTGGTGTATGTTATGGTGGTTCTAATTGCTAAATGATGGTATCTAGTATCAATTATATTTGTGCTGTTTTTTTAGTTGGTGGCTTAGGAGTTTATCATCATCAATTTCTTTGGTTTTGATTTCTTAGTTATTATAAGTGTTTAAAATTGTTGTTACTTTTATTGTAATAAAGGAAAATTGCAAGAAAATGTAGCCAATGGTTGTGATTATAGTGTTGTTGCGAATCCTCCCAAAATAATAATTTTATAGTCGCAATTAGGATAATGAGTATATTCAAAATATTAGTTCTTATAATCTGTTGATGGTTGTTATGGGTAATATCTAATTTGATCATAAATCATCTTCAATATTGAATAAAGATACTGATATAATTTTTTAACAATTCAAATTTTAACTATTTTTAAATAAAATAATATTAAAAATTACTTCCAATTTGTGGTAGTGTTGTAGTGGTTATCTAAGGATGATCTTCAAGGCTATTTGCATGCTTTGTGGGGTTTTGGTTGTTGCATTGTCTCTATATTTTGTTTTTAATTCTCTCTTGAGAGAGGGATTTTCTTATGTATTCTTATTAATTTAATAAAAAAATTGCTTTTAAAAAAATCTAGCCTATAATTGTCATGCTTAATTTTATCTATTATTTTAATTCCCTATGTTTGATAACTAAGTGTCTAAGTTCACCACACCTTGACCATATGGAAAAGGTTTAGTAGCTTTAGTGGAATACGCGGAGGGCTTTATGATGTGTATAAGTTAGGGTTAATCCATTGATGTTGTTGCTTGTCTTATTATCTAGTTTAGTAATGGTGTGGAATGCATAATTTGGGTAAGGAAAGAGTAGCATCCCAAAGACGAAGAGCTTAGAAGGAAAAAACAAAAGGTGAACGCGTAAGCCAAAGCATGATCAACAAGCTTTATATAGAACAATCAAGGTGAATTTATTTATCACACTTGGGTTTATCAGTTTATGATGTTATTCCAACTTTACAACACTGAATGTAAGTGGTCCAGTTTGGCACACAATGATGTGAGTTTAAGTGTTGTTATCATTTGATTGATGAATCATTTATAAGTATTTTTTTAAATGCCAATTAAATTTTAAGATCTGTCATATACCTAATAAACTCCCGGAATTCAACTCACTTAATTTTTCATCATTTGGAATTTTTTTACCACACAATCATGATGACAAGGATAAGAGAGTGAAACTTGTAGACTCTTTATTTTCCCCTTTTAGAGTTTGTTTGAGAATCTTATTTTTGGATGGGAAGAAAAGATAAACTATGGTTGGAAAGAGACCATTGTTTAAGAGTTGATTGAAAGAGAGAAATTTTTTTTTAGAGATTTTATGAAGCCTTTATAAGTCTTACATATCTATTTTCACTATTCTCCAAATTTGAGAGTTTTTTTACTGACAAACATATCAAAATATCTAAATACATTTACTAAAATTTTATATTTACATTATTGTCGATTTCACATTATTAATTATATTTTAAAAGAAGATTTATTATTATATTTTTAACCCTTCATTCCTCTCACCTCTAAATTTTACACTCTCATTGCACTTTGATTCCTCTCCTTTCATTTTTTTACTAACTCATAGGATTTTAATAATCAGCCCAACCAATAATATGAGTGTTGAATAAATTAAGATATTATATCAATAAGTATTGTCAGTAATGTAAAAATAGTATCGTACTGGTCAGTTCGACCGGAAAACTGGCAAATTAGACCCATAACTAGTATGGTAAGGATGTTGAATCGGTCAAGTATCAAAACCGGTTAAAACCAATGAACCGGTCGAAATTTGACTAAACCAACTGGTTTATACACATATTTTTTTTTAAAATAAACTTAAAAACACATTACATGGTGACCCCTCTTTTCAACCATTCTTCAACACTTCAAGGCACATGATTCCAAAACATACGTAGATTACACCTTTTGGTTCCTAATATTGGTGTGTAATCTCATTGACATTTGTGTATCTTGGAGTCAACCGTCTGAAGGTAGGATTTGGTGCAAAAATGGAACATCGATATGAGACAAGTATGACTCCTTGACTTTAAATGTTAAAACTCCAAATTTATTTGTTTTGTAGGGTGAGTTATGAATTTGTGTCATTTATTTATGTTTTGCGTTTGTTAAGTGATACTTTTGGATTGATATATGTTTTGCAATTTAAACTTTGAATTTGTTAAAGACTTAAAGTTATTTGCTTATGTAATTTTGAGTAGATTATGAATATGAATTATAAATTTGAGTATCTACTTAATTGAATTTATTTTGTTATAGGTTTATATATATAAATATAAGCTGATATGTCCAGTTTAACCAACATATGGTTTAATTACTAAACCACCAGTTGAACCACTGTACCACTATACCAGTACTCTGACTGGTTTGATAATCGGTACAGTTTTAACACTGAGTATTGAAGAAATATTTTGTTCATTTCTTATTATGTTGTTTTACGTTTTCTTTTTATTTTAAAACTATTATTGTTTTATAGTCTCATCAATCTCAATGTTGAGTCAAATATTTTTCCAATTCTCTTCTTGTCAATTTAATTATACCTATCCTATCATCTTTGTTTTATTAATTAGCTCAATTTTTTCCTAATAGAAATAAATAGATGTATTTTAGTTAAAATATATTATTTTTAAATGATATCTTAATTTATATAAATAATATCAAATAACAAAAGATGAAAAATTTGATTTCTAATAATAATATTGGTTAGAAGGAACATTTACATATTTTAGAAAAATTAGTTCTTTATAAAAAAGGTGAATCCTCCTCCAAATTTCATGAAGTTCGGTTAGTTTTATTATTAACCAATAGGCACATAGCATGTGTGCTCCTCCTCCTGAAAAGATAACCCTCCCAGTTATTGAAGTTCCGACCATTTCCTTAATGATAAATTATATCTCTAACGCATGCTATTCATAACATGTAAGTTCCATTTAACATTGGTGATAAGGGGTCTCGTCACAGACAAGTTTCAAATAAAATGTTGCTAATAAGACACTTGTATATTTCTAACGCTTCAGTTATGTGTTATCTTCTAACTATGATTATGAATTTGAATATTTTAAGCTGAGGTGCACATAAGAATCTTGACAACTGTTTTTATAACTACAATGTCTATTTATTATCATATGGCTCTGATGGTGGAAATGAAGATAGAGAGTAGAGGCGCCAATTAAGTTGAAGAACTCAAATGACTATTATTAGTATCTTTAATTATCTTAAGCCTTCACTTAAATGGAACGCAAGATTGAATAAGCTGGATTTCCATAACTATTACAAGTTTACAACATTCATGTCATATTTTATAATTTCCAGTTCACAATTGTATTATTCTTGTAATGATTTATCTCTAATAATATTACTTTTCTTGATAAAAAACAGCTGAAAAAAATTGTGATATGTATTGTTACTTTTAGTAAATTTTAAATCTTCATTCATAAAATAAATATTAAAATTCAAATTAGACATTAATCATTTCAAGAGCCATATAAGATTAGTACGTCTCAATATTAATTACATTTTTATTTGGTCCGTACATATTATTTTATAATTTATTAGACATCCTTATAAATTAAGAATAACATAAATTTTTCTCACAATAACAAATATATATATTTTTTATTTGGGTCACATAACTTATCATAAACATTTATATCTTATTATAACAAACAACTTCTATCACATTCTTTTTGTATTTGTGACCATATTTTATTATAAGAATATTTATGTGAAAATAGTATTCTTAAAAATAAGAATCTAACAACAACAAATGAAATAAATGAATAAGAATACCATACAAATGTATGCTTGGAAATGCTCTAAGTATAAGGAAATTTTACTATTCCTTTGTTGAGATTAGTACTGTTAAGTACGTACTTGATAATGGTACACCTACATTGCTTAAACAATTAAGAGAAGGATTTCAATTTCTAGTTTGTTCTTGACACGATTGGAAACAAGAAGATCCAGAAAGAAATACTCCTCGAAAAATGAGAATTTATGAATACATAAAAGTCACTTAACTAATGTTACTGGTTTACCATGGTTCTTGTCTTCTAATTATTGCTTCATTGAATTTATTCATTACTAGGATCATAATAGGACTTTGATCGTTATGAACTGGTATCAAGATCTAGTCCTAGGTAAGTATACCTAACTTTCACATTGTGCATAGAAACTATGAAAGTAACTTCTCCATTAGTTAGATTATATAAGCAAATGTCCAAATCAAAATATTATTGTTATAGAAGCCAATAATTGGAGATCTTCAAATATTCTGACAGTGTTACTAACTCACCTAGCTATAAGCTAGTGTATTTATTCCTATAACATCCGGTCTAGCTTAATTGGTAACGAGCCACTAACATCGTTCTCTCCAATACTCCCCCCAAACGTTAGGTCAGGCCACATCACTATGAGCAACTAGCATTATTCCATGTTATAATCTAGCAATCTGGAAACGAGTCATTATCGTTGTTCTCTCAATCACTCTTCCCAAGTATACTGCGAGCTCCGATACTAATTGCTACAAAAGGTGAGCCCAATAGTTGGGGAGACTTTCAATCAATGAGTTAAAGTAGAACAATCAAACGGAACCAAATATCACATCTTAATTTAAAACCTTAAAACATTATTTTTATTAGTCAAATTATTGCTTCACTCATTCATATTCATTGTGAACTTATCTCACTTATTCTTAACCCTAAATATCCTAGAGTAACTGATTTTGTAGTTTTAATTTGATTGTCTAAACCAGCTTTTCCAGTACTTGTACATAATTATATTTTTAAGTTATTTTTTTATATATGGTATACATGTTTATATAAATAAAGCTAGAAAATGTCATATTTTGTGCATTTGTGTTGCACTATTAATGATTTAATCACCTCCCCATTATTTGTAATGTATTGATGAATTTAAATTAAAATAGTATATTTGAAACGAATGATGTAGATATAATTAGAACTATTGAGGTAGAATAGTGCGATAATTTCTCGGTAGTGACATAAAACATCTGTCCTTTTTTCGCATGCGCATGCATCCGTGTGAAGGAATCTATCTATTTGGACTTTATCCTCAAAATTTGAAATTATGGAAGAATTTCTTTTTTCTTCTTCTCCATTTTCAACAACAAAGTGATACAATTCGATCGACCCATTCACCAAATTATGAGGTGGTGTCAATTCCTTCAACTCACCATCTACATTTCTTTTCATTAAATCATTTACATCAATCTACAACTCTATACACTAGTGCGAGTCACAGTGATTGATCTTTTCCACTCCACTAAGCGCCTCAAAAATTTCTCAACCTGTTTATAAGCACAATAAAGAAATAGTTAATATATTGCTCATATATTCACCATTCATATTAAATAGGTACAAGATATTGATGCTTACCTGTGATGGATCTTCCAATGTGTAAGAAGCATCTGTTTCTTTTGGAAATCTAGAAACAAGAATCCCAATCCCTTGACCCCTACTACGCAAAACCTGAAATTTATATAATATCCATAATGTAAAGTAATCAGTTAAACTATACATTTAGTTAATTATGCAATAGCTAGCTAAATATAATATAATTTAACTATCTAGGCCAGGTGGTGACATTCTATTACCTTAAAAGCATCTTCGTCAGTTCGATCATCACCGATATAGATTGGAAATACATTATCAGAATTGTCATATCCTATAAATTTAAAAGTAAAGAGTTAATATTATATAGTTAATTTTAGGAATATGGGACCAAATCCTATATTTTTGCATGAATAAATTTTACTCACCTAGTGAATGCAACAAGAATTCAATAGCCTTGCCCTTGTCCCATTTGATGGTTGGACGAATCTCTAGGACTTTTCTCCCTTGGGTTAGTTTAAGTTTTGGGTACTCATTTAGCACCAATTTAACTTTCTCCGCCAATGGTGCCCAACTCTAAAAAACATCAAAAGGGGGAAAATGGTTAGATAAAATGGTTAATGGTGTATGATTTTAAATAACACAATTAGCGTTAATTTTTGGAAGCAATTAAATATTATGTTGACTTGGTACCTTTTCGTCAACACAACGGAAATGCACGGACAAACAAAATTTGTTGTTCTCAACCATAGCCCCTGGCACAGATTTTGTTATTTCTTGCAAAATCTTGTACACCTGAAAATATTTTTGATAATGACGCAATTAATATAGGTGTTGCCAAATGTCAAATTGTTGGGAATTGAGAGGGAAGAAAACAAACAAACAAACCTCGTTGATCATTGGCAGGAATTGACTCGCAGGTTGGAATAGCACTGCTTTTCCATCATTACCCTGAAATAATGCACCACGGACCTTAGCATAATGAAAATAGACATCATAAAAAAATTATTTTCAATTAATTAATAGAAAGTTTCACTCACTTTCTTAGGACTTCGGTTTTGTTGGGGGCCCTTTATGTCCATGCCATGGCTTCCTGCGTAATACACTTCTGCCAATCTTACAAAATTATATACCTGAAAGAAAAAAATAACACTTAATAATAGCATAAATAAAACAATGAATTTTTGTTTTGTTTTTATGTTTGCATTGAAGAAAAAAAAATGTACCTTGTCTCTGCACCTTCCGGTCACGATGGCCGTAGGAAAATGTCTTGCTATTTCCTTTAGTGTCCCTTTCATCTATAATTTGAGAAGAAGAGATAAAAATATGAAAATTAATCACAAATATAAGCTCTATAATATTGTATTTATATATGAAGTGAACAGAGTAAAACAGAAACAAGAGAGAGTAAAATGAAAACCTTGCTAGTCATGTATGCTTTTTCTGGATCTGCAACAATAGGTGAGAGAGTTCCATCATAGTCAAGAAAAGTTACAATCTGTTTTCCTTTCGAGTTAGATATTATCTGATCAAACATGTCCAGTGCTGAAGGGTGATACAGCTGCAAAGAGTTGAGAAATATAGAACAAAGTCAACTCAGAATCATAAACCATTGGATCAAATACTAAGATCAAAAGAAGTTGAGTTTTTCTCTTGGGATTATTATTATGCTTACATTCCAAGAAAATTTGTCTTGGTTTTCTGAAGCCTGGAGAGTAGATTTGGCACGAGTTGGAGAAGAAGCTCTGATTGAATCAACCCAATTGTGAACTTTGTTTCCCTCCAACCTTTTCCTAACATTTCTTTGAGTCAGACTCAAGAGTCCACCAAACATGACAAGTGGTTCCTGCACTGCTGAATTTGACTGCAGTTTAGAGTTTGAATTTGATATGGAAGTTGCCATCACAAAAATTGTGTTGAAGTTCAAAAGCTTCACATCATTAGGAGCCACCACATTCTGATTTGTCATCATATATAATATATCTCCCTTCAAACTTCAAACTTATAATTAAGTTCACAGTAATATGTGACCTTAAGAAAAATTTGGAAGAAACTGTGTTAAAGAACAGAACAGAGAATAGAGCAGAGAAGGTGATTATAGTACGTGAATGGTTCCTCTGCTCAATAAGGAATTTATAGGAAGAAAAAGTGTGTGAAAAAAAAGGTTAAAATAAAAATAAAACTAGGTTGCTCTTATTGGATACTAGGCTAGCTCAAGTGAAAAAACATGAAGGGGTGTGTGGTCAATTTATAATCTTAGGTTACACGGCACAAACCGACGAAACTACCACTTCTTTTCTCTATAACCCCCTTGTACTTTTCAGCAACTATACTAAATATGCAAATGGAGGGTCCACACAAAGCTATACCCTCCTTTTTTATTTTCTTTTTTCTGCTGTAAGAAAAAGGTGTACACAATTATAAGGAACCTTTACTGTAAAGATCGTGTAATTTCCTAGTCATAACCTTTACCACTAGAGTTTGCTTTATCTCATCCCATATATATCAAATTATAAAGGTGTTGATGCCACCTGTGTTCTTAATTATTATATTTTAAGCAGAAATTCTTATGTATAAGTAAGCCAATAATGTCGATATTTTTTCACCTTAGATATTGGGTGTGCTGATATATGTATATTAATATGTAAAAAGATTTATCAATTAAAACTTTGACAGTGTGAAACAGAACAGACGGTGAATTTTCTGTTTATGCCCCATGCAGAGAGAAAGGACTGGCATAAAGAAAAGGGGAAGAACCACGTAATTTACCCCACTCTAATAATTTTTGTTGTCTTCCTTATTCAAGTAAGAATTGCCAGCCAATAAATCATTTGCATACTGATATTTCTAACCATAACATGCATAATGACAATGATGAATAATTTGTATTGTTGGATTTTAGGTATATTCTGTGTTTGATTGCTGACATAATTTTGTGTATCTTTGAAATGATGTGTACGAATTAATTCCGATCTAAATTTTTTAATCCTTTTCATTCTCTAATTTTCTCAAGTGAGATGACCAAAAAATGTAAAAGTATTACATGCTTCAAATGAATAGTTGAAATCTTTAAATATGGTTTCAAAATTCAATTGTTATGTATATTGTAAAAAATACCTCCATACAGAAAAGAGAAAATAAGAGTTTTTTATACTACAACTATATTATATATGATTCATTTTCAATTATCATTACTACTAAAGTTAAAGTAACATAAATGAATTGTAGATGATATATTAATTGTGTATAAATCTTTACCCTTAAAACTTTTGATATATCCTTCATATTTATGTATCATAAATCCATTTTAACTATAAAAAATTGTTTGAATATGAAGGTATCTTGGACAAAACTAAACTAATCATTGGGCGTTTATGTTGTCGTCACTTGAATACCACGGTGACCAAAGGATGGAATTGAAACTTTAGTGATTAATTTTTTTACTTCAAATCCACTGGCTGAGCTACCAATTCAGGTTAGTTTTAAAATATTAAATACACAATGGCATATGATACTTTTTGCTGAGATAGATTCATAGAAGGTTTAACAATAGAGTAATAGAGGAGTGAAAGAAAATAAGAAAGAAACAGAACACAATTTGGGAATATATAATTTTATTGTGAAAAATATACAAATTTATTCGTATATATGAGATTCTCTCAAATATCAACTCCAGTGAGACCCCAGGTTTGGGCTAGTGGCCAGAGATTTGCAATTTTACGGGAGGTCGTAGATTTTAACCTTATTACTGCTCCCAGATGGTACCAAAAAATTTAATACCAATAATTAATAAAAAGTCAAATTTTTAGCATCAGTTATTGGCATCAAGGATAAAAAGGGTAAAATATTTAAAAATAAAACGAATTATTTCTCAATGTATTAAGAATTGTTTTATCCTCAAGACCTCGACTATTATGGTTGAACTTAAGAAGTTATAAAAGAATATAGATAACCTTTTTAATTTACCACTTCCTAAGATTGCATATCATCTTTTGGATTACTCAAAGTCAACCCTTAATTAGGCACTGGCGGAAGAGAGTAAGAGCATGAGGGAGAAGCTGTTCTCCTGATATTTTTATAAATATATATTAAAATAGAAGATTAACTTGAGATACAACCTTCAATATTTATTCTCAATATCATTAGCCATTTATATTTATATTTGAATAACTTCTCAACAATCTCTGAATTGTAGGGTACTTTTATATAAAAAATGAAAACAAATGCATTTTACTTGTTTAATTGAGTAACTATTTCTTATTAAATCTATTAGTTTTTGTAGCTACAAAAAAAGATTATTTTTCACAATAAAGATAAAATTACTTAATTAAGAAGATAAAAATGAATCATTATAAATTAAACAATCCAATGATTTTTAAAATTAAATAGCTAAAACTTTTATCTTTGACCTTGATACGTTTAAGTTTTAAAACAGTTGATAAATAAAGTTTAAATTTAGGTACATTTTTCTTTAACATTTTCAAATTTTGAAACAAAATTACACATTTCTTTGAATTTTGTTACTTAATGAATTTTAATTACAAGTCTTAATTAACTGTAGTCACACTCCTAAATATTTTATCAAGAACTGGCTCTGTCCTTAATAATCTAGAGGTTAACAAATACCCATGCATTAGATATTTAAATTTGTAATTAAAATATCTAATATTTATTTTAATTTCTTATCTTTTACTCTTAGGATCGAAAACATTTTCCTATTTTAAAAAAAAACTAAGTGTGCAATATCATTTGCCTTCTTAGTTATTTTCATTTTGGAGGAGAAAATTGTGGATTTAGCCTATTTTAATGTATAATAACGTTATTTCACTTATTTGAATTGAAATTTAACCACTTCTCTTACTACGAATTCAATAATTTTAGTTTTTCATTAATTTCCGTACCTAGTACCTACATAAAAAGCTCATATGAAAATTAAATGACACAATTCAAATTGTCAAAATAAGATAATCCGTTAAACATAACATGCAACTGGAAAACCGGGGGAGATATACCAAATCAGTTGATGTATATATATAGGTTAATGTTGTGCTTGCGCAATCTTCAGCAATAACTTTGAAGAGCAATGTCTTTATTGAATTTGCCATTTATTGAATTCGCCATTTTTTAACACAGACAAGCATTAATTAGTAATCATTCTTAACTTACGAAAGGTGACTCGGTGAGACATTTATTTATGAGATAAAGATGTATACAATAATAATCTAAAAGTTTTTTACTAATTATATATAAATTTTTACACCAATAATATATATATATATATTATATTCTTTATTTATTTCTCTATTTTCTCCTCTCACAATATTATTTTCTTTTTTTCTATAGATAACCACATTTGCCTTTTCGGAATGTTAATAAATATTTAAGGTATTATATTATAACGATGTATAAATATTAAACTCTAATTTTGCTTTTAAAAGGATATTTCCCAATATCAGGTAATATTGAACTTGGCTTTCAAAGGTTATTTTGTGTACTTTAAAAAATGTTGTTTGGTTAAAACAATTATTTCAATTTTCATGGCAATGCAAACATTATAATTACAACACTGTTATTTGTATATCTGATTTATCTGGTCAACCACTGTATTTATTGTTTTGAAAGAAGAAATATGGGAAACACAATTTTCAATCTTTGCTATCATTTTTTATTCGAAAAAAGTTATAATAAAATTATTATTATAGTTGCAGAGAATCTTAACATGAGCTATATATATAATATGTATTTGTTTTTTATCAGCATGATAAGCTATATATTAGTAATTTACTATCAATCAATGATCGGTTAGGTGGACCACTTAATAGCCCCTTGTATAGTTTCACTGAAATGAAAACAAGCAGCTCCAACATAACCTTCTAAATATAGTAAATTTCCAAACAGCGGCATGAATACTTTCCTTCTCTCTTTTTTTTCTGCTCTCTACTTTCTCTCTAAACGTCTTCCATAAATTATATTAGAGTCTTGCTATTTGTACTTATTTTTTAACACAAATAATGTATAAAAATATACAACATTTTTCTCTCACTATTTTCTCTAATAATATGCTCCAAGCAGCAAAATTTGAGATTCATGTACGGTGTCTCATTTACGTTATGAATTTGTGTATGTCCACAAAACATTTCTTTTTATTGAAAAATCAAAGATGAGAGAGAGTTAGATACATATAGACCCGGATCAGCTAACTTCACTTTTTGGTGCTCAGTCATTGGATTGCACCTTTAGATTCTGATAGAGTGCTAGAAGCAATCTACTTGTTGTTGTTAAAACAGTTCTGGTTATTAAATCGGTTAAGGTACTGATATAGTCATACAATAGTTTAACTAGTGGTTCAGTAATTAAACTGCATGTCGGTTAAACTTGACATACCTATTTATATTTATATATATAAACCTATAACAAAAAAAATTCCAAATAGATAGATACTCAAATTTATAATTCATATTTATAATCTACTCAAAATTCATATAAATAAACAACTTTAAGTCTTTAACAAATTTAAAGTCTAAATTAAAAAACATATATCAATCCAAAAGTATCACTTAACAACCGCAAAATATAAATAAATGACATAAGTTCACAACTCATTCTACAAAACAAATAAATTTGGAGTTTTAACATTTAACACCAAGGAGTCAAAGTTGTCTTATATGAATATTATATTTTTCTACCAAATCCTATCTTCAGACAATACTCCAAGATTACACAAATGTCATTGAGATTACACACGAATGTTAGGGAACCAAAAGGTGTAATCTAAGTATGTCTTGGAAGTATGTGTCTTGAAAAGAGTTGAAGAATGGTTGGAAAGATGGGTCACCTTGTAATGAATTTTTAAGTTTTTTTAAAAAGAAAAAATATGTGTATAAACCGGTCGGTTTAGTAAAATACCAGCCGGTTCACCGATTTTGACCGATTTTGACCGATTTTGATACTTGACCGGTTCAACACCTGTACCGTACCGGTTAGAGGCCCAGTTCACCGGTTTTCTGGTTGAACCGGCCAATACGATACGATTTTTATAACTATGCTCTATAAAATTATTTTATTCCTATGAAAAATGATAAACTATAAGATAAAAAAAAAACTAAAATTTTCATATATAAGCACATAAGAAGATTTCTGTAACACCATATAGCAACTAAAAAATAAAAACATACATCCACACCCACCAATTTATGTTTCTCGTGATTTAAAGCAGGTGGATTTGTAGCATTATGGCGAATCGTATTCTTTATTTTCTGTATATCTCGAGATTGATTCTTCTCTTCTCCCATTTTTCAATATTGAATTCTGGCATATTTAGAAGTTTTTTTCATAAAATTTAGGACTACATTTATGTACGGTGCAAGGGCCCAAAAAATATTAGGACCAGACATGAATTTAAGGAGATTAATATAAAGTATATTCATGTATTTGTTTCTTTTATGCAATATAGGCACACAATACCATTTGAGCGTGTAGATTAACTGTAAGTAATTATTCGAACCTAATCAATTTTTGAGTTCAAATCCCTTTAATGTAACTTTCATAAATATTTTATGAGGATAACTTTTTCTTCTATAATAATTTTACTTGGCTCGAACATTACTCCTAGATGGCTCCATGGAGGATACATTCTTTTCAATAAAAAAATAAGCACACACTTTTATTTTATAAACAACCTAAGTAAATATTAGGAATTTTAAAAAAAATACAAATTTTCTTAAAAATCTTAAGATCATAATTATAGTATTTCTTCATGAACTTTTAATCTAAACTTGAGATGTTTTTTTTTGTTTTCCACTGTTATCCCCGCACTTGTGGTAATTTTGTCTGAGCTGGGAATATCCACAAGTATGTTAGGCTAACTCTCCCAGCGAATATTTTTTCATCCATAAGACTTGAATCCGGAACTTTACTTAAGGAGAATCAAGCATGTACCATTTGAACCAACACCCATAGTAAACTTGCATTGTTTGAATACAAAACAACAAACTTCAATTTTATTCATTTTACTATGGATATCTCGACACATTTTATATAAACTTTTTTACTTGGTTTCCAACTGAAGCATATTTTTTTAAAAATAGCAACACGATATATAATCCTCCCAATGGGAAATTTTAATTTTCTCTCCTGTGGACATTCGGATAAAAATATATATAGGAATGTTAGAGTAAGGCTCTACAAATATTTTTAAGGCCAAATATTAATGAACTATCCTTAAAAGCGATAATTGTTGACATAGATATTCAGTAATAATCACACACAAAAAAAGATTACTTCATTATCCATAAAAAGATACTGATTAACACAAAAAATATGGATAAAAAGCAATGAACACAAATATTTTTTATGGAGCCATCAAGATTTGTAAAATTTTATTTATAACATTTAATTTTATCATTCTCACCCAAATGACCATACAGAGAAATTTTCACAGAGGATATTGCATTGAATATGAAGAAAAATTATAATTGGAGCAAAGTGGCATAACCACGGTGCAGTTTTGGAGGCTCTATTGAATCAAATATTTGTCGGCATTAGTATTATTAAAGAATAAGGAAGAAGTCAAATGGTCTGACTAAGCAAAGTTTCAATGTTGCTTCCAGCGGAAACCAAAGATAGAAGTTTGGTAGCAAGACTGCAATAGGTCCGAAACCTTTATAGGAATTATAGCAGCTGCTATGCTTTCCCCCATGTACGTGACTCATTTCTTATGTGTAAATTTCCTTGTTGTTCCCCTCAAATTATATAAAGGTTGAGGGAAAATGACGGGTCTTTTGATTTGATTGGTCTGTGTAGGGCATGCATAAGAGTTAGTTTTTACTACTTTATGACTTCTCTTATTTCCGCATCCAATTTTTTATATCATATTTGTTAGTTTTTACTACTAATTTTCTTCTTCTCAATTACCAACAACAATTTTAATTAAGATTAGTTCAGATTAATTAAAGTATTCATCTTTGTTGTTTCTTTCTTTAACTTCTTCACGGCAAATTGATGATCTGTCCATTATATTCTCGTTGAGGAAGAATGCTCCAACAGGAATCTCATCACTTAATATTTAATAGTACAAAGATTAAGATGGGTACGTAGCGGCTTTTCTGTGCAATTTCCTAGTGTAATTTTTCAAAATGGGTAGATGCAAGAGATAATATGCAAAGCATAGAAAAAATATAAGATTAGAATGGAAATTTAAAAGTAACAATAAGAACAATTCACCCAAAAGGGGATGGGGACCTGGTTAACACGTTAATTGTTCTACTGAGAATGCTGTAGAGACAAGTAAAAGGATATAAAATATATTTTGAGAATATGAATGTAAGAGTTAGGATAGAAAATGACAGATAAATAGTTTTAATTAATATTGTTATTGGTAATTGATGAAATTACAAGGCAATTTAATACTTAATCTTATTCTTAAAGGTAGGATAAGAAAACTTTTTATATATGCAACGTTTTGACCGAAATGAGAGAGATCGAATTTGTATAATCATCAAATATATATTATTGTATTCTATACGGTATATATTTTTATTTTATTGTTTATCTTCCTCATGTGCCTTATACAAGAAAATAATTTATACATTGACACACGACACATCATATATTATTTATATATGTGTTAGTTATTATTAACTTTAAATAAAAATAATATAAGTGAATAAATTAATAATGTAAGAAACTTCACTTTTTGTGATGTATATATGGATCTTATACTTATCATTTAAATATTGTATGTAATCCAATTTTGTGATACTTATAAAATGATTCCTTATTTTATTTCATTGCACTTTACGCATTAGTAATTTGGTATAAATTCTATATATAAAGCTCAAAACTTATAGATATATAAATTAAAATTGAGTCTTATTATTGTAATTTCAAACTCAACTAACTTTATTTAATTTTTAGGTGTTGATTATTTTTATCTCATTCCTATGGAAGTTTAGAGCAAGTATTCCTTAATCAATTGACAATATGAAAAAAGTTTTTTAAGGTTTGCCAATTTTTATTTCTTTATTTTTGAAAGATTATTTTAATGCTTGCCACTTGACAACTAGTCAAATGACATCTTATCCTTTGTTATTTAAACAAGCTACTATAGATAGAATGGGATAAGATCACATAGTACTTTTTTCCAGTAATTATTATTGAGTAAAATGAAATCACAAGTGGATTTTTTCTTCATAATTTGGTCGTTTGAGGACATGGATGGTGGAGCCCTATAAAAGAAAATATCTTATTGTAAACAAAAACAATCTTTCTATCAAGAGATAGAATTCTTCTTAGTAATCATAAATATCTAACACGAAGGGAAGAATTTGCAGAACTAAAATTTTTATCTCTCATAAATTTGTACTTTGTTTTTTTTGCAATTATGACTCAAATTAATTGATAAAGCACTCTCTATTATTCATTGAGAAAGCTAATATTTTGATGAGGTTGGGGGCTGCAATTGTTTTTTAAAAGAAGACTTATTGTAAGTTGAGTTGGGTATGAGTACCATTGATACTCTCTGTTAATAAATTCTTTTGTTCATTAAAAAACTAAACATCTTTTCTCGTTTGATTTCCGTAAACTCTTCACTCTCGATACCACATGGCATATACTAACTTTGCAAATATCCAAGACTAGCCGTAAATCCAAAAATGTGAAATTTGTCACATTTTTAAATGTCTATACTAATTAGTTACCAACCTCCATTACTATGATTGAAAATTTTGATTAAATTGATTCAATAATCAGTAATAATTTACAGCCGCAATTTGAATTAAAAAAAATACCATAATAACTTTTACACGTCAACCTTAACACATAATTTTTATTAAGTAATTATCTATTGGAAAAGGACTAACATAAACTATATGACCATCTTCCTTTTAAATGTTCCAATTAATTATTCATTACTCAAAAAAAAATTGATTGAATAATTACTAGAATTTTTTTCAATAATTATATATTATCACCTTCAAGATAGGGAATGGTTAAGTGGAAAAAAATATTAGCCAATTAGTTTATATTATTGATCAGTTACCTTATAAACATTTCAATTAAATTAATTCAAAATTTAGCAATTTGAATTGTTAAATTTCAATGAATTTGACACAGTTTTACGAGTGTCACATTTCTATTCATCAAAATCATTTTCTCTCAATAGTCAAACAAACCAAAATCACAAATCACCGCATTTTAATTCTCTCTTCAAGTTTTCTTTATTTATTTTTACCTGAACCTAATATGAACTGATTTTTTTATTATTCAGGAATGAAAGGAATATGTTTTAGTTAGGTCAAGGTAGGAAAAAAACTTAGATACGATAAGTAGGATACCTTTGTTTACAAGTTATAATAACATCTTTATGTTTCCTCAATTTAAAACAAGGGGGAAAGTATGGCTCATTGCATTTACAAAATCCACGGATTCTTGGATTCCAAATATCTTATATCCCCCCCTTTTGGCTGCGTATCTAACACGAAGAGTGTCATCCATAGACCATAATCTTCTATTTTTTTATACTAGAGATGCTATAATGCATGAACCTCTTTGGGTCAAAGATAGAATCCAATTCGCTCCAATATATCCTGTGTAACGAAGAAATATGTAGTATCTTCCAAAATGATGTCAGATTCTCCATTCTTAGGAGATAGAACAAATCACAATGGGGTTATGGTATTGGTCTTTCTACTCCTCGAGCATAAAGCTTAAATTGTTTTCTTTCTGTTCTTGATTTATTAGGTTAAAAGCTCAAGTCAGATTCAGATTGTTCTTTTTATACAACTAGTTATTGTTTACTCTTTTCCTTCTAGAACTTTACCAGCGGCAAGTACTGTTCTTGATGGTGATGATGAAAGAATAACAAAAGCTGGTTCAAGTTTTACCATCAAACAGAAATTAATTGGTCATCATTTGGTATAAATACTAAAGAATAGAAGGAATCACATTAAGAAAAATGATAAGCAAAGTGATTCATTAAAAGTCACAAGAGGTATCAATCAAATAGGAAAAAACTCAATCAAGAGTGATTACCACTAATAATATGAGTAATATAATACTTATGATTTATATACAGTACAAAGTTATAACACTTTGTACCGATTTTAAAGTAAAGCTACCATGTCTGTGAATATATCTGTATCAAATCCATAACCTGAATATAACTATAATTTTTGACGGGGAATATAACAATGTATTTCATCCAACTCGTAAATACAATGCATCCTCATGTACGAGTGTATGAATCTAGAAAATATGGGGTTAAATTTATCACATTATGCTGATTTTAATATGAGAAATGTTTGATAATCCTTCATTCTATTTTTCAAATGGAAGGTATGAATCTGAAGTGTGAAATTTTGGATTTAAAATAACGTCATTCTTTTAATATATATCTCACAATATACAATTAACTATTATATTATTTTTAACTAATAATAAAAGTTGTGAAAGTTGAGTTGTACATCAAATCTAAGATATTTTGTATAAGGTTTAACTATTTAAAATATTGAATTGAATTGAATGATATTATATATAATTATAATTATATATTAATTCATAATTATATAATAAATGAATCATGTATAATTATATTAATCTAACCTATTTTTGTATTTAAATGAAGCATAAAATTTGAGTAGTATATCTCTATATTTCATTTCTAATAATTTTAAGTTAATCATTTAGTTTGCTTCTAGAGTTATTATGAGTTAATTAGGTTAAACGTCAGACTAAAAAAATTATAATCTAAAACGGTCCAACCCTTTGTTTGATTAGGAATACTAACCAAAGCTATTTGAAAGTCCTGTTATAATGTCTAATCACAAGTTACTTAAATTATTTATTGAATTTGTTTATGAAGTTATATATAGATTGTGTATCATGATGTTCAAAAACCTAATACACCAAGCCCTAATATATATGAATGAAGTTTCACTTAGAGAAAAACAAAAGAGAAGTGAAAAAGGAAGAGAAATATAAGAAGAAAGTCCAGGGGTTAACAAGATGAAGAACTTGTTGAGTATATAATCATGGACAAAATTTACAATTGCCAATAGGAGAAGAAATAGGCTGACTTAGATTAGGTTGTGCATGAATTGGATAAAGTCTACTTTGTAATATATCGGACTAGGCTTTGTAATAACGTTTTGGGCAAAAATAAAAATCATGAGTTCTTTGTAAAATTCCTATATTATACTTAAATATATTCTATTAATATATAAATAATAAATTATACAAGTATCATAATTATAAATTACATATAAAATTTTAAAATATAAGCACATCTAGTAGGTTAAGTATTTCTTTTTACAATATCAAGTTTTAACATATGTAATTAAATATATTATTTAAGGTATGAGAGTTGAGTTTTAGAGAGAAATAAATAAGAATGTTTTAAAATTATATTATAAGTATATTTTATGATTGTCAAGTCTATCATTTATTTTCTCTCTCTTCAAAATATAACTCACAAATAGATCATTTAATGTATATTTAACGATTATGGTTTTAACAAAGAAGGTAAGGAAAGATAAAGGAGAAATGCAACATTTCTTCATTTGTTGGAACTTGGAAGTGAAAGAGGGAGGAAAGAAACCAAAAGTCGTTTGCCTTCTTTGTTGGAATGAGGAGAAAGTGAGTGAAAAGCAGTTTGAAATGCCCTTGCTTTTATTCATAATCCTTAATTGTTAATATGACTACAATTGTCTATTTTGTTCTCCAATATCAAACAATTTTTAAAACAAGTAATATAAAAATCATGTTTCTAGTCAATTAAATTCAAATAAATAATTAAAATATTAATTTATGTTTTTATAATTTTTATTTTTAATTCAAGATTATTTTCCAATTAGACAAAAACACCAATAGAAATACCAAATATGATAGGTAATCTCCATTCATTTTTGTTGTTTGTTTTCTTCTACCCAAAGTTCTTTCTCTTTTATCTTGTTTCTTTTGGATCTCTACCCGAACTCTAACTAAGTAAAACCTGTTATAGATGAAAATAGTGACTAAACCATAGGCTCAGGTAGAATGCCTATTCCCAACCCAAGTAAGCTAGATTCCCAAATACTGGTGTGGTCACCATGCTCAACCCTATGAAAAGATTCAAGCTTTCATTCTCAGAAGTTTTATCCTCAAAGTATTAGTCTAGTAGTATAAGGTCTAATTAAATTATTATGTATTTATTATATTAGATTAAATATAAAAAAATTGATTCATAAAAATAAAATTTGTTGCGAGAGGATAATTACGTATTTGAAAGAAATTATTTCTTTATTAAAATCGTGAGAATCTAATAAGCATACTAAAATAGAAGTTTTATCCCAAAATGCAATGAGCACTCTTGGAGCACATATCATAACTAATAATCAACTAACTGAAAAAACCGCTAGCCCCCATTGAAAGAACAAAGAGAGATCTTTAATTTGATGTAATATTAAAATTAAAATGGGTCCCCACTAAAGAAGGAAAACCCAATTGTTGCATAGGGTTTGGGTCCACGCATAGATCTTTAATTTCAGTGATATGACTTGCCAGCCACACGATGCCAGGACAATGATTCATCCTGGACCCACAAATCATGGCCCAGTGGTTAGTGCTAAGCCCACTTTTATGCCCACCACCTCGTCCACTCATCTTTATGTGCTATATCTACACCACCTCTTAACTCTTCCATGCAGCATCTGGCCTAATTCTATTTTAATTTTCAGGATATCCACATCAACCTTAACTTTTTAATTAGATTTTATTTTGATTTAGGTTTAATATCATATCATAGTGGGTCATTGGAATAGAACTCACTTAGCAAAGATTAAAAGTTGGAATGTTGCTATTGTGCGTTTGGAACAACTTGAGTGCATTATTTAGACCCATGATAAACTCACTTTTAGTTTTCTCAATCTCAAATAAATAAGAGGCTACTATAGTTTCACGGTCTTGTAATAGAAGATTTGGATTTGGATGAGAAGTATGCACTTTATGCATATCATGATAGCTCTAGCTAGTTACTGCTCACATAGAAATTTTGTAGGAAATAATCCAGTTAAATGTACTTAGTGAAACAAATTGAATCATTCTACTAACAAAATTATTGTAATTATGCTGTCTCGTGAATTATGCTAAGATAACGAATGAAAAGATTGTGCTTTGAATCTGTCAATATCTTACAGAAGTTTCTTTCAGTTGATTGATATTATTATTATAATTAAGTGCCTAGAGCACCCGCTAGAATTGTCCTTTTGTTCAAAAGGTGATTGATTGTCCTGCAAATGCTACCCTATAAAAATAATTCCATCTTATAATTTAGGGGCATACTAATTTATCAACACTAAGTTAGTTCCGAGGTATGCCAACTGTCATTTGCATAGATGGTGTTTACCATACTCTAAACCGTTGGTTAAGTTATTTTTTTAATCTGAATCCGATCTTAGATCTAAAGCTAACTCAACCCTAAATGTTGTTTGGGTTAACATTTGAATCAACTCATACATCAATTTAAATATAACGCATATCATTTAGATAAAATTTTCTATTATTATGGACATATAATTTAATATATGTATAAATATGATGAAAAATTATAGAATCAATAATATTTTGGACCAAAAAGATATCATTACTCTATTAACAATGCGATATACACATATACAAATATCATAAATGTGTGACAATAAGACGAGTTTGGTTGGATCATGTTTATCCCATTCATCCCTAATTTTATTTGTCGCGTATGTGTATTTAATATCAATAGTAATAATTACTACTCATAAAAAAAATTCAGCCTTCTACCTAGAAGTCACAATAGACCAATACAGCATCTAGGTGGTCCAAACCCCAAACTTTTTAATTTTATAATAATGAAATATCACGACTTTTGAATGACTCAAAATTTTTTTCATATTACACTCAATAATTTTAATGAGCCAACACAACTTTGTTTTATTTTTTTCCATTTATAAGCCGTGACAAGTCAATACAACTTAGTAGCTCAAACTATTTTAACTTTTCCACTTAGAAGTTATGACGAGATAATACGGCTTCTCAGTAATCCAATTTTTTTTTAACTTTCCATTTACTAGGGCTGATAGACATATTCTCGACTCTTTCTTTAATGCTTAATAATTAAGTTTGATTTTCTTTTAAAAAAATTAGGGTGCTCTTAGTTTTTCCCATGTAAATTACCCCTTGCCCAACCTGGGAGACATGATTCACCCTCACGAAATTCTATATTTCTCACAAAATTATCAGAACTATGTCGCAAGCAGGCAACAGAAGATGATACACATTCATAAAAAATAAAATAAAGGCAAGCATTTAACAAATTTAATAACAAAAAACAAAGCATAGTTACCGACCCACGCTCCGGTCCAAAAAGAAATAGTAGAATGAAAATAAGGGGACGTGCATTTCTTACATAGAATCAGTCAAAACATTGTATATTTGTGTATATATCTATCTTTTAATGTTTAGGATCCTCGAGGCAGAGAATCATACAAGAAAAAACGTGATTAGCATTTTCTATGCTAGTTTCATGGACCAAGTTGTCAAAAAAAACGTCATGTTGTAGAATTCGAAATTCGTATCCCCACAGCCACAATATAAAGTTAAAATCGTGATGCTACGCTCTAAGATTGTCAACATAATGATTTGATTTAACATACACTAATATAGCACCCGCATTTGAAGAGACTACACTTTGGTAACATCCTAACAAAGTTATGATTTCAATACCGACGCATTTTTTAGCAGTTCCTACTTCCTAGTTTTTCACGTGCTTATTTTATTATATGTATATATATATACTACTATAGCATCGTGGATTTTGAAAGAATATACACGTGTTATAAAGCCTTGGCCAAAACTTAGTTCTATGATTGCAACTAGAGAGCCTTACGTAGGAGGAACTTGATTATTGATGACCATATTTTGAACTATTTTTTGTGATAAAAGCATGGAAACAATACACCATCGGTTTCTTAATTGTATTTCCCCATCAAATGTGTGGCATGGGATGCACAATTGGTTGGGTATTTAGTATACTATATATAAAATACTTGTGTGGAGACATCTTTATTCATTGCATATGTTTGGTTAGAGGTAAAGAGGACCTGAAGAGAACAAGCGGAATGTTTTGGTTTTGGTTTGTTGCAGTTTGATCTCTATCATTAATGAGGAACGAAGTTGTGTTCTCATATATACTAATCCATTATATATGAATAATGATTTCTCAATTTCGAGAAAATTTTATCTTTATATCTCTAGTTAATCAAATTTCATTAAATAATATAAAAATATTAATTTATGTTTTCATAATTTTTTTAATTGAATGATTGTTTTCTAATTAGACAAGGACATAAAGTGATATAAGAAAGAAGACATGTCCATTCAGGGATAATAATAAATGATGATTTTAGAGATTAAGGTTGGTGGGCTATTGATGACTTGATATAGAAGATAGGCGTAAAAGACATTGATGGAAAATCATAGTTGTAAGGTTTTGGTCATTTCAATCTCTCAATTCTAATCACACTAGTGAAAGAGTTTTGGTGACGGTTACTTTGACTTCTTTGATACCTTACTCTTTTCATACAAACATGAAAGATTTTTCACGAGAGAGAAGGATTATGCTCCTTAGGTTACGCACCTTTTGGTTGAAGGGAAATATGTTAAAAATATAGTGAATAAAGATAAACAAGTGAGAAATAGAGTTTTTTAGAAAGAAAAAAAAGATAAATGTGTGTTTTTCTATATGCTCTCTCCAATTTTCTAAGGAAAAATTTGTTGTGATCCACTGGCTTCTCTCTCTTCTCATAAATCAAACTTTTCTTTCTCCATCTTCTCTTTCTATATACACTAAGGGGAGCATTAGTCTGAAAGTGTAACCCATCTCTGAAAACAATTTAAAAAAATCAAATGCTTTTTCTAAAATGCACCCATACTACACAATTGGTCCGGGAGTATATCCCTTTTAAAACAAAAATAAGTTCAGGAAAGGCCGACATTAAAAACGAGCTTCATACAACTTGGCCCAAATAACAAGCCCAACTTTTAAAAAAAATTAATCTTTGAGAAATGCAAAGATTATGAAAGGCCAAGATAGAAAAACTTGTTAATAATTTTTTTTATAGAACTAATAAATAAATATATAAAAACATACAGAAAACATTCATATTTTATGGGAAAGTTATTTTAAACTTTTTCCTTCTAATTATCCATTAGACATTAATTATTAATAAAGTTAGTCTCTACGTAAAGATGATATCATTATAGCATTGAAAATTCTAATTCATGTATTTGTTTTAATATCAATTGTCAGAATATTATTATTTAATTTGTTTTAGATATAATGTATTAACTACTTTTAATTCTTAACTTTAGTTATTTTTCAATTTTCAATCAATTTTATATTTTGATAGTGGTTTCTTCAGGATATTAATATTGACTAACCTGCATTGTCACTCTTGTGAGTAATCTTATTACATTAATTTCTTGTTTATGTATTAATAATATAATAATATATTTATAGAGACAATTGATAAGTTTAAAGAGTCATTAACAAAAAAATAGATTACATAGTACATACTTATAACAGACATAAATTTTAGAAGAGATTCATCCATTTTTTTTTATGATGGCAAAAAATATATAATTTATACTTTTTCTGGCTGAGTAGTGAGTAATGGGAATTATGGGATAGCATCGATCAAATTAGTCTAGTGATATAAAGTTTCATTAGATTATAAGATGATCAAAAGATTAAATGTTCAATTCATCGGAACAACAATTGTTAAGATCAGCAGTAACATATCTCTAAATATATGAGTTCTTTAACCTTAACCATAGAGTGAGAGATAAAATGGTAGGACAAAAAATGATACACATATGTTGTCCCACACTTTGTATCACTTCATGTCCCATGGACATATAATTGGTTAGAAAAATATATTTAAGTTAAAATTTAATTATTAAATATTTTTCTGACCAATCATAAATACTCATGGTATCTGGAGTGACACAAAATGTGGATAACAGGTGTGCTAGAGAAACATTTGGCCTAAAGTTAACATTCAAACTCAAACAATCAAATTATTATTTTTAATCTAATATATAAAAGAAACAAACAAATTAAAAACAAATAAATAAATAAAGACTACCAAAATCAATAAGTGTATCTGACGTGAACAAGGAGATGGTGCCTTTCCTATAAGGAGGTTTCTTTGCGAATTGAGTTTTGGAAAAGAAAGAAGGAAAATATAAGATTTTGGAATATTGTATGAGTATATTTATATTTTATGGCTCGCAAGCCTTCATTTCTCATTATTTTTCCTCTAAAATTCATCTCGCAAATAAACTCTTAGCTTGTGATTGATTCCTTGGACGAATGAGGGTTCAGTGACCTTACGGGTGAGATCGGTGGTTAATTGTTGACGGCAGAATACGGTAGTTGGAGCTGTTAATAATTGTAATCATTAGTTAGTTGAGTTAGTTTGTAGTTTCTAGATATAACAACTGGTTAAAAGTTAGTTAATCTTGTTATAGAAAGTTAGTATATTAGCTTGTGATAGTTTGAAGTATATGCATTATTCATTGATTCAAAAATTCTCTCAATCTTCTATCTCATTCTTCTTCACTTTCCTTTTTTCTCCCTTACTCAATTCTCCAACATTTGGCATCAAGAGCCTTGAAAAGATCAACAAAGCTTTCCACTACAAGAAGAAAATGACATAAACAATAGGAACTTATGTCACAACTCTCCCTGTGTTAGATGGCAAAAACTGGAGCAGATGGTGCATACAAATGAAGGCAATACTTGGCTATCAAGATGTTGCTAACATCGTGGAAGAGGGGATGCCAACCTTGGAAGAAGGAGCCACCGAAGCTCAAAGGAATGCACACAAACAAAATAAGAAACGGGACTGCAAAGCAATATGTCTCCTCCATCAAGCTGTAGACAATGCTCATTTTGAAAAGATTGCAGGATCTGCAACAGCAAAGGAAGTATGGGATGTGCTAGAAAAGCACTATGCAGGAGCAGCTCAGCTAAAGAAATTTCGTCTACAAACCTTGAGAAGGCAGTATGAACTTATGCAGATGGAAGAAGGTGAAGGAATTGCTGATTTTTTTCACAAGATTGATCACACACATCAATGCTATGAAAGCATGTGGTGAAAAGATGGAGGATACAATCATTGTAGAAAAAGTGTTAAGATCAGTAACTCCAAGGTTTGATAATGTAGTGATAGCCATAGAAGAATCAGGAAGAGTGGAGAACATGAAGGTTGAGGAGCTTCAAGGATCACTTGAAGCTCATGAACAAAGGCTTAATGAGACGATAGCAGATAAATCCTCACATCAAGCTCTGCAGGTACAAACTACAAGAAAAGGAGCATTTCTTGCTAGGAACTCAATCAAGAATAAAAAAAAGTATGGTGAACAAAAGAGCAACTCGAAAAATTGCTATATGAACAAGGTTGAGCAACCAGAACAATAAAAAAGAAATGGCTACAAACAACCTAAAGGATTGAAGAAGAGGTTTGATAAGAAAAGGGTCAGATGCTTCAACTGTGACAAATTCGGGCACTACTCAAATGAGTGCCTAGCTCCTAGCAAGAACGAGAATCAGAGGAGGCAAGATTCAGAAGCACACCTTGCCAAAGAAGAGATTAACCATAGAGTGAGAGATAGAATGGTTGGACAAAAAAAGGATACACATTCCCACACTTTATATCACATCATGTCCTATGGACATGTGATTGGTCAGAAAAAATATATTTAAGTTAAAATTTAATTTTTAAATATTTTTCTGACCAATCATAAGCTCATGTATATGGAGTGACACAAAGTGTGGAATAACATATGTGATCCCGACAAAAAAAAAGAGACAAACATTGGGCCTAAAGTTAACATTCAAACTCAAACAATCAAATTATTATTTTTAATCTAATATGTAAAAGAAACAAACAAATTAAAAACAAACAAATAAATAAAGAGTGCCAAAATCAATAAGTGTATGTTACGCGAACAAGGAGATGGTGTCTTTCCCGTAACTAGATTTCTATGCAAATTGAGTTTTGGTGATAAAAGAAGAAAAATATAAGATTTTGGAATATTGCAGGAGTATATTTATATTTCAAATGACTCGCAAGCCTTCCTTTCTCGTCATTTTCATTTCGCAAATAAACTCTTAGCTTGTGATTGATTCCTTGGACGAATGAGGGTTCAGTGACGTTACCGGTGAGATCGGTGGTTAATTGTTGACGGCAGAATACGGTAGTTGGAGCTGTGTCTGCTGGTGTTGAGTGAAGATGATTTGAGGAAGTGACTTGATTCACAAATGGAGAAGAATGAGAGGATATGATGGTCTTATAGGTTGAAGATGATGGTTGAGGATAAGTGTAGGTGGCTCATGGTGCTGCTCTTAAGCATGATAATGGAAGATATTGAATGGTTTTGTAACATTGGTGTGTTGGGTTTGCTTTTCTTTCTTTCTATTTTTGGAGATTGATTTTGGTTTTAATGGTGGTAAGATCAGAGTTTGAAACTTGTGAACAATCATTGAAGAACGCAGTATCCCCCAGAAGGTTGAAGCCTTCAAGGGAGCCAATCGAAATTTGTACAAAATTAGCCTAAAATTGTGTGCAAGAAACAACCTTGAAAATAGTTTTTTCTATTTTTTAAATGGGTTAATGAATGAAATTACCTTAAATAATTTAACTAGTGATATTTAACAGAAGAAATTATTTTATGAATAAGAAAAGTTTAAAATTTGATATGAAATTAAAGTTAGTTTCTTATTTACAAAAAAATATAAAGTTTAAGAGATTCTATTCTCATAATTAAGTGTTATAATTTGAATGGGTACAAATAAATAAAAATGCCAAATAATTTCTCTTTATCAACACAATGAGATGCTAGCGAAAAAGGAACAATTAGAAGACAATTTCTTACTTTCTTCTTTTTTCACAGAGATTCATAGAATTCTCTACCTTAAATGGTACATAACAACGTGATTTTCTTACTATGAAGCACCAAAGAAATTTATTTCATTGTAGTTTGGGGGAAATTTCTTGAACCTTACTACACTCACTAGTTACTAGCAACTCCTGCCAATGTCATGAATAGTTATATTGCACACCAATGTCATGAATCATGATACATGATGAAACATGATGCAATAATAGTACAACTTCCAAGCTTTTTAGATTAAGCCTTGGCTTGCTCCGCCCGCAAGCTTTATTAATTCAGTACAGCATAACAAGGGCCATCTTGCATTGCATGCCAGCTCTGCAAATATCCTTGTTAATCTTAACTTTATTATACATAACATTATTTGCCGGCATTAGAATCCTCAGTTCAGATTGCTTTTCATTGAACGTGTACATACCTTAATTTTCAAGTGCCGACAAAGAATAATTTTTTTACAGACTACCTTTAATCTAAGTAAGCAGCACTGAGATGGTAGCTTTACTTTATCAAAATGGTTAAAAAGTTGCAATTTTTCACTGAAGTTCAAATTTCATGTTTTTTTAACCGCAAAAGTGAAAAATATTAATAAAAATAAATAAGAGTTAGAGAAGAATCAAAACGAAAAACAAAAGAGAAAGACTAGAAGCAATTACAGGTTAATATTAATCCAACATAATGGCGTAGAAACCCATTCTGAAAATAATTAAGGAGTCCTTCCTCATGTGGCCGTTGATACAAAGCCAATGTTTAACTCATTTAAAAGCAGGTTAACTTTAGAAATTCATTTCATTATTGCAAATTAAATAGTTTGAGATGTTGGTAAATTAATATCACCTTTTTTGTGTCATTAATTGTTTGGAATATTTTTTTGTGGTTGGTTTTCCACATGTATCCTCACACTGGAGATAATCCTGTCCGAGTCGGGAACATCCACAGGTACGTGAGGCTAACTCTCCAAACGGACATTTTTTCATTCACAAGACTCGAACTCAAAACCTTGCTTAAGGGAAGTCAAATATGTATCACTTGAACCAATACCCGTAGGTAATTGTTTAAAATATGGTTAAAATATATATTATTGTAATTGATCTTGAGATATGTTACGGAATAAGTTATTTATGTGGCAGGCTCTTGAGATAATATAGAGAGATCGATAAAGGTAGTTTATATCATTCTAACCCATGCGATTTTCACTTTGTATAAATAGCTCCACATTTAAGTCTAGATGATCTCCATATCATGATGACAACTATGAATATAAATCATAAAAGATGAAGAAGAGTGGTTTATAATAAGCCATGGTAAAGCATAAACAACTAATCCTAGTGCTATTTGAATGATGGCTAGTGGGACCATGATTCCCCTACTCTTAAGTGCATCACCATCTTCATCATGGCATCCTCACTTTAATTAGTCCCCGTTTCACACCCTAATAACTTTAGTTCTGCTGACACTTTTTTTTAACACAAATACTATTTTAAGATTTTACATTTGAGTTATCTATATCTTTCAATTTTTATCAAGTACTTTACATAACATCTCTATAGTTAGAAAAACTTATGCATCATTTTCTTGATAACATCAATAGTTTAATTTTTTTAGAGAAAAGGCTTTCTTTTTTCTTTGCACGCATGAGTTGAATGATGCTGTAGCAGCCGTGTCTGTATTTAACTAAATGGAAATTGAATAAACTTATCACTAAACAGTGATCTCTATTCTCTCAAATCAATGGCTCTTTTCCTTTCTTTAAATTCAATCACAAAAAGTTGTGGGTTCCATAGAAGGTAGTTCGGTAGTTGAGGATGAGGCCATGTGTTGTTTGTGCGTACTGGCAAAACAAGAAGAGGGTAGACTCATCATCTGTCATGGGCTCACAAGTTGTGGCTATAATTGGATTATGAAGCAAGCCTCGTGGACTTGGCTTTTTATATCACCTTTTTCATTTTTAAATGTTCTTGCCAAATACCAACCCAGGTTATAAAAAAAAGTTAAAGATGTGAAAGAAGGTTCTCGTGTGGCCCCAAATTTATTGGATTAATATTTGCACGAAACTTATTTTTCTTGGTGAACTATTTTGTTAGGTGCTAGAGTGTCATGGTAATAGAGAATATGATGAAGATTCATTTATAATTGCCGAGTAATTTGATGCACATAAGCTACCACTTGGATGGAGGTGAACTTAATTTTCACTTATGGTATTTGAGTTCATTCTAACATTGAACCTCACACAACTATTTATTCTAGCTTTTATAATGACTTGATCAATCATGTTACACATAACTTTATATGCTAACTTTTGGAATGAAGTTAGATCAATTATATTTATATACTACACATGTTATGAGTGCATCACTATTAAAAAATAGCATCATTATCATATTCATTTTTTTTCTAAATATTTTTGGTACACTCTAAATGCTGCACTTGACTTGAATATCATGTTCAATGTAGCAAAGTCTAACTAAATATTGCCACATATATTAGATATATGTATGTATATGGTGCCATAATGAATGGTAAAGTAACGTAACCCAGTTCAAGGGGGACCAAAAAGCAGTGGAATTATAACTAACCGAAGAAACATAGTTTAAAGAGAGAACACCTAGATAAAGGCCTAAAGCATAAGGAAAGCTGTCACCAGTGCTTCTCTCCTTTCTTTTAAAAACATATACAAACACAGAAACCCCAATACACACTATTCACAATTCCATACTCAACAAGCACAATATCTAAGTTTTAACACACGAAAACAGAAAAGAAGTTTCAAGAGAGGAAACATGATCAAAGGAAGAGAAACCAAAGCAGCACCCTCTACAGATTTATTAGTATGTTTCCCTTCTAGAGCTCATCTTAGTCTAATGCCTAAGCCCATTTGTAGTCCAGCTAGGCCTTCTGAGCCCAACAAATTTGGCCACCACCACCGTCGTAAGAGATCAGTGTCTAAAGGTGGTGGTGGTGGCCAAGCAGCTAGCCCTACTCTATGGGCAAAAAATACAAAGTCAATGGGGTCAGAGATTTCAGAACCAACCTCTCCAAAAGTCACTTGTGCTGGCCAAATCAAGGTGAGACCTAAAACCAATGCTTGTAGGAATTGGCAATCAGTGATGGAAGAGATAGAGAAAATCCACAATGACAAGAAGCAGAAGAAGCGTCTCAACTGGGCTGAGACTCTTGGTTTCAAAAAGGAGGTAATGCAATTCTTGACATGTTTAAGAAGCATAAGGTTTGACCTAAGGTGCTTTGGGTCCTTCCCTGGGACGGATATAGCCACCGAAGATGATGATGAAGAAGATGAAGATGATGTTGAAAATGAAGAAGGATATCATGAAAATCATGTAAAAGTAGAAGAGAGTCATGAAAATGAAACTTCAAGAACTGTGTTTTCTAAATGGTTCATGGTATTACAAGAGAATAATCAAAATAATGAGTTGAAGGAGAAGGATAAGGTAATTAAAGACAATGAAACAATTTCTGAGAACAATGTTCCTCCACCAAATGCATTGTTGCTCATGCGTTGTAGGTCTGCTCCTGCAAAAAGCTGGCTGAAAGAAGAGAGTGGAGGTGGTGGTGATAATCATCATGAGGAAAAAGAGAAGGAAGAGCATGAACAAAAAGAAAAGGCAGAGATAAAGGTAAAGGTATTAAAGAAAGGGCAAAGTTTGAAGTCTTTAATGGAAAAAGAGAAGATAAACAAAGAGAACAACATGGTAGTGATGCAATACGACAATGATTTTTACGAGCTTTCATCTGATATTGCCAAGGAGACATGGATTGTTGGTGACCTAAGAGATTCATTATCAAGGAGTAGGAGTTGCAAAAGATGATCATCCACTTGCTACAACTATTACTTCTCATACAAATTGCTCTCTTTTCTTTTCTTTGGCATCACTCAACGTCGTTTTTCCTAGAGCTGCCAGCTTTGTGCCATTTCTTACTTTCGGGTGACAAATGGGAAACCTAAAAAAAAATCCCAGTTTTAGCTTTGTCTTGTGATTATTTTGGTGAATCTGTATAGCTTTCTGATTTCGTTTCATAAACTGATCACTAGGCAATGCCTTGGGTCTGTGGCATGTACGTGAATGAATTTGTGTAACAATACTTTTTATGCTAATTAAATCTTAAACTAAAGTAATACAAATAACTATATAAAAAAATTTACACTGGAAAAATGCTTAGATAATAAACTTTTATTGTATGCATTCTTATTAGAATCGATTCTAAGATATGGATACCGTATAAAAAATATTAAGACTGTGCAAGGGTTGCCTCTATACATGTGTAGCTGATATCTGTTTTTTAACCTTCTTTAAATATGAATAATTGTTCTTTATTTAGATTGGCTCACCTCTGAGCTTTGATTACCTGTGACATCACATCTTAGTTCTCCTGGTCAGGGGATTTATTTTTGGGTATTAGGTCGGATGAAAATCTCATATATCTATTAGTGTCTTCAATGGTGTATCAAACCAATTAAAATATGTTACTTAATTGAGATTTTTTTTATAAAAATATAAATTAATATTTTATATTATTTTGATAAATGTTATTGATCAGGGATATAAGGAGAGAGTGAAAGAGAATCCTTATCCATTACCAATGAGCCAACAATGTTGCAATTTCCTGTCACATTTAAAGGCATCTCATGTCTCCTTTGTTATTGTGCACTCGTGAATGATGAGTCTGGCTAACTAGCTTTGGCTCCTTCCCCAAAGTTTAAAATCATGACCTGAAAAAACAACATAAGCTCAACTAGATGTTGGGTTTTTTTATATAAAAAATGTATTTGAAGAAAACATGTTATGATAAAGCAAAACTCAAACTTTGATACTTTTTTCAGGGAAAGAAAACGTGAAATAATAAAATTGGATATTTCTATTCCTCTCATGTAATTTTACCTTTTCTTTCTTAAAATGTAAAGCATCAAAATTTGGTGTCAACTTTAAATACACATATAACTACTCATAAGTTAAAAGTAGAAATTAGGAGGAAATGTAAAGTGTTTAATAAGGTGTTAAAAAGTTGGTGTTCATATAAGCAAAATTTTATGCGCTTCAAACCAATAAATCAACTGCTTAAAAAAAGTTTACATGAAATTGAAGTCCCCTCATATTATCTTGCCCATGTGGGCATCTTGAGCAGCACAAATATTTTCCTTAGTCTTACCCTTAATTAAATTCTGCATTAAGTTTCGCTGTAAAGCTTATGTACTTTATCCCATGTTTGGGGTTCTTAACTGTGAGTCTGTAGCAGCTACTGGACAGTGTAGTACTGTAGTGCAGTGGATGAGTTGAGTTGAGTTGAATGTGGATACTGAATATAGAACATGGTCAAAGCAATGTCCAATGACCTTGGCAGTATACCATAGTGACAATGGGATCTTAGAAGGTTTTAAAGGTGTTTTAAGTTGTAATTGCTATTATATTGTGTTAGCCATAATTGCAGTTACAATTGGGGTGGACTGGTGGTAATGCTATTGCAAAGACTTGTAAAATCACTGACCACAATATTGTGATCATAATTATGTATTTCAAAAATTATAATATTGTAATTACAATTTCGGTTGTGAGGTACAAACTAAACAATTTATATCATAACAGAAATCATGACAATGATATAGGAAATAGTTATGAGATTTACACTGTACAAAGTTGATGGTAAGAAAGTGACTCATATCTTATAATAAAGATGAGATTGAGTATTAATTGGTAAATTAGCAATTTTCAGAAATTGAATTGTTTGGTAGGAAAGAAAGGAGAATAGAAAGATATGATAATAGAAAGTGGCATTTTCCTTTCCACTCTCCTATTTGTACATTGTATCTATCTGATATTTAATCTTATCTTTCATCTAATTTTTTAACATATTTTTCTAAAATAAATGGAAAAAAGTATTGGACACTATATTAGCAAATTATGTGAAGGAAAATAAACAAATATGAAGATTGACAAAGTGTTCTGTTGATGAAGGGTGTGTGCTGACATGACAAAGTGGTTAATAGACATAGATCAGGTATTTCGTTCACAAGAGTGCTGTGTTGATAAACACCTGACATGTCATTGACGAAGATGGTTACTAGAGACTAGTGTTTATGAAGATGGTTATTGACTTATTGGAGAGTATAATTTGCAAAAACAATGTTTAAATACAATAAATTCAAATTCAAATATACACGACTACTCTTGCAGTTTTAGGTGATTTTTCCTAATTTAAAATAAGCCTTACACTTGAATATGGCATTAGATTAGGAGTGATTAATTATTGGACTTTGCCTATAAATACTACTTTAGACAATGTAACAAAATGTTACAAGCTTTGTTAAAATCGTAGACATGTTAACGTGCAAATTGATAGATTAACATCATGTTCCCCTTCAACTTTGAATTTAGTCCTTTTACCTATTTACTTTTCCTACACCTTTTTCTTTCACTTTCTTATTTACTTTTGCTCTTTCATTTTTTACTTCCCTGTTATGAGAAAAATACAAATTATTGTTTAAAAATGTATTCCAAATCATGTCTTATCCAATAAATTAAATTGTGATACCTAATAAAAATATCAATATTTTAATTTTGTTTCCACTATTCATTTTTTAATGTGTCACAATTTTATTGAACAAGAACAAAGTTTTGATGCTACCAAAGATATTCCATCAACTTCTTAGGTAAAAAGTTACCCTCCCAATAATTACCGCTCTTAGAAATCGAATCCTTCCTTGCAATCTAACCTAGCCTTATATCAATAAACATCTTCCTTGTTGGTATCAGGGGTAGAGTTTGAGCCACATTTTTTTGGAGAGATCTCCATTCTTTCTGAAAACCAAATTCCACTAGGATGAAGTTTGGTTAAACATTTTCATAGTCAATTTTCGCTTTGAAATTCTTGACAATAATCAAGTTTTGCTTCGACATTGTTGGTTAAAAATTATCAGTCATGTATTGCTTCGACTTTCTTAACTTCCTTATTCTCATAAAACTCAGATTTACTTGGACAAATTTGTGGTTACACTTCCATTTTGGCAACTTAGGAAATAAGCTTATTGACATTAAGTTTTAGAACCCATAATCACTTCATTTTTATTTGTTTTTGGTGGTCTTCACCGTCAATAATCCAGAAAATCATTTCCACCATACCCCATCTACATAAAGCGGGTTTTGGTTCTTATTTTTCCAAGCACAATTAGATAGGTTTTCTGGGCGAGACCGGTTTCTACATGTTTGGATTTTACTCCAAGCCTATTACTCCTGTACAACAAAGGTGGTCCGCTTGGGTAAGATTGTACTTTTACGCCATTAATGACTGATTCTGATATGGGTTCTTCTGAATCTTCAGGTGATGCTTTAAATCTTCTGCAGAGAGGCCCATTCAACACGTGTCTCAGTTTCTACATTCACCAGAGTGGGCTGAAGCTGAAGAATGATTGTTGGACTTCTTTCAAACGCTAATAAAACCAGAAAGAGTGAAAAAAGGCATCACAGCCTTTCCCACAAAAAAGAAAAATCACCTGACACGTACATACATGCCTGTGTCTGGTGGTCACATGTGTGAAATGGAAATCAATCAAAACATCTCACTTTATTAAAAAAAATAAAAACATGAATTTATTTTTTTATATTATTTAGTGTTACTCAATTGGATAGTAACATAGAGAAAGGATCCTCGTCCCACCTGTGTATAAACTCATGAACAAAGATAGCATGTCCAATATATTGTCACAGCTAATTAAAGTTGACACATAAATAAAATAAAATTTTAAAAAAATAATAAATAATATTTTTATTACTTAAATCTAATTAGTCTGAAATGAATCTGAAAAGCCTTAGTAACTATTGGACTTTGAATGACCTTGGCAAGTTCCTATAGGCCGCTGGACCCACATGCAAGTTGGCAGCGTATTTTGTTTCTCTTGCTGTGAACATATCTTGTCTATGTTTTCTTCGTATCTCACACCTCACTCTCCTCGTTGCTCTTTCTGAAAAGAATACCGTATCACTAGTAGACAAACTGTATCCATTCCTCTGCAAATAAAATGAACATTGCCGGACATCACATCACATCATATAATTTGTTTAAAATTATCAAGCTGGCTTCACAATTGCTTCCATTATTTGAGATTGTAAATTTTTTGTGGAAGGATCATAACGAGGTTTAAGCCTATAACTTGATTCATAATTTGATATGATTGGATTGGACCAAAACAGATTCACAGTCCCACATATTCCATCCGGCTATTCACTTTTAGTTTAAAATATGAGAAAAAATGCAACAAAAAAAAAATTGAAGTTTCATTGTATCATTTATAATTCTTCTTTAAATTATCATTGATTTGTAAAAGTAATACAGATTAATGTGTGATTCTCGATTGTTTACCTAGAGTACAAACGAATGGTGGTGCTAAGTAAACGTATGAATTCGTGTAAGAGTTGCCTCAATCGTTAAACTTTTATAGTTCTGTACTCACTTCGGCTCATATCTGAGCTTAATACCCCTTAGCTTCTCCTGGTTAAGGGGCCTATTTTCCAGTATTATGGTTGAGATAATATTATTGCAATAAATATATTTCCCTGAGTCACATTTAAACACCTCTCTCTAGGTCTACTTTGTTAAAAATCATGACCCGAAACACAAGTTCAACCGAAGGATGATGGGCTTGAAAATGTTCCAACCTTGTTAAGAGAAAGTAAATTATTAAAACTCAAGTAGAAGTGAGATTATTGAAACTCCAATTTGTTTATTCAGGTTTTTTTATAACTTTGTGATTGGTTAATGAGCTGTGTGAATTGGGAAATTGAAGTGTTAATACCCCGACTAAGAATCCTCTTCATTAATTTCAATGGTAAAAAAGTAATTTCATAGTAAATAGAATGATAAAAGTGTCATTACATAATGTTTTGTGTATTATTATGTGATACTTGTCTCTCCATTAAACAGAGAACATCCTTCCTCTAATACCCCACCCCTCAAACTGGATAACACAACTTTAAATGTATAATCGTAATTGTTTTGAGTTGAAAGATGTGTTTTTTTTCTTCCATTAGGGTAGTTTTTTCTTTCAGGATATAGTTGAACTATATTAACATGCTCAGAACACAATTGATTCAATTTCAATCACTTTCATATTCTCCTTAAAGTGAGTCTTATTGACGGTGTATGATTTTGAAGCTTGTGTAAGTTGAAAGATAAAAAATGAAAACAAAAGAAACTCTCACCACCACTAACAAAGAAATAAATTTCACTTTTAATTTCATCAAGTTTTTTTTACAACAAATTGTGTTACTTCTCCTACATTGCTCTAATAATTTAAAATGGCAACCTCTGAATAATCACACTTGTAAAAAGTAGATATATAACTTACCACCCAACAAAAAAAAATCAGCTTTTCCAAACAAATATGCATGAAATATAGTGTGTAAATAATTAAGATTGTTCAAACCAAGGGAGTAAAAGAATCAAATTACAAACACAAATAATTCCCTTTCCTATAAACTTTTCTACAGGCTACAGAAACACTATGCTTCCTCTTTGGTTTCCTCTGCCTTTGTGAGCAGGCAGGGTCAAGAAGCAGTTGTTGCATTTGAAGAAAGTGAATATCTTTAGCTGCTATATAATTTAACTGATCTTTCTAACAACTCATGGCTGTTTCCTGGAATTTCTTTAACAATTGATCCATTCTTGTATATTTTGAAGGATGGAATAGAACTCACTCCTTCTGATTTGGCCAAGTAGGGGTGGTCTTCAATCTCCACCTAACATTGTAAATTTATTATTAGCAAGAAACAATATGAAGTTTCTTTTATTTTGGTATCACACTATTTTGGACAATTGGTAAATAGTATTATTCTTTGTTCCTACATAATGATGCCATGTCGTTAGTTAATAGTCTTCAATTTTTCAGCTGACATTCACATAAGCTCCAAAGCTTAAAATATATGTAAAAATAACCAACCTTAAGGAAATTAATTGATGGGAATCTCTTGCAGGTTTGCTCCAACACCAGCAATACTTGCTTGTGGGTTGTCTTGTTGCAAAAGAGCACCACAGACATACCTGTTCAATTATCCACAACTGGTTAGTTTTCGCAATGCGTAATGCCAAATTTATTTGCATAAAATATGATATCAAATGTAAATTACCAGGTGATGTTACATAATGTCTAAACCGATCATTGCTCGAGATGAAAAACAAATTTGAGCCGAATTTTAAGTCCTTAATATCTTCGCCGCGCAGCATCTTGAGTTGTAGCTGAGCCTCAAATAAAGCCCTGGCTACCTCCTCATCCCCTGGCTTTTCTCCTATTAGCATTTCATAGTCTTGAATAGCAGCTTCCCATCTTTCCAACTATTACATTTACAAAATGTAAATAACAAGGAGGTTATTAAGTAATAAAAGCAAAAAACTAAGTAGTATAAGAATTTATATTAAAGTAGCAAGCAATTAGGCACCTTAGCATTGCAATTTGCCCTGCGCAACCTTGCCTTGCTATAACTAGGCTGAATTACAAGAGCTGCATTGCAATCTTCAATTGCTTTCTCAAATTGGCCTAGCTTAGATCGACACGCTGCCCTATTGCATAGAAGAACTGAATTGTATGGATCATGTTCTAGTCCTTCATTGTATACTGCATATGCTTCCGTGAATTTCGATGCCTTGAAGAGCAAGTTACCACTTATTCTTGCTGATGCCGCTGCTCTGGCCCTCCTTACCACTGTGTTCACCTCGCTGTTGCTTGGATCAAGTTTAGCTGCTTGCTTGGATACTGCCTCAGCATCTTCAAATCTGTCAGCGCACGAAAATACAAAGCAATTTGGATCAGACCTTACTGGACTAAGATAGTGTATCATCATTTAACATTAAATATAAACAAAGCATAGTGTATCATGATTGAATATTGAATATAAACACTAACTATGATTCAAATATTTGTATTAGTTATTACTTTAGACAAAATTGCACTGACATCTCTTGAGGTTCAACTTAATTACATTCGCCACTCTTATCTATATAAATTAGTGGTGGTTTGTGTAGGTACAAGAAAAGGAGGAGGTACTATATATTTAAATAAAGGGTGCAATGTATATCAATTTATAAAATGAATGAATATAGAAAAAGTTAGAAGCCTTGACAACTAGTTAGCCTGCATTATATTTCTATCTAGTTCCTTATTTTAAAAGTTGATTATGTTTGTTAACACAGCATGCTAAATACAGAAAGCATGCCTTAAGAGTTTGTTAAACAATCGGAATAGAGCAATTTCACCAACCTGCCGGCTGCCAAGTAAACTTGTGCGTCTATCATCAAAAGGTAAGCACTACAAGCCGGACCAAATAACTTGTTACAAGAATCACGGTCAAATTTCGGCATTTTTTCATAGGTGGCATATGCCTCTTGATGTCTTAGGAGCTTCAACAAGGCTTCAGTTTGTAAAGCATAGACCTGCCATACATAACCATTTTTAATCAACATGAGGCATAACATCTTATTGACCCTACTGAATTATATAAAAATAAAAGGGATTTCCATTTTCAAGGTAGCCATTGAGTAACTGTTAGGTGAATTTGATGTAAAATCCAATGATAAAAAAATCTATGAGTACAGAATAACATGGCCTAGACAAGACCAAGGAAACTAACCTGTGCAGCTGAATCAGCACCAAGGGATATTGCAGAATGTGTTTCTTTTAGTACAACTTTCCAGTCATTGAATTTCCGAGCTTCGGTGCATTTGTTAAGGTGACTTTGAAGAGCCTCAGCATGGAAAGTCAGTTCAGGATCAACATCTGGGGTTGCTTGATTGCAATTCAGTGCCTTTTCAGCTTCTCCCAATCTGCATTAAAATTTTCAACTCTATAAGAAAAAGTAATAACAAAACAAACACACCACATCATAAACCAAAATTTAATCACCGTTTTGTTTTCTACTTGTCCCTGACAAATTACATTAACTAATGAGGCATAAAACAAATTTACACTACTATTGTTATTATTGATTACCTGAAATATATTGTTGCCAAACGGTTGTGGGCTCTACCATATGAAGGTTCCAACCTAATAGCTTCCTCACACTCAACAATTGCTTGAAGAAACTTTCCCAAGCCAATTAAGGCTGCACTCTTATTGCAGTGATAAATTGCCTTATTGGAGTCAAGACTAATGGCTCGGTCATACAAAACCAAAGCCTCTTCAAATCTTCCCTTGTTGTATGCTTCATTCCCCATGGACTTCAAAACCTCGGGATCTACTCTATTCCTTGGGCTTCGGAACTGCGCAACCTCATCGCCGTTCCTCCTCATGATGTTCCCCATTAAGGCTTTGTTAGCATGACTATAACAAGGGGACATAGAGTTCAACTCTTTATTCTTAGGAACAAATTCCATGCTTTTGGTAACACTATTTCTTGGACTGTTATTCATAATCAAGTTCCCTGTGAGTTTCAAGGCACATAACTCTTTGGATGGTGATTTGCTTTCATTGTCTTTTTGGTGACTAGTACTTATCCTTGCAAGTTGAAGAGAACTACCATTAGGTTCTCTTTGTTGCTTGCTTTCATCACTTGAATCATGGTGCTGTTGAAATTGAACCTTTGTATGGCTTGAGTTGCCAGAAGATGATGATGTTGAGCTTCTAGCAGCATCTGAAGGTCTTGGTTTTTGGCCGTTGTTTCGGTATGCAGAAGAAGGTGGTGCTCCATGACTACTATAGTTGCTCTTTCTTGCAGGTTTCTGATCCACTTTAACTGTGTCAGGTGAATCATTTGGAACAGTTTTAGTGATGCTGTTTCTTGGAACCTTTGTTTCATGATCTGAAGGCTTGTTAGATTCTTTTTCGGCATGTTGTGCATTGTTGCTACCCTTCACAGGTAGTGAATGAATGGATGATTTTTTCAGCCTATTGCTTTTAAGGTGAAGAATTCTCTCCACAAAACCACACCCTAAGTCAATTCCCACCTTGTTATTGACCTTCTCTGCCATTGCTATTTGAAAATTGACCCTTTTGAATGAATATCAGTGATAGAAAGCAAAGGGTAAATGGGAAAAGCAGCACAGAAACAAGGCACAACAGGGTCTGTAATGTAATGTATTTAGATGGAGGGAAAAAGTTGAAAAACAGAAAAAAGTGCAAAGGTGAAAGAAATTTGTGAAAGTGAAATTCTGATCCTTAAATATGACGGAGTTTATGTAAGAGTAAGACACTTGCCTTGTAGTTCTGTACAGGATGATGTTTGTGTCATATGTGAGTGTCTATATATATAAAGGCCATACCCTTCAAGAGTACCTTCCAAGAAACCAATTTGTGCTCTATTTGAGGTTTTGGTGACTCAGAGGTTAGTCAGTGTTGGGCATTCAAAATATAGTAATATACACAACAATTTGTTTTCGCATTTTTTTTATTAATAGAGTGTAAATGTATGTAGTCTTATCCTTCTAAAGAGTGATGTTGAACCTGAATTAACTATTGCTACACTATTTTCTCTTATTATGTATATATGTTTTTAGACACAATATATTTGTATAAAATATTTGAACATGAGACAATAGAGTATCTCTTTGCTTTACCTTGAGACAAACACTATATTAACTTTTATTCACTCACATGAATCAAATATGGAACTAATATTATATAGAAATTTTGTACATAGAATCTTTCTTTAATGAAACATCTAAATCATAAGGAAGATTGGAGTGTTCAATATTTACCTGGCTATCCATTACCTTTCTATTTTACATCAAATCATAGGCTTTTAATCACCACGTAAGAATGTGTCTGCAATGTCACTAATAAACAAATTAGTTATTTGGAGAGTTTTTGATGCTGTGTTATTTTAGAAAATCAATCAGTTGAAATGTACCCTCAATCTATGTCTCAAGGGCCCAGGCTAAATTAAATTAAAATGAAAAGTTGATTGGATTATTATAGTAATGAAGGGTACAAAAAACAAATGAATAGAAGATAATCGCAAATCACCAAGTTGCACCAAGCTTCTTTCTTAGCACTTTCCTTTTTAAAAAGTGATTAATGAGTAGTTATACGTTTTTAGCTATGTTTAAATTTGTTGACAGATTAACATAACATCGCACTACAGTGCTACACTACACAAGAATATTCTTAAAAAAAATGCTGTAATCTAAGCTACTCACTTATATCAAAACTTAGCTTAACTTTCTTGGCATTAACTAACTTTCTTTGTAAATGGATCTCATGTTTCGAATCTTAAAGCATCCACGACTTTATCTAATTATATAATTTGGTATTATTTTGAAGAAAAGACTAAAGTAATTACAATATGCGGTTTACTTTTAATTCTGCTTCAACTAAAATAAAGTTGATAATTTAGAACTTAACTGAGAAAACAAATAATGGGCCCTTAGATAAATAAATAAATAAAAAGTGCAATAATTTCTTTACTTTGGAATTGAGGGATGGGAGAGTTAACAGGAGCATCATCAATTTGAATAAGTTCTGGCTAGTTTTTTTGGTATGACAGATGTATCTCCTCATCTTATAGATAAAAAACTTATTCCTTCTGGGTGAGTGAACTTTCAACAAATATTGTTTCAATAATTGAACATTTTATTTCTTGTTTAATTTAAGAGTTCAATGAAATCTTATACCACTGGACTAATGGTATGTAGTCAATTACATATTCATCTGCCACTTAGTTATGCTATGTAATTTTATTGGTATAGGTAATATATGCTATGTAAATTAATTATGTTCTTATAAGTGTTAATTACAGTTAGCAATTTAAATATTACTTACCTCTTTTCAATTTTCATCCAATAATGACAAGTTTTTCTCCATTTATTACCCTGTTAGTTAGGGCAGCTCTATTTCATTAAAAATAAAATTGGGAGCCCTCTACAATTTTCACTTTCAGTTACTCTAATTTAGAAGCTCTTGTTTTATTGACATCTCTCTCTTTAACAATTTGTTAAATTGATTAAGTATATAAATTAAACTAATAAAAGGTTATGTATCATATTTGGTAGATACATTTATATACACACGGACTTTATGAAACTTATGACACGTCATGGTATGAAACTTACAGTTGAAGTATGAACAAACTTAGGTGTAAACTATTACATCATTCTGTATATTTTATTTCTCTACTACAGTTTTCTTCTGTGTTAACATTACATATGTATGTGTATTATTAACATATGAAATAAATAACAGTTTTACGTCTAAGTTGGGAGACAACACTTTTTGACCCGAAATAAAGCATAGAAAAGCAAATATATGATTCTCCTAATCACGGAAAACAAATAATTAGTTAGGATATTAAGGTGGGGGTCCTTGTGAAAAAATTAGCATAGCCATTATTTGAAAATTGAGGGTGAGTTTGTTGTGGCATCAATACTAAATTCATATATTGACACGTTGGCCAAACCAAAGAAACCATGAAATATGATTGCATATTTGCATCTTTTTTCCCCAGAGGGTAAGAATTGATGACAATGATAGCTGGTAACAACTCCCCATTGAAAAAAGCTCGAGGTTTGGTGGTTGAGTGCTGATCCTGGTTATGATGAATGTTTTGATTTGTTGCCAAGGCATACTGAAGCCTTTTCCAAATTCAACTTTCCAAAATCTATTTTCCTAATAGATTGCATAATAAATTTTTTCCCTTGAAAAAGAATTCTCCTTAAAGATAAAAGTGTCATATTATACTATAACATTATATTTAAAGAATAAAAATATCACATCATATTATTTTATGTTTTTTTTTTAATTTTGATGCATTTCTTTCTCTGATACTAGAGAGAATAGAATTGTGACCCAACATGAATACATGAGGTGCAAGTTAAGAATATGACCAATAGAGTGGCATGTGCATTTTTATATAACTAGATGTACAAAATAAATGATAACTGTAGGGATAATATTCAAAAATAATTAGGGCAAAGTTTTAACACTAACTCGTGATGGCGATTGTGATAAAATTCATCCAAAAAATGACCACTTTGGAATTCAATTTTTTGGTTTGATGGGTAAAGTTTGTATATGAACACGATCTATTTTCACTACCACAAACTACATTGATTTTTTTTCTTTACTTTTCATTACATTGGATTTGGCAAACAAATTGTCTTTGGTTGGTCTAAAGACCCCACCAAAATTGGAATAGGAAGAGGCTCTGAAGCTGCATCCACATATTCAAATCTTAATACATTTTAATACCCTTTTAATTTTGCCACCTTATTGTCTATTCCATTTTGGAGGTTGGTAAGGATTGTATTATATATTTTGTGTGAGACCTAAAAGTAGAGGATTTAATTCGTTTTCATTAGATAGGAATATGTTTGGGACCATCCAATTAAAGAGAGTTGAGACCAAATCAGAAGCAATTGTCTAAGCGTTTACCCACAATATTGTCTCCTTTACTGTTCGTCGGTGCCGGATTCTAAATACTCCCGCAACACACGGCACATCTTATATTTTTAGACTTTCCATATACTCCATGTCTGCCTATATTCCAAGTATGCATTTTTTGGGTCTAAAGTATGCATTATTAGTTCATAAAGAAGAATTTAATATTTATATGTTAATACTTTAAAAGTTTTTTGGACTTTTATTATATTAATCATTATTAATTATTAAATAAAAAAGTAATGCATGTATAGATAATATAATGACTATGTAACAAAATTTACTCCGCATATAAATATTTAAAACTTGCATTTTGCGGTTTTTAATTTTAAGCTGTTGAAATACTATAAGGCAAATAGTTGAGGGAGTGAAATTCTGAAATGCTTAAGACTTTTTGCCTATAACAAGTGACATGAAGAAGATCCTCTCCACAAAAGTATTTCTTTCCTTTTTTATAATTAAAAAAATAAATGTATATTTGAAAATTATATTTTCCTTTGTTTTTTAAAACACTTATCTCTGGTACTTAAATAATTGCATTAACAAATAATCCAATTATTTTTATTTTTTTATACTCCATAGTCCATAGTACATATACAATACTTGCATACCATGTTCACCAGCTTCCATTGATTTAAGCAGTAAGGAGTTGAAAATTTCTGTTAAATAAGATCTTGAATTTAAATCACGTGAATAAAAAAGAGTTAAAAGATTTTTGCTTTTTTGAATAAGCTTTCCTAACTAGATTACGATCGGTCGAAGTCAAACGTGAATTCCAGACCTTGATGTTCTTTTTCCAAAGAAAAATAATTAAAATATTGTATGTAATGTGAGTACCCTGAATGTCCAAATAGCTTTATTCATAAGCTACACCTTCAGTAGAGCCTAGCTACTAGCCTACTAGAATAGTGTTTGAAATAGTTAGTATTGCACTCAAACGATGCATATACCTAGAAACAAACATATGATTACAACTAAAAAATTTGGTATATAAAAAGGGGTGCCGTAATTTGACTTGTTTTTCTTATTTATTGTTAAAGAGATCTTAAATCTATAACATTATTCATTTTCATATTGAGATGGTGGTATCGGTAGAACATGGCAATACCCAAATATCACAAATCAAATCACTCCATTGGTTGAAGTTGATAGATTTGTAATCTTTTAATCATCATTCATTAAACTGTTTAAAATTAATAACACATGGTGGAATATTTGAAATATGTTATTATATGTAGTCTCACATTGTCTAACATTATAATAAAGTAGAATATCAATGTTATATATTAAACTCAAGTCTCTTGTTATAATGTGCATTAAATATATGTGGTAGGGTTTGTAATTCTTATTCTCTATTAATATCTTGGTAGTCGCTCAACGTTCTCAGGGACGTAATCACAATTGGCCGAACTCCGTTACCAAATTCTCTTGTTTCTTCTCTTATATTTATTCTATGTCCATTATTTGATTGCTTGTAGCCAACGCTGTGCAACGATCGCTTCCGTTGCACCAACAATTGGTATCAGAGCTAATTGGTAGATGACTCTTAACCCAGACGTCAGATAATGGCTAAAGAGGGTGAAGGCGTGATGGCTAGATAAGGTGCGTCAAAGGTAATGTCATATATAGAGTAGATGAGTTGAAGGAGAAGGAAACATGACGAAACTGTAGTGTGGGCGATGTATGTGTTGATCCAGAACCTCATAAGTTCATGTATTGGTTAGGATCAAGGTGAAGATAAGGACTCATGTGATGAGTTTAACCCAAAGACAGATCCTGACAATATCTCTCTAGATGTTGAGAGAATGTTCTCATTTGATATGAGAAGTGAAATATCCTAATGGCGTGTCCGAGACGTCATAGTGCAGGATTTTAATTGTTAGTAGATCCACAAAACAACAAAGGCGTTGACTGACATTAATGTAGGGTGTAACATGGGCATTGACTTTGATGCAAGTTGTAACACGAGCATTACAGAGATGCAGGAGTGTGACATGGGCATTGACTTTGATACAAGGATGTGACACAAACATTAGTTAGCATTAAAGTAAGGTGTGTGTTATGGGTATACTCCTTATGGTGGAGTATGATAGTTCTTTTGAACTAGAATTGCCGGAATAGACAATGGTGGTAGCGGTTGAGGCTTTCCAAGGAAGCTCCAAGGTTAAGTTTGACCGAGTATTGAAGAGAACGATTGTTGGTGAACTTTTGTGTAGAGGTTCCAATATATCAAAAGACTTCCTAGCAATAGGTGGCTAGGCGACGTGTTCCATTTGATGGCAGTACGGGAAGCTACACTACAAGTTTGGAGAGCTAAGCTCTTGTTAACACCTTGAAGGATACTAAGAAGGTCTATGTTGTAGGAGAGTAGTTAAAGAGAATAAGATATTGAACAAGGTAGATTCATATAGTCGCTAAGGTGAAGATTCTTGTGTAGATTTCTTAAGGAGTGAGATATTCGTCTATTTCAATCAAGGTGGAGATTGTTGGGAATGCTCGAAATATATTATTGTGTTAGTCTCACATTGTCTAGTATTGGAATAGAGTAGAGTAAGCAATGTAATATATTGGACTCAAGTCTCTTATTATAATGTGCACCATGGTAGTATTAAAGATATATGATAGGTTATTTTGGAAGATGATAGTTTATCAGAAAGTTAGGAATTAACAAGTTAGGTTTATGTTAGTTACTTGTTTTACAAACTTTCTTTTCATTCTTTTCTCTTGTATAAATAAGTTATATTGACCAACTTCTTATTTAATCAATTCATTCATTTTATTCAATATTCAATGAATAATTTTATTTTTTCATCTTTCTTATTTCATCAAGAAGATTTCAAGCATGACTCCTACCATTTTAACATGGTATCAGAGCATAATTATCTTTTGATAGCTTCCGCTTATGGTTTTATGAAGGATTTCATGGAAAACTTCAACTCAAGAATATAGTGGTGCTTTTTTTTTTCATCTCAATGACCTTCATTAGTGTTATCTTGCTTCTAATAGGTGACAATGTTGCATGTGGCAAGACTATCTTGATTTCTTTGATTGCTTCGGCATCC
>NC_032023.1:17705402-17721092 GCF_001865875.1 Lupinus angustifolius
GTCAAGAATTCTTTTCAAGTGTATAATCTAGCTTCTTGATATCCTCAAGCTCTTCAAGAATGGAGTACCATGACCAATTTATCATATACAAGATTACATCTTTTTCTTATTCTTCATCATTTATCCCTCTTTCTTATTCAACATAGAAGCATCTCATTAGGATCAAGATTATGATATGTTCTCTCTCTTTCATCATCAATGGTTGATTCACTTCAGTTTATGATGGTTAGCTTAGATATAACTTCTGTCATGGATAGTTAAGCATTGGATGAGTAGCTTTTGTCCATAGTGGTTAAGTTGATGATATAGCTTCTGCCATGGGTGATTAAGCATTGTTATTACTTCAAAGCAAGCTTCAAATCAATTCCAAGCTCGAGAGTAAAAAATTTCACTCACCAACTTGAGGGGATATTAAAGATATATGATAGGTTATTTTGGAAGATGATAGTTGGTTAGAAAGTTAGGAATTTGCAAGTTAGTTTTATATTAGTTACTTGTTTTACAAGCTTTCTTTTCATTCTTTTATGTTGTATAAATAAGTCATATTGACCAACTTCTTATTCAATCAATTCAATTCATTCATTCTATTCAATATTCAATGAATAATTTTCTTTTTTTCATCTTTCTTGTTTTATCAAGAAGATTTCAAGCATGACTCCTACCATTTTAACAGGTAGGCCCATGGATGTGCTAGGTTTGTAATCATTATTCTCTAATAATATCTTGGTAGCCGCTCAACGCTCTTGGTGACGTAGGGACAATGGGCCGAATCATGTTACCAAATTCTCTTATTTCTTCTCTTATATTTATTCTATGCCCATTATTTGATTGTTTGTGGTCAACGCTGCGCAACAATCACTTATGCGACACCAACAGTACCAAACTAGAACATCTCATCGTCAAGCATAAGGAAGCATATTTTTTAGGCACAAAACGAAACCTAAACTCAAATTTATATGCTTAAAGTATTCAGTTTGCACTAGGAAAAAAACAAGAAACGTGACAAACTACTTTAATTTCCTCTCATTCAGTGAAAAAAGTGGAATCTATATGTCCCAGCATCCATAACCATAAGATCCATAAGGATCACATGTACAAAAGACAATCTGACCTCTCTTGAAAGTATAGTCAAACTTCTACTACGAACATATACATATTTCCCATCGAGACTTTGTTGTTTATGTTAAAACAATAAAAAGGCATGCACTAAGACAAGCTTAGAATTTATGAATACTTTAAGCCAAACTCATTTTCAAACCTAACCTACAAGCTAGCCAACAAAACAACACACAAGAATATTGCAATTTCGTCGGTGGCTATAATAATAATTGTGGTGGGTCTATATTTATAAGCATCAAAACACAGGGTTGGGAGAGTGGGGAAGAAAAAGACATGAGAGATTAGAATATTATGAAGGTTAAGGTATTTTTTATCCATTACTTTGTTCTAATCTAATACAAAGCCATTGAACCTATCAACCTCACTTAATAAAAAATGCATTTGTTGAGTTCCTCTAATCCTATTCCACTTCGTGTCACTTTCTATAAATTAATTGGTAGAAGGTATACGTCCATCTTCAAAGTCCATTTGATTAAACATAGAATTAGCAATGACCACAAATTAAAAAGGCGAAATGCATTCGTGTACAATGATTGGTAATGAATCTTAATCATATATGACACGTTTAGTCTCTTCATTCGAATTATCATAGAATAAAAATTTTAAAAAATATGCACGTATAAATATTGAGTATACTACTAATAATCACCAGTACTTGACAGGTGAAGTAGTTGAATAAGCTTGGAGTATAAAACATATTCTTGAAATTGAAATTGAACCAAAAATTTAGAAATTTTGTATACTAATATATACCATTTTGAAAATCTTAATATCATGACGTCCGATATATCTTAAAAGTAGTCAGAATGTATTAAGGAGAAGGTCCAATATATCTTAAAATATTAAATATTCAGTTCTATTATGCAAAAGTACTTTTTGTAGGTTCTTATCCCCGGTTCATAAGAACGTGCTTAAGAAAATTCATTAGAAAATCTTTAGGAGGGATAAGTTAGTAGGATTTATAATCAGAGGAATATTGACGTTGAATGATGTAATAAAAGAGGTGATTTTCTTTAAAATGGTGAATTGTACTCCTGAAATAGGTATACTTAGTTTTCCTATAATTGTTTTTTGTTGTTAAGGAGCCATTTAATTAGGATATGTCATTTTCTTGTGGATAGAATGATATGATAGTATACACATTGGAAGGAATCTACGAGGTTGAAGATATCTGAATAGGGAAATAAACTGGGGACATAGCATAGGCTTGAGATCCAAGACTGGAAGCACTATAAGGCTTTGAACTAAAGTCATCAACTAGTATAGATAGAGTTTGAGTTTCTAAGACGCACCTGCATTTTACGTAAAGAAAAACCAGCTCAAGCTTTCAGACTTCTAGTTTAAGCTTTGCCTTAATAAGGGGCGCATGTTTTCAGTCCAGATAAAAATATGGACAAAAAATCATATACTACTAGACATTATACGGTGTGCCATATAAAATGGAATAACATGTTACATGCCTTTGTGGCACTCCTTATATCAAATACTCGTCAATGGTCAAAATAAAATAAATTGAATAGAAAGTAAATAAATTATGATATTCTGATTAATCACGTATTAGGAACAGAAAGTGCTATTTGTTAATGACAAACTTCATATCTTTCATATCTTATATCATATGAATGTAAATAATCCAATCACGTATCATTATAGGACTTTTGGAGTGAATAAAGATAATTCATGCTTTGATTTGCTTCATGCCTCTGTCGATTTTTTTTATAGTTTCCTTTTTCTTTTCCACTATGTATTTATCCGTGAGAATTGTGTTAACTCAATATTATTCCACATGAAGAAGAATAATAAAGTCAATGTGGTACTTAAACTATGTGGTTCTCCCACCTAATAAATTAGTCTTTTGGATTGAGCTTTTCTCATATGCGTAAGTCCTAACAATTGGTGCTTTCATTGATAGTCGTGTCACAAAAAGGACTACTTATAAGCTGGATTAAGGTATATTATCGAATACTAATAGGTGAGTGAAACCACCAAAAGAGAAAGGCTACCATGAGTCAATGCCGATAGAGTGAAAGCCGTCGCCGTGGACATCAACCCTTAAAGGGGCGGCAATGTTAGGAGTCTCACATTAAGGAGAATGGTTTGAGCTCTCCCCCCTAATAAAATAGTCTTTTGGGTTGAGCTCTTTTCATGTACTTTAAATGGTTTAATCAGATTATAAAGAAAATTAAACAGCATGAGATGAGTTAATTACACTCAATCACGCCCTTAACAGCGGCACAACTTTTCATTAGATCTCATGTTAATTTTCAGCATGTGTACAGTCATTGCACTAACATATTAATGACGATGAAAGTTCACGTTAACAGTACACTCAATTATGATTATTTGTTAGTTCTTCGAGTTCAATGTGATGATGGTTTTTATTTTCCTTGTTACTCTCGTTCGTATCTTTTTTCTCATCAGTCATTACCAAATTCAAAATTCAAAGATGAAAGTACCTTAGATAGTGGAATTTTTGTGTGATGATAGGTATCATTCATGAGAAAAAAGTATATTCAAGCCAAATATAATTATTATGACTGATCATTTTCCTTCAAGTATTTAACATTGCTGCATGCCCAAGATTCGAACTCAAAACACTTATTAAGCTTGAATAACATCTATTAGTTGATTCACATTGATGGTATAGTAGGACTTATTAGAAAAAAACTATTATTCACACAATCAAACGTAAACAGCAATATAACATTTTTAGTAGACATCGGAAATGTTTAAGCAACACATTGAAAATCTAAAACGGTACACCATAAGACCAGTGAGTAAACTATAACAACTGGTATTTTAGATATAGAACTGATTATATTCACCTTCAAGTCATTGAATTTTAGGTGGCTGTCTCACGAGCATTGAATGGGATCGGCCTTGCACTAGGTATACCTGCAACTCAATCCCTTGTTGAACTGATAAACGTTATATTAGGTGGCTAAGTGCTTCAGGCCTTCAGGGTCTATTTGTGTTTTATGTTCGCTAAATCATTTCCCATTTTTGAATCGTTATTTGTGATGATAATATTTACCTCTGATTCTGGAAATGACAAGTATCATTCACAAGGTGAATTGAGAACAAAAGTTATGAAATGTTTTTTAAAACTTAGAGCAAACCTCTTAAGATTCTTAGTCATGCATATGTTTAATTTTTTCCTACTGTATGGATATCAGTTCAATTTTTGCAGAGATAGTTCAAGAGAGAGCCAGAATAAGTGTATATGAGTTGGATGGATCTTTTGAACCTATACTATCATCTTTTGCTCCCTCTCGAGTTGGATTTTGGCTCAGCATGCTTATAGTTAAGCCTATTCCTGAAGGTTCTACTGTATCTCAAGAGATTTTAACTGTAACAAAAAATGCTGAATCACTAGCCAAGGCTTTATATACAGCAATATGAATTCCAATGGCTCTATGCTGCTTCATTTACTCGTTTCTTTATCATGCATATCCAAGAGATAGGGAATGCAGCAATTGGAATTAGATAGTTTAACAAAGGATATAGAGTTCGAGTCAGAAGATTTGTTTGTTAGGGAATATGATGGTAATGTGGTTAATGAAGATAACACATTGCACCATTGGTAGTTGACATTCCCCAATTCAGGGTAATAGTTTTCACAGTTTTGCAGCTTACTGAGATTGCTTGGGTCTAGAGATAAAGTTTCAGGTATTTCCAGGAGAAGAGAATTTTATGAACTGCATTTTGATCAAATATTAGATGAATCATATGTGCAGAGTAACAAAAGAGAACATATAGAGACTTCAAAGTTTTATCTTCTCTTTATTTGAGAGATGAATATACCTTGTTTATAAGGGATTTAATCAAGTGTAGATTCTCATAGTAAAGCATATTCTTATTGCTCCCATTACTAGTTGTAGAACTGTGATTATTTGTGATATATAAACAAATACACAAAGACAAGGAGTGATGATATTTGCAATACACTTTATCTCATATTTCTATACACAAACAAATATTCCACACATCACTTGGACACTGTTTTCACCAACCACTGGTGATCTTCCATCTCATGTGAGTAATTGTGGCAAAAATGTGTATGTAAATATCATTTCTCAAAATGAATATTCAAACAAATTGATTATGTAATTAAATATAGGCTTCGGTAGAATATGTTTAGAGCACCTGGAAACTCAATCCTTAAATGGGCTTGGTAGCAGAAATCATCACAAAACGGCCATTTCTAATGCATTTAAATCCAACCAGTCCACAGACTCTGCAGAGATCTTCAAGTTCACGTTCTGAAAGGAAGACGTAGCTCCCTGATGCTTGCCTTATATTCTACAATGAGAAACAAGTTGTCACTTGTCACCATTCAAAACTAAGACAAACTATTTTTTTGTAAAACAAACAGAACTGGTAAAATGGACGGGATATATAATATCATAATCATAATTCATAACAATGGGAAAAATTGTAAGACAAAACACAGAATGCTACACAGCTAAAGATAAATGGACCTTGACAACCACTACATGGAGCTAGCAGATCCAAGTTAATAGAAACTATAAGTGAAGTAAATCTTGTATCTCTCACTATCGAGTTTTATCATTTGCAATGGAGTATGATGTCTAATACTGACAAGACTACAAGAGTACCAAGCAAAATATTTAATACCTGACGTACTGTACTTAAAAATGGAACAAAGGTAAAAGGTCCATCAACTATGTAGGTGGTTGCAACAAAGACACCTCCAGGTCTCAAAACTCGACTTATTTCAGCTACCTGTGAAAACAGATCACAGAAATTATGGGAAGAAATAGTGTCGCAAATACAAGCTAAAGGAAATGATGCTATGCATTAGTATGACTATGACCATCTCACATAAGTTATGCAAACTGCTAAGCGACGAACTAGTTGATGGAGTTTATTCAAAAAATGTTACAGTAACACTGCAGAGCACGCCTACATTTAAAATTAGTGAGCCTGAGCATTATCAAAAGCATGAAACATGTTCTTCATCATAGCTGACACACTACTTCATAGTTCATACCTTTTGGGATGCTCTTCTTTACCCATCAATAAATAACTTAGAACTGTGCTTCAACATTTGCCCCCAAGCTATTTGGAAAATATATTCTAAATAAATGAAGAATTGTTCTGTAACATCCAAATATTATTGAAGAATTATTCACTTACAGCAGCTAATGGTGAAGGCCAGCAGTGGAGAGCAGCGCCAGCATGCACAGCATCCACTGAATTTGAAATAAAAGGGAGTCTAGATATGTCTGCTCTAACCAAGATGAAGTTCCTGACAAACAAATATTACTGAAATGTAATTGTCATATATTAATAAAAGGCATGATTTAAACAGTTCTCTTAACAGGTAGAATCTTAAATTTAAAAGTTATATAAAAAATTCTAATCAATTTAAAAATATAAAATGTTTACTCTTTAGGAAAGTTCTCTTCCTGCTGAATGAACTCATAACATTGCTGTAACATGTTTTCTGAGTAATCTAGAGCAACAACCAAAGAAAACAGTCCACTCTTTGCAAATAATCTTGAAAAGAGTCCACTTCCACAACTAGCATCGATGATATTTCCACTCAATACCGGCTTTAAGAAATCCTTCATCAGTTCAAACTGCAGTCAAAATCAATAGAAGAAATGATTTTATATGTTAAAACATGCCAAAAGGAGTGAGCATAAAGCAATGATGCATCAACAAGATAATTCTGATATTGCTTTAAAGTACATATGACAGTCACAACATAGAAGAAAAATCTCATTCAAATTTTAAAGAATTTCATCATATATGTTCCAGAACCATATCCAAATTCATGTCCTTCTTGCCAAGAACCAAAAGGTAAAGAAGACATATTGGATGATATAGCTTCCAAAACAACCATGATCTAAGTTTTAGCTTATAGGTTCTAGTTTGGATCTCTGATACGATTTTGTTTATTTGGATGTTCTTATCAAAATAACTTATTTAATCTAGATAAATTCCGACCCCGCCTAGTGGGACTTAGGCTCGACTATTGTTGTCGTAATCTAGATAAATATTTTTAACTTCTTCTAAGCTAAAAAATTTAGCTTATAACAAAGCAAGGGGAAAATTGCTTGTCTGATAAGCTGCTTAGCATAAATTGTTGAATTATTGAATGTGGAACAGCTTGTGAATTCTGATGCCCCTCTAAACTCTAAAGGTTGATATATAATAGATTTCATGAATCACGGCCATTCCAGTTGGATACTAGCTTATTCAAGGAAGCTAAGGGCAAGACAAAGGATAATATATAGATGATAAATCATTTAGACAAAAACACATGTGGGTCCATCAAAAGGGAATCGTCTTCAGGAACAGAAACATTTGATTCACCTCTTTCTCAGGACCTGGAAAACCACCCCATACAGAAAAAGATTGACGCCACCCCCTCTCATAGAGAAATGATACTAGTGGCACCCTGATTCAACAAATATTCAGTACAGTCACAACTCACAACTACAAATCAGTTTCAAATTCAAGCTTACAACTTTCACACAAGAAATATACTTTTATGTAGCAGGTATTTCACTACTAACAATCTAATTCATATGCACAGGATATCCATGCTTAAAAAATTAGAGTTGCCAAAAACTGAATTAATACATAAATGTAGAGACATGATTAGAAGTTTAGAACATGAACAATAATGTGCATAGAAATATTTCCCAAACTCTGTGTAAAACAGCATTATCACTAGTTATCTTGCAACACCCCTTGCTCTCATCCACCACCAATGCATTTGAGAAAAGCTTTGGCAAAGCTTATCCCAAGTCCATGTTTTTTTGCCTCTGGCAAAAACATTCCATGATCCACAAGAAAAAACCATTTGGTTTTCATTTAATTTCATTATTATTTAATGAAACTTCACTTAGCTGCTTAAAAGACGGAAAATATTCAATAATTTCTTTTGCTTGCATTGTGATTCAAGCCTTCCCAGTTTCTATTATCACGGACATACACAGTTCTACAAATGACCAAATGCAACTAAAGGTTGACCGGGGAAAAAACATTTAATATCAAGAAAGGAAAAGAAACTTCCATGCCTGAAAAGCTCTGTTGAAGCTGGCATCGGTTCACCATAGGTCTTAGATTCACCTGTTGTGGTGAGATCAAGATGTGTTTGGTTACCAACATATGTTTTCTGACAGGTGCTACATTGTAAACTAGATTGGGGGATAGCATCTCTGCATCAAATTTTCCACAAAAACGAAAGCAGTTCATCAGTTTAACATAAAGTTGTGATTTAAAGAAAAACAAAATAAAAGATGAAAATATACTCACAAATCACAATGTTAGTAAGAACAAAGCTAGCATCAGTCCAGGATCATTAATACATATATGGGAAATTATATTAACCTCCTTAAGATTTGATTTAATTAGACTTAACATTTCTCTTCTTTTCAAAGCTACATTGGTCTTTCGTCAAGGGAGTAAGGATCCCTCTAGTGCTAGAGAGGGGCTGTTGTCCAATACCGGAGAGGATCCTTGTTCTAAGAAGGCAAGTGTAATTTCAATTATAAGCATACAACAACAATCAAACTTTTATCCTCCGGAAAAAAATCAAGATGAACCAATAAAAATGTGGCTGCTGGGATTCGAGCCCAGGTCTCCACGGCCACAACGTGGAATTCTTACCACTAAACTACAGCCACTTGATGTTTCAAATGTATGTATAATGATAATATAATCCGCTAGGCGTGTTGTATTGTCTCGGATAAGAAATTGCACTCAATATAATTAAGTAAAACATAAAGAAGATAAATGCAATTCCCATAAACACATATATACATAAGCAGCCAAATTGAAACAAATTTATATACAATAATGGAAGGAAGGAAATGATGGATTATTTTATTATTAAAATAAACTCACACGGAAAAGGTAGGATCAGTATTGAAAGTGAAGGAGTCATAACATACGGGACACGCCAATAAGTGTTTGTTGCTGTGGCTGATTTCTTTCTCATTCTCAACTACAATGGAATCGGTTAGGTTGGAGTTGATGTCAATGATAGGAGTAGAAGAAGATGCTCGGAGTGGAGTGAAAGAAAGAGAGGTAGGTTTGAAGAGGCGCGTGGTGGTGAAGTAGTTGACTGAAGAGAGTGTTGGAGTGTGAGTGTACATAGAGAATAAGTAGGAGTTTGTGGTAACTGCTATTCCTTTTCCCATTGCTTCTGCTTTCATTTCACTCACAAATCACAATTCCGAAGTTCTTAACACAATTATCTTGTTAACTTCTTTACTACGAATCCCATGTCACGTGCCAAGTTGTGACCCACAAATCTAGTGGTCAGATACACGGGGATAATAATCATAAATAAATTTAATTCTTAATAAATATTTCAGCCATATTTATAAATTAATTTTTTTAATAAATATATTTTATATGTTTTCTTCAAATTATATAGTGTCTACTTTATGTACCCAAAAAAAATATAATTTTTACTTTATTATTATTATTTCAACTATCATACTATTAGATTTTTCTATAATTGATGGCTATGATGGAGAGGAGTAAGTGGATCCATCTCTATATCATTCATTTGTATTAAGAGTTAATAGTAATTAAAAGTGAATTACTAATGATGAATTGACATTGTATAAAACATTTATATTATGAACACATACATTTTTCTACATAAAAGAATGTAATATATTTTTTTAAGTAATATATTTTTCTACATAAAAAAATACTAATATCAGATATTTATATTATTTTATTTAAATAGTTAATAATAAATAAAAATAAGTAATTGATGACAATGAATGAAACTTTTACCATATCTAAATTTGATAAAAACAATGCAAATTTATATGGAAGTATGACTTTTTTTAAAAGAAAAAAGAAAACCTTTCCTTGGCGGCAAGCTATTTGGACGGAACAAGAAATAAAAAACTAAAATTATACTAAATAACGTCGATTCTTATAATCTTTCATAAATGCAATGTAGTTAATTTAAAATAAAAAGCCCAATTTCATGTTTTTGTGCTTAATTTAAAGTATTTTTTTCTTCTCCCCTTTGTTTTTATACTTGCAAGTTCTTTTGGATCATGATGAGCCATTTTGGAGAATCCTTTTTGAATCCAATAGGACAACTATAAGCAATAAAATTCTCTCTTAATAAATATATAATATATCATCCAATAATTAGGATGAGGGAAAGAAATATTTGTGTAAAAATGACTATCCAACTCTCAAGATTGGTAAAAATAGATCAAGTAACTATATTACAAATGCTTGTAACAAATTCTACGGCACCTTTTCTAACAATCCCATCTAATCCATTTTATCAATTCTTTCATAATTTTTATTTATAAACACACTTTATTATAGTTAATTACTTGAATATAACAATGATTAGTGAACAAACATGCATTCGAACTTAAGAAATTAGAAGTAAATATAGACTGGAGTGCAAGTAATAAAATACTAGATTAGGTATACAGTCCAAATCACTTCATTAATTAAAAGCAAACACGAATTAAACCACAGGATTATGGACATAAAACCAATTAGCATATGGTCCGTTTTGGTCAAGAAATCATCAACAAACCTAAAACAAGGAAGTCCCAAAAACCCATAATTTAAGGTCAAATAGTATAACACATCCCCACTAAAAATTAATTAAAATAAAACAAAGACAATGTGAAAGTAACTGAGTTAGGCCTAATCAATTATACCAAAGCAATGCTGCTTTCACCACCTGGTGGCTTTCGAACTCCACCAAGGTAGTCCCTTGATTCTACCTTCCCATCAGCAAAGATGTTACTGCCACTCATCTCTCGTAGTTTAGCTCCACTCAATGATTTCTCAGTTGATGAAGGTGGTGCATCACCCTTGAATATGTTATTTCCTGAAAGTTCTGCAAATTTCTGATTATAAATCTTCTTAGCTGTTTTCAAGGGTTCCCCAGTAGACTTCAAATCACCTTGCTCTTCATCAGCCTGTAAAACCAAAGTCACAACACAAGCAGCTTACTATTTAAAATGAACAGATTGTAGTTCTCCCACGGTACATAATTTATACTCACAAAGTTCATTCCGAGGGATTAGTTTGATTTTTAAGAGTGACACTTGTTGAGAGTGTTAGTTATGCGCCTCAAAAGGAATTGGTTTCTTACTCATAAGTGAGGGATACCCTTGTTTATACCCACACAAAAAAGTTCATACCAAGATTATAATGATGTCCAGCATTTGCATTATTCGTTCCACCTTAACTTCATTTTAGCATTGTACTCATATTATCCTAATTTCAACTCCACTATGTGCTCTATTTGTCAACCAAGTAAGAGGTTATTAAAGCTTAATCCAATTCTTAAAATTAGGAGAGGAAAAGATCAAAATTTGGAAATACTAGCCGAAATAATTCAGGTAAACAACTTATAGTGGTGCATACCTGATGTTGAGTGGGTACTCCGATGTCTATGCTCCCTTTCAACTCGAGTATACGAGGAGTTATTGGGTTGGGTTTGATTTCTGGTGGTGGAGCAAATATGTCGTGGCCGCTAAGCTCCTTGCACTTTGCATCAGAAAGCAGTTTTTTCAACTTAGAGTCCTCACTTTCCAGAGTTCCACTTAGCTCACGCTGCTTTGCAACCTCAGCAATAGTAGTGGGCTTTTTTGGCGAAACACTCTCCTCCTCACCAAAGGAGATATGACTGATTCCCGCAATTGCTTGCTTTGATTTTGAAGAACAAACATAATACAAGTTAGCAGAGATTCATGCAAAAGTGTGCTGAATACAATTACTTAAATTATTCATGTTCATATAAAATCTAATACCTGGTACATCCTCAGTCCTGTTTTATTTGATCCAGGATTGGCACTGCCAGCTTCTGATGTTTCATCTTCTCCATTGGCGACAAAAATTCCACTACCAGTGATCTCCTTCATCTTATACTCCGAACACGGCTTTCTGTAAATTGCACATCAAGGAGATTTCAGATGCCACGAGATACAAAGACACAGAGGAAATTGATTTAATATTTTATTTAATGTGTTGGTGCATTATAGCAGTTGTGTATTTCTTCAATCTGAGATATATAAAACATAAGGGTATAGTTAATGAGTGCTCCAAGGATAGTTTTGTGTTTAAAAAATAGAAACTTACATTGGATGTCATAATTTTAAGCCAATGCAAAGTTTCAATTCTCAAATAACTGATAGCTCTATATGGGAATGTACATTATACAGAGGCAAAGCAATCAGTGGTATAGTTTTGTGTTCGATAGGGACAATGGTACGATAAAGATATATTAAACTTGAACTTCATATTACTAATTTTTTTGTAATACCAAGGGAGCATGGTTTAAAAGATAGATCCGTAATATGTTCATACAAGTTCAACAACTCAGGCAAATACCATTTGACCCCTCTTTCAAAGATTCACTTTCTATTAATGTGCTGAAATTGCTAAGAGAATACAATATCCAAAAATATATTGTAGATAACAGATAAACGATTAAAAAGTTTGAAAGCAGCCAGGAAATGACGCATGAATTGTAACAGATATTGATAAGAAAACAAATTCCGGATATTCAGAACATAGCTACGCAAATGACGCTATTTTCTAATTAAATAATAAAAATAATTATTAAAGGAATAAAAAACTTGAATTAGAAGGAAATAACAAAAGAGGATAGATCTCACCGTTTGTTTAAGCTTTCAACCTCTTCATCAGTAACCTGGCCCCCAAACACCACCTTGCTGATCCCATCCGACGGCTAAAAATCCATAAATAGAAACAATAAATAAATAAAATAGAACTTCGAGAAGAAAAAGGAAAATAAGAAAATAAAGGGTATTCATGTAAATACGTACCTGATGAGAACGAAGTGAAGAACGAGAAGCAGAGGAATGAGGAAGTGGTGAATCAGAGATTGGAGTTTCAGACCAAGTAAGTAGATCTGCTGTTGAAGTGTGTGGTTTTCTCACTGGTGTGTTTCTGTTCTCCATTTTCTTATTTTGCACCAAATCAACAACGGAAATGACAACGATGACCCTTTCGATCTTCAAGATTCTTTTTTTGTTCCTTCAATGGTAGAGGAGAGAATGGATTTATCTTAATATATAACAAGAGAATGAAAGGACAAAAATAGAGTGTAGATGTTGAAGTAGAAGCAGTAGAAGCTACTCTTTCTGTTCCTAACCCATACACTTCTTTATATATAATCCCTTCCGTTTTTTTTTTTCTTTTTCTTTTCAAATTTCAATTTTTATTTATTTACTATAGTTTAAAATTTGTGCACTGAAAGTATATAGTTTTTTTGCACTGTCATCATATCATTCACAATTAATTTATATTACTTTTATTTGAGAGTCAATGATAATTAATAAATCAACGGTGGATGATTGACTGACGGTGTAAAAAACACCTACACTATCAGTATATACATATTAAATCTTAATATTATATTTATTACTTTGTCTTCATAAATTTTGAATCTAAATACCGCCCTTGTATTTTAGTGTATACCTAATTTATTTACATTATTACTTTTAATTTGGACGGTAACCATGTGCGCCGCATGTACCGCCTTATGTCGGTTGTTGCAACGGAGCACAGGGTTTAACCCGTTACGCTATTGCTACTTCCTTACCCTCTCTCCTTCAATTCAAATACCAATATTCTCCTTCTGTGTATTAAGTAAAAGACTAACTACTCTAAATTTATAGAGAGATTTGGCCATCAAATTAAACTAGTGTGAAAACTCTGTTATTTATTGAAAATGACAAATACTAACTAGGCAGGGGAATATTTTAGTGCAACTATCTGGGAAAATTAAAATATATATTTTTTAATTCAATACCTTCAAGTGCGTTAAATAAATATGGAGTTTAGTTTTCTAACACAAACTTACTTTTTTAACTCTTTACTTACATAAGAAATATAATAACATAGGATCCGCAAGAATATCCTTATTAATAGTTTATATATAAAGGGATATATATATATATATATATATATATATATATATATGATTTGTAAACTTTGATATACCAATGGGTTTTTCTATATAGAACTTGTAACTAAGTGGAATGTGTGACTAACAACTAGTATTTAACCTTTATTAGAACAAAAACTAGCTAGTAATATTCTTCTGAAGCACAAACCCCAAAAAATGTAGTGATATTCCTAAGCATGTTGACAACTATACTTCTGAGCAGTGGGTTCTACACACAAGCTATACATTCCTGGGTTCAGAGATCTATCGTGATGTTCATGTGCAAAAAGTCAAGACTTGCCAACCAATATTTGACTTTAGAAAACTTATTCTTGGCATCCGAGGCAATAGAAGAATCTGGTGAGCTTTTTTTCCAGAATTGCTAGATTGAGCTTGAAATCTCTTTTAATAATAATCACTTAATCAAAAACCATTCGTGGGGCACAAGCAAAGAACATGAAAGGTTTCACGTGTAACCAGTTGGCATCTCTCATCAACATTGTGATTCATTATTATCTACTTGTGTTCTCAAAGATGAAAGTCCCTCCTCACATGCTTTGCTTTTCAGCTTTTTCTTCTAAGTAATACATTTCCACGACTCCAATAAATTAGAAAATGAAAAAATAAAGAAAGAAATCGCGTTGTAAGGGCTTTTTTGTCTTTCAAAATATGATACTGACGATTGTGGGAATGCAACGGTAGCTAACTAACGATAGTTATTATCCGTCAGAGAGCAAATCCAATTGGTTGCTAGTAGACACTAATTACGGGAACATTTCAAATTTCAAAAGTCTCGTCCACGTGTCAGCTACTAGAATATCGTCCACGTGGCAAATTTGATCTTATCAAAAAAGTCATTGTTTATCTACAAAAGTCAATAGCTAAATGTAATTTTTTGGTATTATGAGGGTATAAGTCAGAAACTAATTCTTAATTATTGGGATGTGTGGATGAATGGGGATCACCTGTCCTAAAATCAGTGTGTCCCCATGTCCCAAGCCAATAGGGTTTTTTCAAGTAATGCACATATGTTATTTTAAGTTTTTAAAATTCATTTTTTAATGAAGTGTCAATTTTTTATTGGACCGGGACAGGAATGGGGACAGATGATCTGTGTCCTGTGTAGATACCCATTTAAATAAATATTACTATCAGAAACTGAAATACTGAATCATTACTTAGTAGGTTTTCATAGAGATTTAGATAAGTCTTACATCATTATACCAATTCTTTTTTTGTAATAATTCAATGTTTAAATTCAGAAACCGGGTAATTAAATTAAAAATATTTAATACAATTATCTAATGTATTAAATAGTAAGTGTAAAAGAACATAAGTGAACTTACAACTAGTGCTGGAAACGAGCTAAATCGAGTCGAATTAGAGTTCGACTCAGTTCAGTTCCATAAGGATTGGTTCAGCTCGAAACTCGACTCGATTTTGATACAAGTTATTTTCTTAGCTTGAGTTCGGCTCAATTAAAGTTCGCAAACTGTTCGGCTCAGTTCGAATTGGTTCATTAACTCATATAATTAAATATTTTTAAAGAAATATTTAAAGAAATATTGTTTATATATAAATATAGCCTTGCTTTTATTTATATATATATATATATA
>NC_032023.1:17721192-17741374 GCF_001865875.1 Lupinus angustifolius
TATAATAATAATAAATATAAAAAAAATAAGGCATGGATAATAATAAATATAAAAATTAGTTTATATAAATATATATACATATATGTATATATGTGTATATACATATATCGAGCTAGCTCATGAACCTAACGAGTCGAACTGTATTCAACTCAAGTTCGGCTTGTTTATTTAACAAGCTCAATTTCTAGCTTAAATTCGACTCATTTTGTTCATGAACCAAGTTTCTCGAGCTAAATAACGAATTGAGTTTCGAACGAATACCGATTTGGTTCGATTCATTGTCAGTCCTACTTATAACGTGTTGGTCTAGTATTATAAGACTTTGTTATATTCTTAGGGTGACCAAAAGATTAAGTGTGCAATTCTTGATAACAACACTTGGTGGGAGAGACAACCACACACTCAAAAAATGATTAGTTTCGTACTCAATAAAGGTGGGGAGATAGTAAAAAAAAAACTATTTTTTAAGGTACCAAAAATACCTTTAATTTATGGTTTAAGTTACTCAAACCACTTAGTTTATAAGGCAAGATTTTTTAAAAAAATTCTCTAACAAAACATGCAAGCAAGAGTGGCAAGACAATATAACAATTTAGATAACTAAGGTTCTCATAATTAACTTGTGTTAAATGACAATGTGGTGGATGCCTTTGGTGGGAAGCCTTCTCTTGAGGAAAAATATTGACAGTCAAAACTACATTTGAGTCTAGCTATGTCACAATACTCTTGTGTAGGTAGTTGTATTATAGGAGTGTAAATATTTATATATAATCATTACATTATTTAATATTTATTTGATTTTTTTTCTGAAGAGTCAATAACAATTAAATATGAATTATACATGATACACTAACAACATATAGAACTAATACACTAACTAACATTTTTTTCTCCATTTTCTTATGTGTATTATGGTTAGTTCAATTGAGATGATGGTGGTGAAAACTTGGTGCATGTTATAGGGAGACTTTGAGCTCCCCAAACTTGCTTTTACATAGGAGGAAAAAAGTTATGTATTAAGAATATTGTTGAAGGATTTACTAAATAAAGATTTTATATTGGAAATTTAGAAATGACAATTTTATGATATTTTACATTACTTTTAAACCTCTTAACTAATGTTATTAAGTCAAGTGTTAAAATATAGCTTGCTTGAAATTTTTACAGTGGGTTTTACTGTAAGCTTATTTTTAGAATAAAAACATGCAAGCACTCATCACTCTATTATAGACTTTTCTTTAACCAAAAACAATTTTGAAAATCAAAACCTTGGGTGCAACTCTTCAAAATCAAACTCATCTTAACCGAACCACTAAGATGATCAAAATGTCAAATATTTGATTACTAAAAACAATAAACATCGGAATAATTCATCATTCCACTATACATTTAATGTTCTCCAAGAGACACATAATCGTTTTCAAGGAGTAGGGATAATAGAAGTCGGTCTTGGAATTATGTCAGGTAAAACTAACACAAAAGTTGATTTAAGACTGATAATAGGCTAAAGTTCGATACGATAACATATTACTATTAATAAAGAGTAATGTTATATCTACTTACTAAATTTTTATACTAATCCTCCTACTCACAAATTAAAATGAAAATGTGAATTCATGAATATAAGTTTGGGGTGAGGATTTGGTGATTACTTAAGAGCAATTTTTTGGGGGGGCAGGGATGGTGGACCAGACCACCTTATTGGAAAAGCATAATATAATGTCCCACACGTACTTCAGTGTAACCTAACTTCACGCACAACCCAACTAAACAAAGTGGAAGGATGATTTCTTAAAGAATCCATAAGGTCATTCTTCTAGGAAAAGAATTCAAAATGTAAAAATATCATACCATTATATCTAAAAGATAAAGTGTCACAATCTTCTATTTTTTTCCAATTTATTTGTGATGTATTTAGCTCTCCCAATCCTAACTCATTCTTCTACTATAGGCTATTATGACTCTTGATTTCCCTCTACCATCCACCTGTGTTAAAATAACAGTTGAAGTTGCTACCAATCTGTTACCGCAATAATGATCATCAGTAAACAAGTAACATGGGACAGTTTAATTTTTATATATGAACGAGTCTAAGTCGTAGACAAGTTATAAAATAATATACTTTTTATATAATATATGGATGAAATCTTTCCATTTCTCTGCAATGAAGGCTTGTCGGCTAGTGTAATTACAGGTTTTCCAATGACTATGCAACATTAGCTTGATCTTAATATACATATATGTTAGCTATTATATACTATTGATGAAGATAGCGCTTAGCATATATCTTTGGTTATAACTTATACATATAGCTGTATGTATTTGGACCCATCTTAATATATATATGATGAAGAATGCTAAGTACTAGCAATTAGAGTGTTAACTGTTAAGTTAGCAAGGATGCGATAAGAGATTGAGATTGAGATTGATGATTTGATGGTGTCACGATAAAAAAATTACCTAAACATATAAGCCATGTTAGTTAATTAAACCATTAGAAAATGGTATTAACTAAATAAAACTTACTACAATGCAAACTCTGCATTAGGATCTGTCAGTGACACCGAAAAAGCTTGGTCAATCTGATAGCAGCAAAACATTAAAACCCTGAGTGACAGTGGCACCTCATTAGGAATAAACTTGCACCAACTAACAATAAACGATTTAAGCATTTCTGGATCTGGTAGCTGGTAAACATTATTATTGTATTATATTTTATCCAGGAGTACATTGTACTAGGTCATACTTGAGAGTTGTGATTTCCCTATTTGTAATTTCTATCAAGCAAAGCAACACTGCAATGTTACATTTTTTTATTAAAACATATAAAAAAGTACAAGTCTATGATACAGATTCCAGGCTTATACAGTAAGTAGTTAGGAGAAGTGAAACTCAAAAATAGATGAATCCGACCCAACATTTAAACCTGCAATAATTTTAATGTTAGTACATTATTCACTATTGGTTTGTATTACTTTTGTTTGAGAGTGAGTGAATTGTGGTTAACATATGAATGGTTGATGATTTGTTGATAGTGTAAAAAACACTTACACTGTCATTATATACACGTTACTAAAGTTTGGATAATGAGATGGGTGACCAATACCAATACATATTGCTACTTCTAGTGGTCCTTGACTCCTTCATGTTTTAGGAGTATACGCTAATCTAATATCCAAAGTGGATGGGTAATGGTGGGTTCAATCAATTGCAGAAGCAAACAAAGAGACGGTTGAGGCGGGTTTAACTAGGACATTGGATGGGAAAATAACTAGTTTTTAATAGGACTTAATATAGGCAAGTATCCTTTAAAAATAAATATATAGGGAAGTATCCATTAAAGAAATTAGGCAAGTAGATGAACCAATATACAAGAATATTGTTATGATAAAGGCAATTAAATGATTTGATGAGGGGTTTTATATAACTAGACATGGATTGAATGCATTGATGATGGATGGAGTGGGAATAAAAAGGAGGTTGAGTTATGATGGATTTAAGTTAGTGCGGGGCCTATGTCCAAGGGGAAGGGATATAATAATTTATTTGTCGGCAGGAGGATAAGGCGACAAACACAAACTTTGACTCTCCAACCTTACCAGTATCATCTTAGATTTGTTGTTGAATGTTTTGTGTCATAAGTTATCCTCATATATCATATCAATTTAAAAAATTACTTTATTATTATTATTGATATAAGATATCTATCACATAATATCAAAATGGATAAATCCAAGTGGATATAGACCTGTTTGGAATGTCTAGTACAGTAACATCAATAATTATCTTGAAAATTAATATTTTCATATTGCAAGAAGACATATGTTAGTTAACTCAACTCTTATAATAATAATAATGGATTGATTACGCTATTAGACAATTGCATTCAATAAAACTTTCTCGCTGCTCTCGTAGTTTACACTGTTAATATATCATTCATTACTAATTTATATAATTTTTTGAAAAATTAATAGTAATTAAAATTAATAATATTGATATAGTATCAAGTGTATATATTTTTTGTCTTGAAATAATCACGGTAGATAGCAAAAGGAGAGGAGTGAAAAGTTATAAATCAAAATCCTTGCGAAAAAGAATTAAAAAAACTAGGTTAAGCACTTGAGCAGCCCAATATAACATGAAGGCCCCAAAATCATTTCCAGGATTATATACATATTTCTTTTTTTGTTAAAGTCAACTAAGAGCTAACCATAACAACAAAAAAAAACTAAGGGCTAACCTTTAATCTGTGACCCCTGACTCGTCTGGTTGCTGGGGTTTCTGAAAATGAGCGGAGCAGAGAAAGGAGGATCGGGAGGAAGCACGAAAACCCCTGCTGATTTCCTCAAATCAATTCGTGGCCGCCCTGTTGTTGTCAAACTCAATTCTGGCGTCGATTATCGAGGTTTCTCTCTCACCCCTTTCCTCTTCTTATTTTTCATACACACTTTTTTCATAGTTTTATCAATCACTGTAATCCTGATACTTTTAGATTCAACCAGTAACCATGTTGGAAGTGCCTCTTTCTGTAAATGAAAGTTCTACATTAGTTTCTCATTTGACTGTAACTTACTGCTCTCATGAACAAAAGGAAGTAAGTGTGCGAACAACGAAACTATCAAGGTTTGGTTGTTGTTGCATCAGTGAATTAACTTTTATATCTGGTGTGATGTAAAGAAGCCAGTGTTTGATCCATATTTTATTGTCATTCCTAAGGCTGGTCTTGAATTCTTTGTTAGACGAGAAACAGAGTAGCTTGATTTGGTGGTTAATTGGTTATCTATGTTTTAAATTTTGAGCTCAAATATTGGTTTAGGTTCCTGGGTAATCTTTATACATAAGAAGAATAACATGCTTATATTTTCTAGATTTATCAAATGCCGAGTGCTTCTAAAATTATAGGAAATCAACATAAAAAGAATAGCATGCTTATATTTTCTAGATTTATCAAATGCTGAGTGCTCCTTTTCGTATAAATGCCAGATTTCTCAAATATTTTAAATCATGTTGATTGGAGATTGATGATACAGGAATGCATTAACTTACATTTTAATATTAATGATGAAATGATTTATCTGTGCAAGTAGTTCAAGTAGTATTGATATGCATAATGTTCAAATTTATACATTGTATATCAGTTTGATCTGATTTTGTATTGGACTTCAGCGGTAGTGGGTCATGGTCAGTTTGAGTTTGGATTCTAGTATTGAAATAGTAGGTCAAGTTCAAACCAACTAAATGCATCCCAAGAACACCCTAGTGAAAATCATTTGGGACAACTTATTGGCAAAGGCTTTAATTCTGAAGTCCATAGGAATGAAATAGTTGAAGACCATAGCTTATAATCTATTTCCAAAATCCACGTTTGAGAGCAGCTGAAACTTATGATCATGAGTTTGCTTTCATGACCATATTTGATGGCTTTACATTGCGAGTTTGCATATGGTGTTTGTTGGTGGACTTGGTTACATGGCCACTATGTATTTTTATTTTTTGGGGATAATATTATGCATTATTTTTTGTGCCAAGCCTCAGTGCAATGGTAAGATTGCTTAGTTTATGACCTGGAGGCCATGATTCAAACCTTGAAAATAGTTTTTTAGTTTGCGAGGGTAAGACTGCATACGAGTACATGTACTCTCCCCAGACCCCACTAGGTGGGAATTTTATGCATTAGGCTACCATCTATGTGTGATTGATGTTATACATAGCCGGTTGTAAGCCCGAGTAAAAGGTGAATGTCTAGACCAACATAAAACTGTCTTATATAATGTCATGACCACTTGTATGTATGTTATTCTTCAGTGTACTCATAAACTAGGTTGACTCATTTTGCTTAATCTTGCAGGTATACTTGCTTGTCTAGATGGCTATATGAATATTGCAATGGAACAAACAGAGGAGTATGTCAACGGCCAACTGAAGAACAAGTATGGTGATGCGTTCATTCGTGGGAATAATGGTACTAATACTTTGATAAATAATGTCTGGGATTAACAATTGACATTGATTATTACATAAATAATTGAAATATCTTTTCATTGATGCAGTTCTATACATCAGTACCTCAAAAAGGACTAATGCAGAAGGGGCTTAGCTAGTACTTGAATCGAAAATTTGTTGATTTGGAAGATGTTTGACTTTTTAAAAAGCTTTATGTGGACTAACTCTATTTTGCTGCTTTTGCCATTGTTCTGAAGCTTGTTAATTTCGACCTTCAGGGTTATCAAAGCAAAATAGTATGGCTAGTATGTAAAATGCATTTTGATATATTTTAAACCAATACTTTAGCCCGGTTTCAAATTTGGAGAATAGTAATAGTAAATGCTATCACTTTAATGTGGCTCCCCTGTGAATTGATGCAACTAGAGACTTTGGGTCCAAGGTTATCACATATCAAGTAGGGATTTGAATTCTGAATTGTCAAGACCTAAAGATACCACTTTTACATAATTAAAGATAAGTGCAATTCTAAAATTTTAAAGCATTTCAGAAAATAACGCTCACACATTATCCTAAAAATACCTACATGTTACCTTAAGGTCACTTCCAAGAAAATATGACCGACTATGGGTGAGTATAGGTGTTGTTAGGTCGGTAAGACTTATTCCTTACTCAATCCTAAATATTAATCGAATTATTTTTTGAACTTGGCTATAGACTCAAAGGCTAATATGACTCTGAATGTTGACTTGATTAGATTTTGAACCCAAGTTTAGTCTTAGAATTGATTAAATATAATATATATTCATTTTAGATAAAGTTTTATCAGTATTATTTATTATTATATATATGTAATTTTATATATGTATGTAAATATTTTATTAATTATTTACATCTATATATATGATGAAAAAAATTATAGAATTAATAATGTATGAAATAATATTCACATTATGGTCTAAATATTTGTTGATAAGTTATAAGAAAAATGCACTATGTATTGGCCAAAGGATGTCGTTATTACGTACAAAAATGTTTGGCCGAATCTAATTTTTTAATTTGAATTTGATCTTGATAAAATTTGACCATATTTTTAAATTTAATTATAAATGGATCATATTAAATGAATGAGTATGGTTAGGTGATGCTTAACCCAACTTTTGACAACGGTTTGAGGTTGTGAAGATATTAGTTGTGAAAGATATCAAGTAGCATGGAGATGAATGATTATGAAAAGAGTATTTTTAACATTTTAGAAAATTAATGATTATGAATTGCGGCTTACAAAACTCAAAACACTTGTTAATTTCAGCAAATGGTCATCATATGTAGATGGAGAATTACTCTATTTTTTTCTTGCAAGTATGCGGTCAAAAGACCCATGACCAACATATATATCGGATCACCATGGCTTTTTTCTTATATAATTTCAAAATTTTCTTAGTTCTGCTGATATTTTGAGCAACCCATATAAGAAAATCAAACTTTTTCTCTTGTAATAATCTCCTGCTAGCCCCTACCATATATTCTCGAATTATTGCTTACCTTAACTTTCTTTGTCAACTGAATTTGTCTCATGAGGTTTCCTTCTTTTGGTAACATTTGTTATCCCTGGTAACCGCAGATAGATCTAAAGAGGAAAAGGTTTAATTGAAACAAAGCAAATGAAGGGGAAAAAGTGAGGAAGAGAGGAAATAAAAGTGACTTATCACGGTAGAGATGATATATAGCATATATATCAAAGCACATTCTTTATATATAGCATATTCTTTTTTCATTATACCATATCTCATACATTAATTCTTCTATATCCATGTTATGAATCATACTGTGTTATATGTGATTCAATATAAGAGTGTATTACTATTACACCTTTGTTCTTTCTCTGTATAATATATTTGAACAATATTTGGACAAACAACTCATACTTATAAATAGCTTTGATATCTACTTAAAAAATTCTGCCAAACATTCTGTTTTAATAACCTGGACATTCTTAATATTTTCCCTCTTACATAAGGTTTATGTTCTATCTTTTACGTTTTTTACATTATAATAATCAAACTGTTATTTTATGTCATGTACTTTTTTTTATCTCTATCCTCTCTAAATTATTACACCTAACTTGGGGTGTAAAACAATAACATTTCTGTTGTTTTAAAGATAGCATCTGAAAAAACACACAAATGGCATATATCATATATATAGTAATAATTTTGATAATATGGGCATTGACATATATAGATAACCGACTTTCATACCAGAAGTTACATATTTTATTAGGTCGTCTTTTATTTCAAGACCCTTCCCCTTATTCTATTCTAATATATACATTGTTACCTCTGCATATACTGAAATTCAAGAATAAGCAGTACCTTTGGTTGGAGGAGAACATTGACATAGAACTTACAAAATGGCTGGTGGGGGATTAACTGTCTCTGATTCACCAGCTGCTGAATCTGATGGCAAGATAACATTCTCCCTTGTTATTACTTGCATTGTTGTAGCATCCAGTGGACTCATATTTGGATATGACCTTGGAGTTTCAGGTTTTTATTTCCTTTTCTCATTCTTCTTTATTTGTTCTTAATCCCTGTCTAAATCATTCATTATGAGCATAATATCTGCTTTCAAGGAAGATAAGTTAGGGTAACAAGCAATGGCAATATAACATGAGAGGAATGAGAGATATTGACTAGGATAACTTTTAGGGTATGCTCTTATGGAAAGATTTGGAGAGAAGAAAGAGAGACAAAGGGATAATTTTTATCTTTTAAATAGAGAGAATTACAAGCTATAAAATTAATAAGAAATGATTTTAAAATTATATGATAACAATCTTTAAGATTAGGATCCCACATACTGGAATGGATAATTTAACTTTTTATGGAACATAATATATTGATTTGTGAGAGAAGTACAAGGTGTACTCCACCATTATACAATTTAAGTTCATTATGTATGAGTCCAATTAAAGAATATCATTTAATTAGAAATAAAAATTATAAAAATAAAAAATAACGTTTTTATATTACTTTGTATAATTTGATTTATTAGAGATAAGTACATGATATTTTTGGGACGAAATATCTTTGTTAAAAAAACACTAGCTATTTGATCATTTCTATTTGTCCACTGTCATCCATTATCTTTTCAATCATTTCTTCAGTTTATCAACAATTTTGGTTTAATTTATGCTGAGTCTAATTCTAGTAGTTTTCCTTGGCCTAGTACCAAAATCCAAGCAAAATATTTCTCTAGTTTAAACATTGACAAATGAATACAAAACTGACTTAAAACATAACAAATTTCCTCAATTTTCTTTTGGCCCAAACTCCTCCATTTCAACTTTACTCAAAACAATTTCCTTTTGTGCATGGTTTGCTATACCATGCATGTTCTATTTTGTATTTCAAAGTTACCATAACTTTTTTACGGGTGTTTCGTCAATATTAGCAATGAATTTTTGTTGCAACTTACATTTTTATACAATTATTTATGAAGTACCGAAGATGCTGATGCAGTTTGATATATAAATTGCTCACAGTTAATTTGTTCTAATGAAAATGTTATAAAATTTCAGGAGGTGTTTCAACAATGGTACCATTTCTTGAAAAATTCTTCCCAGACTTGTTAAGAAAGGCTGCTAGCGCAGAAACAAACATGTACTGTGTGTTTGACAGTCAAGTTTTGACATTATTTACATCCTCTCTGTATCTGGCTGGATTAGTGTCATCTTTAGCAGCTGGTCGAGTCACTTTGGCTATGGGTCGGAGAAACACCATCTTATTGGGTGGTGTAATCTTCCTTGCTGGTGGTGCCATTAATGGAGGTGCTCAAAATCTTGTCATGCTCATCGTTGGTCGTCTCCTTCTTGGTTTGGGGATAGGTTTCACTAACCAAGTAAGTAATAGGTCTGCACTCTGCTTCAATTTTAAAATGAATTTATATATGAACTTATGAAGCTAGTAAGTTAAGATGTTTTCATCCTTAACTCAATGGGGTATACACATATCTCAACTAATGATCTAAGGATAGTAAGTTAAAATGAATTTGTATAAAGTTACTCATTGTATATAACTTTAGTTGTCTATATTATTCTGATTTGGCTGATTCCAGTCTGGTCGGACTGTCGAGTCGAGAGTCTTCTTGAAAGCTGCCTAAAATATGCTTAGGAGCGGTTGAGGAGGTACTTGAAAATGTTTTTCACGCTCAAGTCATTATTTGAGATAGATGAGAGATTAGAGAGAATATATAATGCAATAGTAAGTGAAAGAAAGTTAAAATCAAAAGTAACTTTGTTATGGGGAGATTTCTCTATTTATAGTGGAGAGGTGCCTGAAATATTCTCTAGCAGATGTTGTTGACCTGGTCGAGCTTGTTCCAGACAAACAGGGGTTGCCTTTCTTATGTTGGATGGCTCTGGTAGGTCTGTGTGGATAGTTGACTTATATCTGGTGGTAGGTCGAGTAGCCATATTTTAGATTTGTCCTCGTTCGTTGGCATAAAGTGGGTGCAGTGTACATGTGACATGCAGCTTGTGGCAAAGGCTTGTGTTGTTCAGATGACGTGACAATCTTGTACAGGCGACATAACAGATATAGTCCCTATACTATTGTTTGGATCCTATCTATTCAATGGTGTACCTTTCTGACTATCCGATTGCCCAGATAAGATCCAAGGGTATTTGGAATGGACTCGTCTTGTTCGGCATTAGGCTGACACTTGTCGTTATAGCCTGAACATAACGTGTCTTTTAGATGGGCATGACAGATGTGGTCCCTATATTATTGTTTGGATCCTGTCTAGTCAATGGTGTACCTTTCTGACTATCCGGTTGCCTAGATAAGATCCAAAAGTATTTGGAATGGACTCGTCTTGTTCTGCATTAGGCTGACACTTGTCGTTATGGCCTGAACATAACGTGTCTTTTAGATGGGATGGAATGTGTGCATGTGTTTAGTTACTTTGGAACACCCATTTTATAGTTCTTCAACTATTGATGTAGATAAGCAGTTAACTTCATGAAATATGATAAATAGGATTGCTATTCTTTGTTCCATATATTAACTTTTATGATATTATAATTCATTAAGGCTGGACCACTGTACCTTTCTGAAGTTGCTCCACCCAAATGGAGAGGAGCATTTAGCACAGCTTTCCAATTCTTCAATCAACTTGGCGTGTTAATGGCAGGAATCATAAACTACTTCACAGCCAAGCATAGTTGGGGTTGGAGACTCTCTCTTGGCCTTGCTGTGGCCCCTGCAACAATTATGACACTTGGTTCCTTACTTATATCAGACACACCCACCAGCTTAGTTGAACGTGGCAAAATAGAACTAGCTAAAAAAGCATTGCTCAAGGTCAGAGGGTCCAACATTGATGTTCAACCTGAGTTGGAAAATCTGATAAAATCATCAGAAGTTGCAAAAGCTATGAAGCAGGAACCCTTTAGAACCATATTTGAGAAGCAGTTTCGACCTCAGTTGGTGTTTGCATTTGCTATCCCATTTTTTCAGCAGCTTACTGGGATCAACATTGTTGCATTTTATGCACCCAACCTCTTTCAAACTGTGGGTTTTGGAAATGATGCTGCTTTGCTTGCTACCATTATACTTGGAGCTGTCAACCTTGGTTCAATCCTAGTCTTCTCTTCTATTGTTGATCGGTGTGGCCGAAGATTCTTGTTCATATTGGGCGGCATTCAGATGCTTCTCTGTCTGGTAAGTAAATCAAGCAAATTATAATAAGAATCCATAATGTTTTGTGTACACCCACCTGCCACACTTCTCAAGTTTATAGCTCGGAGTACCAATACTTTTGTGCCATATACCGACTACCGAGGTTGCTGGTACTAATTTGTGTGTTTACTATGAAGGTTGTGGTGGCTATTGTGCTAGCAATTGGGACTGGTGTTCATGGTACAAAGAACTTAGAGAAGGGATACACTGAACTGGTTTTGGTGGTAATGTGCATCTACTCAGCAGGTTTTGGTTTGTCATGGGGTCCTCTACTATGGTTAATTCCAAGTGAAATTTTCCCTCTACAAATCAGAAATACGGGACAAAGCATAGCCGTTGCTGTGCAATTCATAACCATATTTATTTTAGCTCAGACATTCTTGACAATGTTATGTCACTTTAAGTTCGCAGCATTTTTGTTCCATGCTGGTTGGGTTCTAGTGATGACAATGTTTATCACACTTTTCTTGCCTGAGACCAAAGGAATTCCTTTGGAATCAATCTATACCATATGGTGCAGACACTGGTTTTGGCGCAGGTTTGTTAAAGGAGTAGTTCTGGGAGACTCCACTGACTAAAAATCACTTAACACTTCAAAAGTTTTTCGTAATTAAGCAGAATACAAAAATAATTCCCTTCTCCTTTTATTTTTTGATCTGTGGCCCTTGTCGGAATATTGACAAGCATTGAAGCAATATTTTGTCATATGTTATTTTTATGTACATTTAACAGTTGAATTGTTTAATTAGAAATTACACTTTAGCTATTCATTGTATAGCAGTGGCCATTTATTGTTAGAGGTTATGACCAACGATTATCTTTATAGCCATTCATTTGGTTCTTACAGACTTCATGGTATGCATAAAAATTGGTTAGATATATTTTGATAATGTAAAATTTTACATTATCAATACATTTTTATCATTTATGCATGGCTTTTACATAAAAGTCAATTATATTTAACATATAAATAATGAATTATGGAGTAATGTAAATAAAAAATTACCAAATCCCTTTACATAAACTGCACCATGGAAGCAGCTACAAAGTTTTACTTAAAATTCCCCCTAACAGTTAAGCATAAATAGAGATTTGTATTCTCACCAAAAAAATAGAGATTTGTATCATGTTACAAAAGTTAACATGAATCTAGGCAATCAATGAATAATGAGTGAGAGACTGGGGTATAAGGATTTGTTGTCTTAAATCATGTCTCAAATCATATCTTAGACTAATGAAAATATTATATATCAATTAAAAATACTAAAAGTTTATTATTATTTTTTTGTTTTGCTTCAATATTATTAGTTTGACACATTATTTAAAATATCATTTAAGACATTACATGTTGAGACTGGTTACACATCACGTCACCAAACAACAACTTGTATATATAAACGCACATAAACTTGTAAGTAAACGCCACCACCTAATCGAGTATCATTATCAAGATAGATATTTATACAACGAAGTCAGACAGATTGATTCGTACAAAATATGCAAGTTATGATATTTAGATCACACATCTTCATTATATATGTGAGTCATACACTGCGAAGGGACAAGGATTTGCTGTCCCCAATCATGTTCCTAACTATGTCTCTGATCAATCACAATGAAACAAAATTGATAAATTTATAAATATTTAATTTTTTTAACTGACATGACATAATAGGAATGGTCTGGGACAGGATTAGAGACAAGGTTTGGGACAGCAGATCCTTATCCACTAACAATAGAGATAATCATCTTTTGAATGCTTCTCCGAAGTGAACGAGACACAAAGTAGCCAATTTCACCCAAAAATGAATATGTTTTTTGACACGATGTGCAAATATGAAACATTTTTTTGGCAATTTTACGAAATAGAAATCAATGTTCGTCATATGTGGATGTTGGCTCTTAGATCATTCAATACCAACTTGGCCAACATTTTTTATCCCGTCAATACCATTTTCTACGCTATCCATTTTTTCTCTCCTGAAATTTGAACAATTGGACATGGAAAGACACTAGAAAACAAGTAATTTTCAAGTTACATTAATCATAACGTCCTTTTTAAATATTAAACTTAATTAAAAGTGATTGTATTTATTCCTGATTAGCAAGAAGGCGTTGGTTGGGTGATGCAAAACTCTGTTATATCCTGAAGATGATCAAAAAGTTAAGAGTTTGATTCTTGGGAGGGACAGTCATAAACCCCGAAAAAATTAGTTCATTACCATAAGGTAAAGAAATATCATTGTTAGTACAAAAAAATCTATTTATTCATTTTCAAATCAATTATTTTAGAGTAAATTATACTGATACCCCCTGAGTTTTAGTGAAATTACACAAACTACCCCTAACTTTTTTACACTTACGCAAACCTCCCCTAACTTTTATATTTTCATTACACTGACCACCCATGCATAAGAAATAAGGTGTAATATTTTAAACAAAAAATGTGATAAACACAATTAAGTTAAACAAAACATGATGTATTGTGGAGACAAGTCCAAATAATTTATGAGTCAATATTTCTTTATTAGTTTTGGTTCGTTACACTATATTATAAGAGCGATTTAAACAATATTTCTTTAGAAATGTTGATGCGTTATGTAACCAAAAATAATAAAGATATATCAATTTGTATATTATTTGGACTTATCTACACAATATATCATGTTTTGTTTAACTTAATTGCATTTATTACATTTTTTGTTTAAAAGATTACACTTATTTCTTAAGTACTGGTGGTTAGTGTAACGAAAGTATAAAAATTATGGGAGGTTTGTGTAGATGTAGAAAAGTGAATGATGGTTTGTGTAATTTCATGGTTTGTATAATTTCACTAAAAACTCATGTGGTATCAGTGTAACTTACTCATTATTTTAAGGTTTTCTTAAACTTAGCCCTTGAAGATGAAGATAACAGATTAAAAAAGTATGTATACATTAAAATTCAACATGTAATATTTTAAGGCGTTGACTTGGAATTTCAATACTTTTATTAAATTTTAATTGACTATCCAATTAAGAAAACTCTTATAGAATGGACTTTTAAGGTAAATTTGGCGGAAATCTAAATAAGACTGATATAAACATATGAACATGGTCAAAGTCAAGATGTTAGACCCAAAACCTGTGATGTTATATGAATGAATCACACTAACAATTTTGTACACAACTACTACCCTATGAAGTGTTTTTATTTCTTTCCATATTTTTCTCACAATTTGGCGTTATTATATCAATATTGTATGTGATTTTATTTACCACTAATAGGAAACAATCACTTTGTTAGAAATAATGATAACTTGTTTTTTTATGGGAGTTAATTTATTTTACGAGATTATTTTTCCTAGCTGCCTGGATCTTCGTTTTTTTGTCTTATCTTTCAATTTTGTACTCTTGTTAGCAACTTCCAATGTTTCTTGGCAGTGGGGGAGCTTGTTTAGGGCATCTGGGGCAACTCCCCCTGATTTTTTTTTTAATTTTTAAAAAAAAATTATTCACCTATTTTAATATATATTTTTAGCTTATACAAATTGTACTTCTAAAAATTATAGATATAGATAAAAAATTTATATATGTAAATATAGATATTGTTTATAATATTTACTTCATTTTAGTTCATAATGATATTGCACTTAAGAAAATATTATAATATCACAAATTATCTTTGTCAAACTTTTACAGCAAAAGTCCTATTATTCTATGTATTTTTATAAACCATTTAATATTTATAACATATGTATTTTTATGCAAAAGTTATACCTATAGACTTTAATGCGAGTAAGAAAATATTTATTTGAGATTTCAATTTCAACTTTTTATTATTGATGTCATTATTAATTCATGCTTGAAAAACTGTCAATCATATCTGAATTAATTACAACTTTGATGATACAGTAAAAGTGAATGCATATAATTTGCTTGATTAAGTTATTTGTTCTATCTTAATTATTCTGGTTTAACTACTATAGGGAAGATCATTTCTAGTAAGAATACAACCAAATAAACTTATGTAGTAAAATAGAACATGAATTTATTGTACATAACATGATGATTTATATTGAAATGTAAATATCTAAAAATTTTACTCTTAATTCAATCATCGATAAATTGAAGTCTTTAACTAAGAGCAAATGAATGTACAATTTTATTTAATGTTTTTAATTTTGAATTGTTATTTTTTGTACATTTTGAAACATTAAAACAATTGTCTATTTTTCTTTATATGTTTTGTTATTCAATTAATCTTAATTATAAATCACAATCGAATATTATTACCCCTCATAAATAAATTTCAAGATCCTCCACGTTTCTTGGTACAGACTACCTTTTATTTTCTTCACTATTTTCAATTTATTGTCACGACAATAATACAGTTCGGTAACGTGTGTTTATAGTTTTAAGGTAACTTATAATTTTGACTCAACTAATAAGAAGGTACTAGAGTTGTTCACTAACAAAAATTGAATGAAAGCTTAATTACCCTAACTAAAAAACCCTATTATTGCATATCCAATATAAATAAAATACTTAAAAATATTGAAATTTTTTATTTATTTAATTACTCCAAAAAAATGATTATTTAATTGATAAATAATAAAAAAATATTGGATGTACTTCATAGTTATTTTTCAAATTATTTCAGCTGATTACAAAATTAGTTTTATATAAGAATTGTAGTTTAATAACCTACTTATACAACTATAAACATCCAACTACCTTCACAACTATCAGCATCTACAAATTCACAATTGTCAGCTCCAACCTCACAATTGTCAATTCCAACCTTACAAATATAAGTAGGTTAAGTTGGGGAGCACATCTGTTGTACCAAAAAATGTGTCATTCCATGTGGTACTAATTGTGATTGGTTATAAAAAATGTATTGAAGTTAAAAAAGTAATAATTAAGTATTTTTCAGACCAATTACAAATAATAGCACATGGGGTGATACACTTTTATGAGACAGTAGATACTCACCTGTTAAGTTGAATGTGTTCTTCCTTACTTGGGTCTAAAAAATAAGATAATCAACTAAATGTTAGAATGAGTAGTTAGTTAGTTTCTATTTTAGGAAACTATTCAAAAATCAGTTTTGTTAGTTAATGCTTGAGTTGCTATAAATAGCTTTGTTGAACAATTAATTGAGATCAATATACATGGAGTGTAATTCATTGAATCATTTCTCTTCTTATCTCTAACTACCTCACACCTAATTCTTTCTCATTCCTCTCTTCTTCTGTTTCTGCATCACACCTTTACATTCTGTTTTCTTCTTCTAAGTGCAGTGGCACTGTTTTTCTCCAACAATTGGTATCAAGAGCTAGTTAGATCATCACTTAGCATCACCTTCTTCTTCTTCTTCTCATCATCATCTTCATCCTCGATGGGACACACAAGTACAAGCTTCCCAGCAAGCTTACCGGTGCTTGATGGAAAGAACTGGAATAGATGGAACATCCAAATGAAAGCAATCATGGGATTCCAAGAAATTGCAGACATAGTTGAACTCGGTTACCCTCAATTAGGAGCAGAACCTTCAGAGCAAGATCGAGTAGTATTCAGGGAGAACAAGAGGAAAGATTGCAAGGCTATGTGCCTTCTACATCAATGTGTTGATGAGGCACAATTTGAGAAAATTGCCTTAGCCCAAACATCACAAGAAGCATGGATAATCTTGGAGAAATGTAACAAGGGAGCAGATCAATTGAAGAAAGTCAGACTTCAAACAATGAGGAGACAGTATGAATTGATGCAAATGGAACCAAATGAGAAAATTGCCCAATTCTTCAATAGGGTAATCTGTCTCACAAACCAGATGAAAGCATGTGGAGAAAGCATGGCAGATCAAGCTGTTATAGAGAAGATTCTGAGAACTCTCACCCCCAACTTTGATCACATAGTAGTTGCTATTGAAGAATCAAAGAAACTGGAAGACCTCAAATTAGAAGATCTTCAGGGGTCCCTCGAGGCTCATGAGCAGAGGCTCATTGAGAGGTCAACTAATAAAGTTAACCAAGCACTACAAGCTCAAACCTTCAATAAGGGGAGATATTTTGGCAGAAACAATGAAAGAAACCGAGGAAGGGGAAGAGACTTCAGGGGGAAGAATTTGGCTAATTCAGGAGTACAAGATCAAGAAAGAATTGATCTTGATCAAGCATCAAGTTACTCAAAGAGAGGAGGTGGCAGCAATTGGAGAGGAGGAAAAAAGAGACTTGATAGAAGAAGAATAAAATGCTTTAATTGCAGCAAGATGGGACACTTCTCATCTGAGTGTCAATCTCAGCCAAGACACTCAGATACTAACAATAGGCAGCACAATGATGAAGCACACATGGTGAAGGAAGACAATGAGTATGCCAATGATGACTCACCAATTTTGCTGATGATGACTACAAGCCAAGGCAACAACAGTGAAGAGATCTGGTATGTAGACTCTGGATGCTCCAACCACATGACAGGACATAGAGAGTGGCTTGTTAACTTTGATTCCAGCAAGAAAAGTAGAGTGAAATTTGCTGACAATAGGACTATACAAGCAGAAGGAATTGGTGATGTTGTAATCAGAAAACAAGATGGCAAGAATGCTCTAATTTCTGAGGTATTATTTGTGCCAAACATGAGCCACAATTTGATTAGTCTTGGCCAACTACTGGAGAAAGGATTCTCTGTGAGCATGCAAGATGGTGAGCTTGAAATATTTGACTCCACCAGAAAGAAAATCATCAAGGCTCCCCTGACTCAAAACAGAACATTCCAGGTAAATCTCAATGCCCTTGAATCTCAATGCCTTAACACTGAGACCCTGAGTGAAGATGTATGGTTATGGCACATGAGATTGGGTCATCTGAACTTCAAAGACACCAGTCTCATGAAAGCCAAGAATATTGTTCATCGTTTGCCACCAATTCAGATGTCAAACAGAATCTGTGATAGCTGCCAGATAAGTAAACAACCAAGGTCATCATTTGGCAAATTCACTGCCTCAAGGGCCAGTAACCTCTTGCACATTGTGTACTCTGATGTATGTGGTCCCTTTGAGACTACCTCACTTGGTGGCAATAGATACTTTGTCACATTTGTTGATGACTTCAGTAGAAAAATATGGTTGTATTTGATTAAGCAGAAAAGTGAGGTGTTTAGCATCTTTAAGACCTTCAAGTGTATGACTGAAAAACAATCAGAGAGATCAATCAAAGTATTGAGAACTGATGGAGGAGGTGAATTCACATCCAAGGAGTTTGAAGTATTCTGCACACAGAATGGAATCCTGCATGAAGTAACAGCACCCTACACCCCCAGCATAATGGTGTAGTTGAGAGGAGGAATAGAACCATCCTCAATATGGTTAGAAGTATGCTAAAGACCAAGAACCTCACACATGGCCTATGGGGTGAAGCTGCAACAACAGCAGCTTATGTCCTTAACCATTGCCCAACCAAGAGACTTGAACTCAAGGTGCCAGAAGAAGTATGGTCAGGAAGGAATCACTCTATCACTCATTTCAGGATCTTTGGTTCAGCCTGTTATAGACACATTCCTGATCAGAAAAGAGGGAAATTGGATGACAAAAGTGAGCTGCTAATGTTTGTAGGATACCATCCAACAGGTTCCTACAAATTGTTTAATCCTAAAACCAATCAAGTATTGTTCAGCAGAGATGTACACTTCAATGAGGCAAGCACCTGGGCTGAAAATCAAGCCAAACCAGCATCTACAATTCAAGTTCCACTGGAATGGGCTCCTACTGATCTTATGCCTACTGAGCTCATGAATCAGGGTGAGGATGACACACATTCAGAGACTGGAACCAGTGCTAGTGATACAGGCAGACCCTCTAGGATGAGAAACTTGCCAGCCAGACTGAGGGATTGTAAAATTCTACCTGATAATCTCCTCACAAAGGAAGGAGAACTTGTTCAGTACTTGGCTCTCTTTGCAGATACTGAACCAATATCAATTGATGAAGCACTTAGTAGCAAGGTATGGAAGAAAGCTATGCATGAAGAATTGAAGTCAATTGTCAAGAATGAGACTTGGGAACTGGTTAATCTCCCTGAGAATCAAAAACCAATCTCAGTAAGGTGGGTGTTTAAGACTAAGCTCAACCCAGATGGCTCTGTTGGCAAGTACAAAGCAAGGCTAGTAGCAAAAGGCTTTATGCAAAGGGAAGGTGTTGATTTCTCTGAGGTATTTGCACCTGTAGCTAGAATTGAAACAATCAGACTAATAGTGGCATTGGCAACAAAGAACAATTGGGAGATGTGGCAGCTTGATGTTAAATCAGCCTTCTTAAATGGTTCACTGGATGAAAAAGTCTACATCAAACAACCTCCTGGATTTGTGATAAGAGGCAGTGAACACAAAGTCTACAGATTAAAGAAGGCCTTATATGGGTTGAGGCAAGCTCCAAGAGCTTGGAATAAAAGAATTGATGCATTCTTCTTGAGAGTAGGGTTCAGAAAATATGAAGTAGAGCATGGTGTTTATGTGAAA
>NC_032023.1:17741474-17742277 GCF_001865875.1 Lupinus angustifolius
AGTAGCAAAATTCTTTATGCAAAGGGAAGGTGTTGACTTCTCTGAGGTATTTGCACCTGTAGCTAGAATTGAAACAATCAGACTAATAGTGGCATTGGCAACAAAGAACAATTGGGAAATGTGGCAGCTTGATGTTAAATCAGCCTTCTTAAATGGTTCATTGGATGAAAAAGTCTACATCAACAACCTCCTGGATTTGTGATAAAAGGCAGTGAACACAAAGTCTACAGATTAAAGAAGGCCTTATATGGGTTAAGACAAGCTCCAAGAGCTTGTAATAAAAGAATTGATGCATTCTTCTTGAGAGCAGGGTTCAGGAAATGTGAAGTAGAGCATGGTGTTTATGTGAAATGCTCAAGCAGTAATCATGTTCTCATCATCTGCTTGTATGTAGATGATCTTCTAGTAACTGGAAGCAACTCAGATGGAGTTGAACTGATCAAGCAAAGTTTGAAATCTGAATTCGAAATGTCTGATCTAGGGAGATTATCCTACTTTCTGGGCATAGAGTTCAAACAGGTTGATGGAGGAATGTTTATGCATCAAAGGAAATATATTCAAGATGTCTTGAAGAAGTTCAATATGACCAACTGCAATTCAACTGATACACCAGCAGAGCCAAACTTGAAGCTGGACAGAGATAGCAATGAGCCTGCTGCAGATTGTACAGAATTTAGGCAAATGGTTGGATGCTTGAGATTCATTTGTCACACCAGACCTGAAATCTCATTTAGTGTTGGCTTGGTTAGTAGATTCATGAGCAATCCAAGGAAGTCTCACCTTGTAGCAGTCAAAAGAATCCT
>NC_032023.1:17742377-17792557 GCF_001865875.1 Lupinus angustifolius
AGTAGTTAGTTAGTTTCTATTTTAGGAAACTCTTCAAAAATCAGTTTTGTTAGTTAATGCTTGAGTTGCTATAAATAGCTTTGTTGAACAATTGATTGAGATCAATATACATGGAGTGTAATTCATTGAATCATTTCTCTTCTTATCTCTAACTACCTCACACCTAATTCTTTCTCATTCCTCTCTTCTTCTGTTTCTGCATCACACCTTTACATTCTGTTTTCTTCTTCTAAGTGCAGTGGCACTATTTTTCTCCAACACTAAATATATTTTTTTATTTAAAATGAACCTTTAATCTTTACCACGACTAAGCTCTTACACTTGGATAGAGATCATCTTGAGTGTTGCATGGGGATGCGACACATGAAGAAAATATATATTAAACTGCTAAGATTTTAAGTTTTTTTAATAAAGAAAATTTAAATTAAATTTTTTTTCTCAACTCGAGACGAGTACAACTCCTTGCACTTGTGCAAGTGACAGCCAAAAGTTAGCTCAATGGTTGTTCAGTTGGTGGAATGGGATTCAGATTCCATATCTCCATTCAACGCAAATAAACACGCTTTTATTTAACTAGGCAATTAAATTTATTAGATGTTGTTTTATCAAAACTTGGAAGAGCCACATGTGACATAGATTCCTAATCACCAAATATTTTATATTTTATAACTTAAGGTTTTGTTTGGGAGTTAGGAGGGAGAGAGAAAGGAAAGGAGAGGGATCAAAGGGTTAAGAAGGGAAGGAAGAGAAAGAAAAAGAAAGAAATTTTTCCCCCTTGTTTGAGAGTATGAAATTTAGATGAAAAAGATGAAAAAGGAATAACTAATGATAATGTAAGAATTTTTTTTTTATTTTCTCTTAAAAATATAATTAATAATGAGAAAGTGAAAATAATATGTAATTATATATTATTACTAAAATATTTAGCTATTTTGACATTTTATCTCCAAAAATCACCAAATTTGGAGAACTTTAAAAATAGACACATTGAGAGTTTTGGAGGGTTTGAGAAACCCTCCAAAACCTTTCCTTCTCATTGATCCAATTCCCAAACAAGGTGAAGGTTTCCAAAGTCATCTCTTCCATTCCCCTCCAAAACCTCACTCTCAAACAATGCCTAAAACAATCAAATATTATTAACTAAATAAAAATAAAACTTTTAAGAATAAAAATTAATATTTTTATATTATTTACTAAAATCTGATTGGTCCGGGATTGGGAATGAGATTTCTAGGAACATGTGATCTTTGGTGGAGTCACATGCCCACATGATGTTTTAGTCATACATTATAATCTTTCCATTCAGGAACAATATAAGTGTTGGTAACAAGGGAACAATCAATTTGTAAAAGAGTATAGAGAAAAAAATAACACAAGAGATTTTGTAACGATGTTCGACCAATTGTGCATAAGTCACCGGGAGCATTAAGATGATAATACTATGTATTATTAAAGAATAAGAATTTGTGTTTAACTATTCTTCTCATTGTTACATTATATTTACATAACATATATTATAAATATATAGCTCTCTACCTCAACCCCTTTACATTAGTTCAATCTCATAACTTGTATTGTTGTTATCTAGAGAATATGAGTCATTGCACAACAATCTTCACCTTAGTGAATATCATCAATATCCATCTTGGCGAATATCATCAATCTTCATCTTTCGCCGTTGGGTTGGAGGCGCTCCATAGTCCTCCAGCATTAGTGAATGTTCAACAAGCTCATGCAAGACGCGAACTTGTCCATGCTAACTGATTTGGTTAACATATCAGATGGATTTTCTGAAGTGTGAACCTTCTGCAATAGTATCTGCCCACAAATTACCAACTCCCTGATCTTGTGAAATCTAACATTAATATGTTTGGTCCTAGCATGATACACCTCGTTCTTTGCCAAGAAGATAGCACTATAACTATCACAATACAACGGAACTCCACTTTGCTCAATGCCTAACTCATTCATCAACCCCATAAGCCACATGGCTTCCTTAGAAGCTTCTGCCATGTACTTTGCTTTAGTCATGAACATAGCAATAACAGACTGAACTGATGATCTCCACATAATTGATCCACCCGCAAGAGTGAAGAAAAACCCTGTTGTGGACCTTCTATCATCCAAGTCTCCTACATAGTCTGAATCAACATAACCAATAACTAAAGGCTTACTCTGTTGGATGTCAAACATGATACCGAGACTTGTAGTCCCTTCAAATATATGAAAATCTATTTGACTTTTTCCCAATGTTGATTCCATGGTTTCGACATGTACTTGCATACTTGACTAACTACTTGTGTCAAGTCCGGTCTAGTACAAATCATAGCATACATCAAGCAATCCACTATAATGGCATATGGAACCTTTGACATGTACATCTTCTCTTCATTTGTCTTTGGACATTGATTTAGGGAAAACTTGAAGTGATTTTCCAATGGAGTGCTCACTACTTTAACATTGCTCATATTAAATCTCTCTAAGATCTTTTCAACATAGCTTTGTTGGGAGTAGGGATGGCAATAAAAACCGAACCCATGAGTACCCGCCCGAACCGAACCCGAATTTAACGGGGAAAACCCGATGTGATTGAGTTCAGGTTTTACCCGGGTTTAAATTTTGGGTTTGGTATAGCAAAGACCCTAACCCGAACCCGCCCCAAAGTAAGGTAATTCAATTTAAAATTGAAATTACTATCATTTGCCAATTGTTTTTAATTTCTAATTTTACTTTACATGCTATTGGATCCTCAAACATAAAAGAAATGAAATAATACAAGAGAATATAGAAATGTTAGTTAGAGAAAAATTACACGAAAATAATATCATATTTTCCTTAATATTTATCATTTTTGGGTTTTTTTTCGGGTTCGGGGATGGTATTTTTATTTTCAACCCCGTTGAGTTTGTGTTCGGGTTTTGAATTTCGGATTTGGGTATGTGCAAACCCGACCCCGCCCGCCCCGTTGCCATTCCTAGTTAGGAGAGCTATAGTTTTCTAGCTCATTTATCCCTATGAATCTTCATCCCAAGAATCATCTTAACAACTCCTAAATTTTTCATGTCAAACTCCTTACCTAGCATGACTTTCAGTTCATTGATATCACTTAAATGATTAGCAGCAATCAACATATCAACAACATAAAGCAACAGAAATATAAAAGAACCATCATCAAGGCTTCTTACATAAACACAACAATCATACTCACAACGCTTGTAACCAAGCTTCAACATATACGTGTCAAACCACTTATACCAATGTCTAGGAGACTGCTTCAACCAATATAGAGACTTCTTCAACTTGCAAACCAAGTGACCATGTCCACCTACGCTGAACCCTTCTGGTTGTGTCATATAAATTTTCTCATCTAATTCACCATGAAGAAAAGCAGTCTTCACATCCATTTGTTCTAAGTGCATATCCCGGCTGGCTACCATGACAAACAATGCCCTGATAGAAATGTGTCTCACTACTAGGGAGAAAATTTCATTATAGTCTATCTCCTTCTACTGTGAATATCATTTTGCTACAAGATGAGCCTTGAACTTTTCCCCTTCTTTTTCTAATATTGTTGGCTTCCTCTTGTACACACATTTGCACCAAACTACACGATTGTCTGGGACAATGAGACAAACTCTCAAGTTTGGTTCTTGTGTAGAGACTTCATCTCCTCCATCATGGCACTCATCCATTGTTCTTTCTCCTGTACTAATATGGAGAGCAACTGAAGTCATATCCTCAAAGCCATATCTCTCTAGAGGTTTGATAGGAAGCCTATCCCCGCCTCTAGTAAGTAGATACTATCAATCATAATAATTAGTTTCTATTTTTCAGTTCTGTAACTTTGTTATTAACCCATTCTTTCAGCATTAGTTTAGCGCCTGATTAGAGGAGAATCACTAGGAGATTTATTAACTTGATTCAGTCCATATTAGGTTTGTTAATTTGTATATTTATACTGATAGAAACTAATAATATTCAATTAATTCCATTTTGCAACTTATCTTTCTATATGGTATCAGAAGGTACCGATCCAATCCTCCTTCTCTAATTCAGGACACTGTTTCTTCCATAGCTTCCGCCCTTGCCTCCAATGGCCAGCGACAGCACCTCCTTCATCTCCAACACTTATGAGCCGTCCAAACCCTTTGCTTGTATCACCCTTATCAGTGTCACCAAACTTCTTCCCACAAATTACCTAAACTGGAAACTTCAGGTTGAAGCTCTCCTTGATGGCTATGACCTCCTCAAATATCTAGATGGATCTTTCCCCGCGCCGCCGGAATCAATTTCCACCACTGGAACGCCTTCAGTGGTGACTCCAAACCCTGCTTATCAGACATGGCGGCGACAAGACTGCCTTGTCTGTGGTGCCCTTCTAACCACTCTTTCAAATGAAGTGGCCTCCCCTGTGTCTCAAACAAAGACCTCCCATGATCTTTGGACCCTTCTCAAGAGCACCTATGCCAAAGCATCCCGCAGCCATCTCAAGCAACTAAAGGAGCGTCTCCGTACGGCTTCCAAGGGTACCCAGTCCATCACAACCTATATGCATTTTATGAAGCAAACTGCAGATCTCCTTGCATCTCTTGGATCTCCTATCTCTGTTGAAGACATGACTGATTATGTCCTGCGTGGTCTTGACGATGGCTATAGAGCCGTCATTGATGGTGTGAATGCACGGGATACCCCAATTACTTTTGATGATTTGCTTGAGAAGCTCCTCATCCAGGAACTCTCTATTATTGCTGCTCAAAGACAGACCCATGTTCCACTTACAGCCTTGAATGCTCAGGCACGACCCAACAACCACAACAGATTTCGCTCTGGTCAATCCTCTACACAGTCCAATCAACGTCCAAGCACTCGCAAGCCATTTCTAGGTTGCTGTCAGTGGTGCAATGTCAAAGGACATGTTCTTTCTCAGTGTCACACCTTCAAGCAGCAACATCCAAGTGTCCCGCCACCACCTCGGAACTCGCCGACTTACCCTGGACAGACTCAGATTCATACTGCCGCTGCTGGTCCTTCTCAGAATAATTTTTTGGTGGACAGTGGCGCCACACATCATGTCACCAATGATCTTGAAAATCTGGCACTCCATCATCCGTACACTGGTCCTGACTCGTTGTTTATGGGTAACGGTTCAGGTTTAAACATCTCTCACTCTGGAACACTTTTACTTAATGATTTATCCCTGTCTAATGCTCTGTGTGTTCCTTCCATGAAACAAAAAATTCTATCTGTCTCCAAACTTACTCAGCAAACTAACTCTGCTGTTGTTTTCATGCCAAACGCTTTTTATGTGAAGGATTTGATGACGGGCCAAACAATCCATAAAGGATCTTGTGTGGATGGCCTTTAACTCTGGTCCTCCACCTCACCATCTGTCAGCACAGTTCACACGGCCTCCTCTGCATCATGGCACCATAGACTTGGACACCCTTCATCTTCTATCTTCAAATTTATTCAACAGCATTTTTCTTTGGGCTCAAATAACTTCCAGCAATCAGATTGCAATTCTTGCCAAATAAGCAAAAGTCACAAGCTTCCTTTTCATGAATCCACTCTCAAATCTTCTTATCCATTGGAAATAATTTTTTCGGATGTATGGACTTCTCCTATTTTATCAATAGATGGTCTTCGTTACTATTTCATGTTTATTGATCATTTTACTCGATATATTTGGCTCTATCCAATGAAACGCAAATCTGATGTGCAAACTATATTTCCCAAATTTAAATCACTCGTTGAAAATTTCTACCATCACAAAATAAAAATCTTCTACACCGATAATGGTGGCGAATATCTTGGCCTTCGTCCATTTTTAAATAATCATGGTATAAGTCATCACACCACCCCGCCTCATACACCTGAACACAATGGTATCTCCGAACGCCGAAATCGGCACATAGCCGAAACCGGTCTCTCTCTTCTTCACCACTCAGGACTGCCACTCACCTATTGGCCTCACGCCATGACCACCGCCGCCTATCTTATAAATCGCCTTCCCACTCCAGTTCTTGGGTACCAATCACCCTATTTCAAATTGCTCAACATTAGCCCGAATTATCATAAGTTAAAATGTTTTGGATGTTTATGTTTTCCCTGGCTTAAACCATATGCTAACCATAAACTTGCGCCAAAGTCTGCTATGTGTGTTTTTGTAGGTTACTCAGCTGATCAACATGCATATTTATGCCTTGATCCCACCACCGGAAGGATCTATACTTCTCGCCATGTGAAGTTTGTTGAATCTGAATTTCCATACAGCTCCTTGGTAGCTCAATCAAGTCCAAGTGCCGACCACTAAACAGGTCCTCTTCAACTCTCAATTTTGCAGCCCATAAACCAAGCCACGGCACCTACACCTCTAACCACACGGGAAGACTTCTCTGCTATCCATTCCACTCCATCCGTCACTCACTCAATGGATCCGGCTCAGTCAGTATCCTCAACAGCACCTGCCACTTTGCCTCCATCTCACACTCCAATGGAGTATAAAGCCTTAGCGGACACTGCTAGTGAGCTGCTATGGGTCCTTTCCTTGTTCATGGAACTTGGCCACACACCTACAGCCAATCCGGTTATATATTGTGACAATCTTGGTGCCACAAATCTAAGTGCAAATCCTGTCTTCCACTCTCGGATGAAGCATATAGCCTTATCCTATCACTTTGTTCGGCAACATGTTCAACATGGCCATTTTCGAGTGTTTTTTGTGTCTACTGATGATCAGCTAGTTGATATTCTAACCAAGTCTCTACTTCGTCCTCGGTTCGAGTACTTATTGTCCAAGATGCATCTCTCTTCCAGATTATACAACTTGCGGGAGGATATCAATCATAATAATTAGTTTCTATTTTTCAGTTCTGTAACTTTGTTATTAACCCATTCTTTCAGCATTAGTTTAGCGCCTGATTAGAGGAGAATCACTAGGAGATTTATTAACTTGATTCACTCCAGATTAGGTTTGTTAATTTGTATATTTATACTGATAGAAACTAATAATATTCAATTAATTCCATTTTGCAACTTATCTACCCCCTGATTTTGTCAACAAAAACTTTCCTGATCATGTCTGTCGTCTCAAAAAGGCACTCTATGGGCTAAAACAGGCACCCCGTGCTTGGTATACGGAGCTTCGACTATTCCTACTGTCCCTTGGGTTCATCAATTCGACTGCAGATGCATCTCTATTCCTATTCAACAAACAGGGTGTCACATTGTACTTATTGGTATATGTTGATGATATTATTGTTACGGGGAGTTCTTCGACAGCCTTATCCACACTCATTACCACACTTGCTGCTCGTTTTTCGTTAAAGGATCTTGGATGTCTCAGCTATTTCTTAGGTGTTGAAGTAATTCCTTCTGCTGCAGGTTTGTTTCTTTCACAAAGGAAGTATATAACCGATCTGCTACATAAATCAGGCATGGCAGATACGAAACCAGCATCTACTCCACTATCTGCAAATGCTCCATTACTCAAGGATTCAGGTGATCTCTTACCTTCCCCGACTGAGTACCGAGCACTCGTTGGAAGCCTTCAATACTTGAGTCTTACACGTCCTGATATCGCCTTCAGCACCAATAAACTTGCACAATTTATGCAGAATCCGCGAACGTCACATTGGTCTGCACTCAAAAGAGTGCTCCGATATTTGGCGGGTTCTTTTGACAAAGGAATCTTCATCTCTGCAACAGCCCGTTGACCTTTCATGCCTACTCGGATGCAGATTGGGCGGGTGATAAGGACGATTATATTTCAACCACTGGTTACTTGTTGTATCTCGGCACCACTCCCATCTCTTGGAGCTCTCGGAAACAACGCTCTGTTGCTAGATCATCCATAGAAGCGGAGTATAAAGCCTTAGCTAACACTGCTAGTGAGCTGCTATGGGTCCTTTCCTTGTTCATGGAACTTGGCCACACACCTACAGCCAATCCGGTTATATATTGTGACAATCTTGGTGCCACAAATCTAAGTGCAAATCCTGTCTTCCACTCTCGGATGAAGCATATAGCCTTATCCTATCACTTTGTTCGGCAACATGTTCAACATGGCCATTTTCGAGTGTTTTTTGTGTCTACTGATGATCAGCTAGTTGATATTCTAACCAAGTCTCTACTTCGTCCTCGGTTCGAGTACTTATTGTCCAAGATGCATCTCTCTTCCAGATTATACAACTTGCGGGAGGATATCAATCATAATAATTAGTTTCTATTTTTCAGTTCTGTAACTTTGTTATTAACCCATTCTTTCAGCATTAGTTTAGCGCCTGATTAGAGGAGAATCACTAGGAGATTTATTAACTTGATTCACTCCAGATTAGGTTTGTTAATTTGTATATTTATACTGATAGAAACTAATAATATTCAATTAATTCCATTTTGCAACTTATCTTTCTATAGATACTCTTACACACCTGAACTCTCCACCTGAGAATCATCATGTTCTTGACTTGAACCAGTGCATGGTTCCTTGCATTTATTTACCTGAACCGTTTTATTGCTTACTGGAATCATATTTGAACCCGTAGTCTCTCCATTTGGCCTGGACACCTTTGTCAAAACTGATTGTTTCAGCATAAAATCTTCATCAAACACCGCACTTCTGCTCAACACCACTTTTGTATAGTTTTGTCATGCCACACACACTAATATGACTCAAACGCATATGCCATAATTTTGTAGCATCATGTTTGAATCTACTGAAATCTCTTCAACTACTCCACCTACAATTGTTCTCTCTAACAGCTTGTAAGTGTTCCTAACAGTCCTTTTACCCTTCGTAATAGTCAGATCACATTTGCATACTCGAAGAATATCATTGTCTCCATATGCTCTATAGCTAAATCCTTTGGCTTGTAATGTACCCAAAAAAATCAAATTCTTCTTCAAAACTGGTATGTGCCTAACCTCACATAACGTCTTCACTACACCATCATCCATCACAATTCTGATTTCTCTCATGCTAATAATTTCACATGCATTGTCAAGTATCCAATCATCTGCACTATGATTTGATGATACATATAGTATATCAACTTCACTATTGTAACAAGAGTCATCTTTCTGTGCAACATTTGTAAATGTAAATATTTCATCTTCCCACCGGCTTGTTAGGACTCCATTCGTTGGGACAATCCTTTTTGTAATGCTCGATCTATTGTACTTAAAGCACTCTAGTGGTGTTCTGCCCTAGAATTTGGTCTTTTCAGTTTGGCAGGACCTTTTATTCCTTGTCTACTCCCACACACTTGGCTCCCTTTCACATACAGACCATCACTCTGATACATTTTCCCTACATTCTATCTTCTTTGCGTGTGTGACAGAAGTGCAGATGTGATCTCATCCAGTTTGATCGAGTCTTTCCCGTACGTCAATGTTGTCACTAAGTGTTCATAATAATTTGGCATAGAACACAGTAATATTATTGCTATGTCTTCATCATCAACCTTCACATCAAGTTTCTGCAAGTCATTGATCATTTGATTAAAATTGTTGAGATGTTGTTGCAAATGAGCTCTCTCCTGCATCTTCAGACCACAAAAACTTTGCTTCAAATACAACTCATTTCTTATAGACTTGGACATGAACCGCTTCTCTAATGTCTCTCGTACCTCTATTGGTGACGTCAAATTCATAACATGATACATCACTTCATCGGATAAACAGAGTCGTATGGTTCCTGCAGCCTTCTCCTTCAAGTCTTCCCAATCTAGTTGATCTATACCATTTGGTTTATTCTCACGCAATGCCTTTGATAGATCTTGTTGAGCTAACACATCCTTAACCCTCCTTTGCCACAATCCAAAATTACCATTTCCATTGAACTTCCCAACCTCGAATTTGGCACGTGAGTTAAAAGTCATATGATATTAATTGTTGGTAACAAACAATCAATCAAATAGTAAAAGAGTATAGAGAAAAAAGAATAACACAAGAGATTTAGTAAAAAAATCATCTGATAGAAAGTTTTTATTTTATATGTATAATGTTAAACATTAACATGTAAGGAATGGAGTGAGCATTAAACTTTATATATTATTAGTATCATTATTCTTTATAAACCTGTTCTATATCATTCTACTTAAAATTATATAAAGAAACAAGAATAAAGTAAAAAATAATAATAATTTAGGTGAAAATAACAGATGAATTTATTATTTAAAATGACAATTGCCTTATATAACGTAGTTAGTATTAATATATTTGAATAAAGTTAATATTATATATACTACTGTACACTTGTACAGTATTGACTAAGTAGTTTTATTAGACTTCCACTGTTTCCCTCACAAACCCGTATTAATTGTTTAGCCGGATAATAAGCAAATTTTGCTTTGACTGTATATGTGGTGGTATATATATGAGTTTGTACTATAGTCCATGATTCCAACATAATAATGAACCTAAAAAATATGGATTAAGATGAAGATTGGCTGTTCACAAAAATATTGTTTTTAGCATGGTCATGTTGTAGCTCTTTCTATGAAAGAAGTGACTTCTTTCTGGGGCCAATACAGAAAAGAAATACATCTATTGTCCACAAAATATATTATTACTAATAATTAATTAAAAAATATATTTAAATTAAAATTTTAATAATTATTTATTTTTCTGACAAATTTCAAATAATAATATATGAATTTAAACAATTATATTTTCCTCCTCCTCAATTCCCATAAAATATAAATTTTGCCTAAATAATAATGAGAATAATGTATCTCCTCATACAGGAGATAACTTATCTCTTCTGACCAGTAAAAATGTGACATGTGTGCTATTTTGTTTTATTTTTAAAAACATTTTTATAGAAAATGATGAAACATGACACATGTTATAGTTTCACTGGCAGGAGGAGATAATTTATCTCCTTATACCAGGAGATACTTCATTCCCAAAAATAATACTCCCAAAAAATAGGAAGTTTAATTAGTTACTACTAATTACCTGATATAAAAAGAATTGATTGTCCATCATATTTTATTATTTTTCTCTCCTCACATATCATCATAAAATGAGAGTGGGAGAGGGCACTTAGGAGAAAAAACACTTTTTTTTCTTCTAAAACCAATAAAAAACATTCATGTTATGAACATATATAATAAGAGAAAAGTTAAAAGGAAAGACCATATTTAATTTAAGAGAGTATGAAAGAGAGAAATTTGTCCATCATATTTTATTATTTTTCTCTCCTCTCATATCATCATAAAATAGAGTGGGAGAGGGCACTTAGGAGAAAAAACACTTTCTTCTTCTTCTAAAATCAATAAAAAACATTCATGTTATGAACATATGTCTCCTCTCTTTTTTACTCATTTTTTTAAGGAAAAATGTATAAAACATATCTAAATTTTATGTATTTTGAAAATAGTTATTTTGAACTACTTTTTCTTCTTGATTACTTATTGGATTTTATTTGTTGTAATCAAACTTACAATAATGATGATGCAACAATACATGTTAGTCAATATTAATGTCCAAGAGAAACTATCATCAAAATATAAAATTGATTGAAAAGAGAATGATTAATGGATTATCATAGTTGAAATTGATGAAGAAAGTAACATTGTTATATATACTAAAAAATAAATTAAAAATAATAATTATCTAAGTATGGAAGATAAAACTATTGAAACCTTTTATTGCTATTAATTTAACATTATCTTTATATAGAGATCAATTTCATTAAAATTTAAGGGGTAATTATAAAGAACAAACAATTCATGAATACTTAATACATAAAGTTTAGGGTGTTTTTATAGATTTTTTTCATTTCTCACATTTTTCTTCTTTCCAATGAGAGGGAACATTAAACATTGTCCAATATTTTTTTGGGTTCCCACAGGTATTATTGTATAAGAGGCAATCATGTCCGAATATTTTTTATCTACAAGACTCAAACTCGAGATCTCAAGAAGAATCAAGTATGTATTACTTGAACCAACATTTAACATTATCCAATATATTAATTACTCATTCCTTTCCTATCACTGTCTCATTTAAGAAATATTTCATTCCTATCTTATTTAAAAATTTAGGACTATATTAATTGGTATTTTCATATTTATTTTTATTCAACACTCTCTTGATTTATTTTATGTAAATAGTGACAAATTATTAATGATTACTATATATTTCAATAGAAATGGATATTAGAAAAATACAATGGATAATATAAATCAACAAAATTATAATACTTTTGAACGGACATTTTTTAATATCACATATAATTAGGAACTAATGGAGGGAGTACAACGTTGCACTATATGTGTGTGCTGTGCTCGTTATTTATAGTTAGCCTATACTAGCAAGGTTAGCCAAACGAATTTGTCAAAGTCAACTACTACTTGAATAAATTTAATCCATGTTGCAGCTAATGATTACTAAGACTATCAACAATTAGATAACGACACAATCTTTTATAGGACAAAATAATCGTGCATCTACCATTCTTTTCTAATATGGAGAGATGAATACCAAAAAAAACAAAAGAAAGTACAACCCATATAATATATTTATCTTTTAATTATTATAAAATAATATATTTTTATATAAAATATATCTAGAAACAAAAACTCTTGTGTCCATAGTGCCAAAAATATCTACTTCCATAATTTTCTTTATATTTTTATTTCTCTTTAATTTACAATAAATAACTTGGGATTTCATCTCATAAAGATGACAAATGTTTCATCGATAAATTTAATGATATTAATTACATCTCGATAATATCAACTTGTATCAATATCATAAATTACAATATATGAGCTATCAAATAAATTCATCTCTCAGAATTGAATCAATTTCTTTCTTTTCACACGGCTCTATTTACAAGAGACAACAATACACAACCCCTTTTGCCTATATATTAGTTGCTACGCACGCTCTTATTATTAGTATCAGAATTGCTGCTCTGAGCCTCTAAGAAAATATCCAGAGAGGGTTCAGAATGGCCGGTGGAGGATTCGCCGTTGATTCACCGGGAGGTGGTTTTGATGGCAAGATAACACTCTCAGTAGTGGTCACTTGCATCGTTGCTGCTTCCGCTGGACTCATTTTTGGATATGACATTGGAATTTCAGGTTTTCTTTCTTCTTCTTTTTACAAGTTCAAAATTTGTTTTCTTACAAATTCCCTTCTTTTGTTCACTGTCTTTAAGAATCTAATAAGAGCATTCATGACATTTGCATTTTGCCCCTTTCTCATTCTACATCATTTCTAAAGCCTGTTAGATAGTGGGTTCACCAAAATGACAAATGTTTCATTTGGAAGCGACACTTCTTAATAGGGTGGTCACAATCCTGAAAAAGATTAATTTCTCAGTTATAAGATAAATGGATACATTCGTTAATACCAAATTTTTTTTACACCAAGACCTATCCTAAGGCGTAAGGCCTTTTATTTAGAATAAACAATATTTTTATCACTGAATACCTTTTGTAACCAAGACCTTCCCTCGTACTCCAGAAGATTCCTGAATTACCAAGTTGGTTCTACTTGTCAGTAATTTTTAAGCTATATCGATAACACTTTCATTATTGCAATTTACAAAATGTGACAATAAGTATTTTGTATAAATGTATCTTAGTGTTAAAGGTGTAAATTAAATATGATATATATATATATATAAGCTCACCCTTTTTTTAATGTTACGAAATTTCAGGAGGTGTGACCACGATGATACCGTTTCTTGCAAAATTCTTCCCAGAAATATTGAGGAAGGCTGCTAGTGCACATGTCAACATGTATTGTGTATATGACAGTCAAGTGTTGACATTATTCACATCCAGTCTGTACCTTGCTGGGTTAGTGTCATCAACGGCTGCTAGCCGAGTCACTGCGGCGGTGGGTCGGAGAAACACCATCTTGTTGGGCGGTGCCTTATTTCTTCTTGGTGGTGTCCTTAATGGAGCTGCTGACAATATTGCTATGCTCATCTTAGGTCGTATCCTTCTTGGCCTTGGGGTCGGTTTCACTAATCAAGTGAGTCAACTTAAGTATTTTTGACATTAGTGCTTCTTGTTAATAGTTTATAGACTTAGAGTGGTTGGTGTTTTAACAGGAAGATATGATTAATATGGTAATCACGACTTTATTAAAAAAAGTGCTAATCACGATTGTCAAATATAATTTAAAATATTCAATCTATTACTCACATTTATCAAAATCATGTAGTACTAGACAGATCAACCCGAAACCAGGGAACTACATGATAATTATATTTTTGTATTAATAAGGGTTATATTTTTACCATTTTTAGGTAAAAAAGTAATCCATACCAAAATATCAATCAAACTGTATTACAATATATAGGAATATAGTGAGTCGTTATACCACAATATGAAATTGACTTTCATTTTTGTATTAGTTATTAAATTGTCTATTAGATGATAACTAAAAAAAAATTGTCTATCATATCTGTGCACCACTATCTAAAATTTTAGTACATACACGTAAAATAAAATATCACATATCCCAAGATTTGATGTCTTATCATATATCAATCCTATCAAAACTAGTTAAGAAAAAAATTATTGAAACATAAATAAATTTTTTGATTACTTATTATAATGTGATTGAAGTGAGAGACTAAAAAAAATTTGGAACATGTAATCACTTTTCAATTTAAATGATTTCAAGAAGAAGCGTAGTTGAGAGAATGATTTTCTCACCCAACGTTTTTGTAATCTTGCACGCTCCTTTTCATAAACCCGATTAGAAGAACTTAATAACGAATCGTTAGTTAGCCGAAACCCTTAAAAATATATTTTCCTAAGTTAAGTAGGTATCCAATTTTTTTAACGAATACTATTATTAGATTAAGTTGTATATTACCTTCCAATATTAACACAAAAATGATAAAGAAATAAAACTACTAATTGATTTTAGACCAACCTTTTGTTACATCATGATAGCATACATACAAATAATACAAGGCAAAAATTAATTAATTCAATACATGAAAGTATATCTCACAACATTTTTTTTCTTGCAACCAACCATATAAATTAGACTAGATGTAAAAACATATGTAAGTAAAAAGTTAGAGAAAATCACTTACAGTTTATGCCTTTATGGTTGAGAGTTCAAATCTTGCTGAAAAATTAAAATGTTAGAGAAAATAAGTCATATACTCATTGTATTATTTGTTAACAATTATTGAATATTAGGTATAAGTAACATCAACACAGTGGATATGCAGGCATACCCATTAGTCTAATTGTTGTTTGCTTCATTCCTTTTTAATTAATACTGATTAATTGTATAATGATGATGATGTTGGAATTGGAAAAGGCTGCCCCAGTATACCTCTCAGAAATAGCTCCAGCAAAATGGCGAGGTGCATTCAACACAGGCTTCCAATTCTTCCTAGGAGTTGGAGTAGTAGTTGCAGGCTGCATAAACTACGCCACAGCAAAGCACAAATGGGGTTGGAGACTCTCTCTTGGCCTTGCCATTGTACCTGCAGGAATTATAATAATTGGTGCATTTCTCATATCAGACACCCCAAGCAGTTTAGTTGAACGTGGCAAAAAAGACCAAGCTAGAAAAGCATTGCACATAGTTAGAGGCTCCAAAATTGATATTGAACCTGAGTTAGAAGAAATCATAAGAGTGGCTGAGTATAATAAATCATTGAATGAGGAACCCTTGAAGACCATATTTGAGAGGCAATATCGACCTCATATGGTGTTGGCTTTTTTAATCCCATTTTTTCAGCAGATGACTGGGATCAATATTGTTGCATTTTATGCACCTAATCTCTTTCAATCTGTGGGGTTTGGACATGATGCTTCTTTACTTTCTGCCATTATACTTGGAGTAGTCAACCTTGCTTCTATCCTCATCTCCACTGCTTTTGTTGATCGCTTTGGTCGAAGAGTCTTGTTGATTACCGGCGGCATTGTCATGTTTGTCTGTCAGGTAACCACCTTACTAACTAAACAACTTGCACCACATTCCTCTATTATGCTTAAACATGGAGTGTTTGGTTTACATGATTTTGGTTTTAGTCTTTTGAAACATGGAGTGACATGTAAGTAGCATTTTACTAAGTTATTTATTGAGCATCTCAAACACAATGCATGTGTACTAATAACTGCTATTTGTATGACCAATCTGAAGATTGCGGTGGCTGCTTTGCTTGGTGCGGTGACTGGTGTTCATGGCAATAAGGACATATCTCAGGGCTACGCAATTCTTGTGTTGGTGCTACTGTGTATGTACACTGCAGGTTTTGGTTGGTCATGGGGACCTCTCACCTGGCTAATTCCAAGTGAAATATTTCCCTTAAAAATCAGAACAACTGGACAAAGCATAGCAGTTGGAGCGCAGTTCATAACCATCTTTATATTATCCCAAACATTCTTGACAACTCTATGCCACTTTAAGTTCGCTGTGTTCTTGTTCTATGCGTTTTGGATTCTAGTGATGACCTTCTTTGTTATATTTTTCTTGCCTGAGACGAAAGGTATTCCTTTGGAGTCAATGTATACCATATGGGGCAAGCACTGGTATTGGCGCCGGTTTGTTAAAGCAGAAGCTAATGACCAAGATAATCGTCCATGAGCTGAATATAATATCACTTTAGGAACTGTGTGTATCAATATAATGTTGTGTTGTTTGTATGTAAAAGATGAAAAGTGTTACCTATTCCCTCCTTACAGCTATAAGGTTTTGAGTTTATGCATAAAATTCTCCTACTAATCATACATACATATACATATATATACACATACATACATATCATTGTATGAAAGGGTTCCAACAACCATACCTCTGCTGCTTTAAGATTATCTTCCCAGAGGTTAAGTATAGATCTTTAGTAGATGTATGCTTTCATTACCTTCTCAATTATAATTAATGGTCATTCTTCCAAAATTTTACTTTGCAATCAATTATAGCGTAATAATTCTACCTTTGCTTCGAGTGTGCAAATAATTCTATTTGGTCACTACCAGATTTTGACTTATAATTGTTATTCAGTCTGCACATTTTATGCTAACTTTTTTGCAACTGGTAATGAAAGTTGGTCTTAACCATTATAACGTGGTTTACGAGCAAGGCTCACTAAGGTTGTAATAGTAGCTTATCAATTACATTCTTATACACTTCTTGCACCCAACTGGATCATTTACTTGTGTACCTCTTCAATGTGGAACAGGGTACTTCTATCCACCACCTCTCTTGAACTTGAGAGGAAAAGTTGCTCTTAATTAGTAAGTTAATCGCATTACCTTCTCAAAGGATTTGTGCTTTGAGAAAGGAACTGGAGAATTTGGGAGCTGCAAAGATTGAAGGTGTTTCAGGTGGATATAGCCGTATAGCATAATCTTTAGCAAGGAGCACTCAACTAATAGTGTCAATTATAGCTCCATCATATGGTTGTTTTATGGTAGTGCATTATTCATGCCCTGTGCTTGAGATACATCACAAATCTGATCGATTTAGTTCCATAACACTAGTAATGATTATCGTGCACCAGTGGTCCGTTGCATTTACTCGTAGATTTAATCATAAAAAGAGACAGGCGGTAATTAAATCACTGGCTACGTCTTCAATAGCAGGTTATTATCATTTGCTGAGAAATCCATGATGTTGTGTATTTTTAGGCTATTTTCGTTTAAAGTTTTAAACATGACTAGAAGTGTTTTTGGGAAGAATTGGACAACAGTCCCCTGCATAGGTTCCACAACCAATCAACTTAAAATTAAATGGAAAAGTATGATGAAGAATTGGACAACAACAATGTTTACTGCTTCGCAAAACCTGGTAAAAGCAGTGTCAGCCACCGGTGGATCACCACCAACCAGTTCAATTCACTACACTTTGTAAATTTATGGGGGTAGGAGTCAGATTTTTAATCAGTCTTTTATATAAAAGAGGTACGTGACTACGGAGTAAAAATTACACTAGTTCGTCGTCCATTTTCTTACAATTAATAACCATATCACAAGTGTATTACATAGCTTACATGACTTTTGCTTCCCTTGATTATCCTCCAAATCAACAACAACCAAACTTTTATCTCATAAGGTGGAGTTAGCAATCCTCCAAATCAACACATAAGCAAACTCGTGAATTAGTTTTTGGAAGGGAAAGATTCTAGAGATGAAATACACTTGTAAGTTGTAAGTTAGGAGTCAACTCTTCTATTTCCCTCCAAGAACCAACTCACAAAGAAGGATATCTTAAGGGTCTTTTTTGCCAGAAGAATGAAGAGAAATACGAGGCTCAGGGCAGGACCATGGACTACAGTTATTCATTTCCCTCGAAAACTCAAGTAACTAAGGTCTAAGGCAATGCTTTCGGCTTTTGCAATGTGAATAACTAACTATTGAATACACATAAATTTGATCAGAATTTACATTTACGGAATATCAAGAATCAGAATTAACGAAACCATCACAAATTCACGCATTAATCTAACTAGTTAAAATACCGAATGAAAGTTAATAGGAAGTAAATAGGAAAAAAAAAACTAAATCACGACGTAACAATAGAGGTACTACACGAAATAAAGAACATAGATGATCAAACACTTAAGTTGCTTTGCCTCTATTACATAGTACCAAAGAAGATAATAGCGAACATGTCCATGCCACTAAAACCAACCACATAACAATAAAGGAAATTCAAACCTCATCCTCATGAAGAAGCATATTAGGAATACCCTTAGTAACAGGAAAACGTCGACCAGTCTCAGGACAAATAAGAGCACCTTCTTCAAGATGAAGTTCCAAGAGAGCATGATGAAACCTACTCAAAAATTCATCCGATTCCAGAAACGAAGAATCTCCTTCCTCAGGTAACTCCGCGTATCCCAATGCTCTAGAAGCTTCCACTAAAACCTTCCAATCAATTTTCACAAACATGTTCTTCAGAAAATCGGTGTTCATCTCAACCGTCTTCTCCTCCACTTTCACCACTTCGATTCGCAGTGGAAAACCGTTGGTCACGCCCTTTATGTTGGACGATAGCATGTTGTGTGTTAACAGTCTCATACCTATTTTCTTTTCGTTCCTTACTTCCTTTTCTCTGTTTCGATTTGGAAGAAGAAGGTGAAGGAAAATATAACTATATCAGTGAGTGCCCTGGTTTGTTGAGGGCTATGTTATTATAACTGAAGAACCGGATTCTAAGCCCAATCCATATAAAATGGGCTTATGTTTTTATATCACTCATTAATATTTTTTGTTTAATTTTGTTACACCATGCATTTGATTTATTTTACTTTTTGCAGTGTCTTTTGGTCGATTATTATAGAAGTCGAGAATTTATCATGAGGTGATGATAAGAATAATTACTTGGTCATGGATAACCATGCCATCTATCCTTCTGACAAAGTAATTCAACAACAACTAATAAATTTCAATGATAGATAATTAAGTGAAATTGTAAAAACGAGGCTAAATTATTATCCTCATCATTTATATCTAATTTTTAGATTTAACTGAATTATATAATAAAACAAAACATCTATTTATCCCAAATTATGCTAGATCTTAATAGAAATTTCATGTTTGTCATTGAAATTTGCATTTATCTTCTCTCTTTCCTGTTAACTTCTTTTCATGTCCCTACTCATCTATATCCTCATTGTTCAATAATGTAATTTTGAACCAAAAATATATTTTAGCATTGTCATCTAGTGAGAAAATAAGATTCATGCAATAAAATAATTTAACAATTTTAATATAAATGTGATATTATTATGATGTAAATACAGAAAATCTCAATATTTATAATGAAACAAATTTTATCAAACTAACTTAAAAAAAATAGAAAATAACTTAAAACTATTTTTTATTTTTGAAATGACACCAAGACATGTTTAGACTTTAGAACCCTATTTACGAAATGTGTCCCAAACCTTTACTTTGCATGGAGAGAGGACATCAAGACCATAACATTTTTGGGCCTAATGTATTGCCGGTCTGTAGTTTGAGGTCACACTGCTATGTAACTAATTTCAGCTATCTTTGGAATTTGATTGAGCTCTTTGTCTACTAGGCCTACAAATGAAAATATATATTATAGTGCCCTGAAGTCCCTAAATTTTTTGGGTACACCAAGGATATTTCTCACATTTTTTTTTGTAAGAAATTAATCTCATTTGAGATGTGTGGTTGTCCCCGTCCAATAAATGTTACTATCAGGCTATGAAGCACGGATACTAATACATGTGTCGTGTATGATATGTATCTGATACGTCGATACGTATTTTTTCCAAAATACAGAATATGATACGTTCAGGGATACGCGTATAAAATAATAAAAACACATAAAATATGATAAAATTATAAGTGTAAATCAAGATATCTAAAGTAAAAAATATAATGAAAATTTAACATCATTGTCCTCCATAACAAATCTATCTTATCATATTTTAATGAAAACGAATCTATCCTAAAATCATTGCCCTCCATAACAAATATATCTTATCCTATTTTATTGAAAACGAATCTATCTTATCCTGTTTTATTAGAAGCGAATCTATTTTATCATGTTTTATTGGAAACAAATCTATCTTATCCTGTTTTATTGGAAACGAATCTAGATATCCTATATTTTACTGAAAACAAATACATATATCCTATATTTTATTGAAAACGAATTGGATACGTGTCTTAATATTTATTTATTTTATTTTATTTTTTTAATTTTTGGATACTCTATGGATACATATCTTTCGCGAATCTGAACGTATCCTTGTCGGATACGTATCGGACACCGACACGTGAGGGTGTTTGACGAATCCGTGAATCCGTGCTTCATAGCTATCAGGAATCAAATTGTTAACCTGTTGGTCATCGTGGATCTAATGAAGTCTTGCACCATTAATAATTTTATTATTTATCAAACACACCATAGTTAAAAATTTAGTCTCCCACAACAATATATATATTATTAAAATAGTTGAATGGTTAGTTAGTTTTTTTATCCTTTATATAAATGATTCAGTGTAATTTTTTTTCCAATCTATTCAACATTCAATGAATAATATTATCTTTTTCATCTTTCTTGTTTCATCAAGAAGATTCAAGCATGCCTCCTACTATTTTAACATGATATCATAATGTAATTAATCTTTTGTTAGCTTCTGTGTTTCCACGAAGAGCTTCCATCTCAACATACTACAAGGAGCAAGAATGGAGATGTCTACCAGAGTTACAACAGTCTCATCACCATTTTCTCTTATCATCTAGAGTCCCTGGTTGAGGCACTTGATGATTATGTCGTTTTTTATATTAAGCGTTCTTCCATTTCAAGATTCCCAAGAAAATTCATGCCAACAACTTTGTATGGACCTTTGTGTTGTTTACTAATCAAAGAGGCATGTTCATTTCATTTTTTGCAAAGTAATAAAAGATTAGTGCATATCTTCTTCTCAAAAGTTTTTATCATCTTCTTGCTTTCAATTCTGTGACAAGTAACAACACTCAGAAGTAAAGAAGGGTGAGAAATTTTTTATTCAATTATGTTTATCAAATTGGTAATTTTGGTATATGAATATTATCAAGCAATATGCAAGTTCCCCTTTGAGATCTTTCAGAGTTCTTGAGATTCTGTGTCACTTCACATCTTTTTCTTCTTATTCTTCATCAACTACCTCCAATTATTTCTTGTCTATAGTACTCTATTTTCTTTACCTCCCTCTCATTAAACACACAACACTGTTAAATTATGTACTTTTTCTTCTCTGAAGCAACATATTGGGATCAGGATTAAGGTCCATTCTATTTTCTTTCTTTCATCTATTTTGGTTGGTTAAGCTTCTGTCAAAATAGATGGTTAAGTTTTGGATGAAGTTGCTTCTGCCTAAGGTGGTCAAGCGTTAGTGTTGTTTCACATTCAGATTTCATGACTGGGAGATGAAGATTCACTCACCAGCAAGTGGAGATATTAGAGTATATTATTGTATTCAACACAATTATTTCAAGCTTGGAATGCTTAATACATTCCAGATTGCGGGGTAATGTTAAAATAGTTGAGTGGTTAGTTAGTTTGGTTAGGATAGTTAGTTTTTCTATCCTTTATATTGTTGGAGATGAAGTTTGAGATTGAAAGAGAAAAACATAAAGGAAAACGTGTTTGGAAAATGTAAAGAAAGGAAAGGAATAGTGCATCTATTCTTAGAAAGTGAAGGTTGGTAATTAACCATCAACTAACAATGAGACTTGCCATTTATAGAGTTAGTTACCTTAAAGCCCATTAATTGCTAAAGCCCAATAACTACTCCTAGCTCTTGAATTACAAATTCTTCTTCATATGTAAAGGATTCAGTGTAATTTTTTTCCCAATCTATTCAATATTTAATGAATAATATTCTTTTTTTCATCTTTCTTGTTTCATCAAGAAGATTTAAGCATGCCTCATACCATTTTAATATATATATATATATATATATATATGCATTGAAAATGGTAATTTCCTAAACTAAAGGTTATAATCAGATTGAAAAAAAGGAGCAAGATGACTGGATTTGGTAAGACCCTAGTCTAGCAAGAGTTCTCAGGGAAAATCACAAATAGATATGTTTTGTTTTGCTAACAATTAGGTTATGCATGAATCATCACATAAGTTATTTTTGCTGCATATTCACATTGAGGCAATGTAATCACAATATCGGGAGACCAAGCATTTTCCTTTTATTTTTGCCGATTCTTGTTATATATCATCTTTCCAGAGCCTATACTTAATTAAATGTAAGCTATTATATTTGTTAGACAGGTTTGTGATACATAATGTATTTTTTTAAGGATGGTGTGGGACTTTTTAGGAGGATTTGAATTAGGAAGTGTCCAAGCAGTTGTAAGGTATTAAAAGGAAAGTGATGCGGACTTTGAATTCAGTGTTGGATGAGTGTCCTTCAAGCCAAGGGAGAAAACCCTTTAGAGTGGACAAAGACACAAATGTACAAGGCAATGTGATAGTATAAATTAAGTAGGTGGCCCTCAAAATCTGTTTTTAACTTTTCTTTCATGTATTGGTTAGAAACCCACTAGAGCAAGCAATTCAGTTGTTTAGCTGACACTGAAATCAAAGATGGTTTTATACTGAAAGTTTGAAACTACAAAGTTAATCTTACATCACTGGCCCCCATTCGATTCTCATTAGAACATACAATGGTCCCCTACAAGTTAATTACACTACTGGCTGAACGATCAAAGCCTTTGAGTGTATTAATTGTTCACTAACAAAAGCAATTAATTTCTCATTCTGAGGGGGTAAAAGACAATGAGGTTTGTGACACATACACAAGAAACTAGAAGAAAGATGTGTAAAGAAGAAGAAAATGGTCTCTCTCATTAACCCTTTTTCTGTCAATAAACAATTGAATAAAACTTAGGTTTGAAAATATGTGGCTTATGTATGAAGCAAAGTTGGACAACATTTTGTAGGAGCTAGAGATCTGAAAAAACATATTCTTATACCCGTGTCTGTATTTTTTATAAAGCAAATGTATAAAAAGGAAACATGGCTTTCTAACTACTATAAACCTTTAATAGAGTTTAAAAGGCCTAAAACATCAATTGACATTGCTGAAGACCACATCATTGTGCATCAACCACACAAATATGCTATAATAACACAATTTCTTTCACCAATAAGTTAGTTTAAAAGTTTGGTCCTAGTCAACGTAATTTTCCTAACAATATTAAATTTTAAGGAGTGGGATACAAATAAGGAACCAGTTAGATTTAGTCAAATGTGTGTCATTTTAGAAACATCTTGAAACTTATACAATTAAGATGGATTTCACATTTTTGCCAAATTTAAAAACACTTGGTGTGTACTAAGCGATAACCTTTTCCTCTTTATTGTGTTTAAAATGCAAGACTATATACAATTACTAAGAAAAATTGCAACAGAACAAAGTGACTGAGGACAAACCACCAACAAACACCATTGGAGGTTTCTCAACCATGCAAAGAATAATGCCTTAATTATAAGCATTACCAATAATATTGGCGTTAGATTTGGGCGTTTGCTGCACCAAATTCTCCTTCACGTCTCTAACTGCACCACCCTCCGAGTCAAAATGAGTCACACCCTTTATGTCATTTTCAGACAAATGAGCTATCTTTACCAGTGCATTGGGTTTGTCCTGACTTCTTTCACCTCGAGGCATTACTGGTATAGTTTATTTATCTCTCTCTCTATATATATGTATCTGTTTTCAACAACTTTGGATAGATTTTTTCGTTTACCTGTTTAGATATTCAGTTGAAGTTTTGTAGCACAGGTCTATATTTTAGATGCCAACTTGACCGAGACACACATACATGTAATATGTGGTTGACTGTGCGTAAATATATACCTGCTGAATATGGTGATGATTCCAATATAGATGTAATCAAACCAGAAGATTAGGCAAATAATTATGAACCTATGTGATCATATTAATGTTCATTTTTAATTTTAATAAAAAAACATTACTTATTTACCTGATCAAATTATTTATTTTATTCCCCACACATTTTTAACATTAATATGTTAAAAATGGTATGGAAAAATCTTTGTCAAATTAGTCTTTAATATTTTATGACTAGTTTTTGGGATACTTTAATCATCATCAACTACTATTAATTATCAAAGTGATTATGCGCTCTAAAAATAAAATATGTTGACTCAAGTTTAAAATAAATAACAATAATAAATAAGCATGAAAATAAAATGAAAAATGATATATCCTACTATTAAATTATCTTATTCACAAGAAAGTTACATATATCACAATACTTTATTTATTAATAATTAGTTTACCAGTAATTATGTGTAGAGAATTTAGTATGACCATATATTATTACTCAAATAAAATATGTCACACATCATCATGATTTTCATGAGACAGATTTTTGTTGTAATGTTACTATAAATTATTTTTTGTTAACTATTTAAATACGTAATTCATTTAAAGTTTGACCTATATATTTTATTTATTTTTATATAATGAATAAGATATATTTTTTCTATTTTTTGCAGCTGATGGTGATAGCAGTGTTGTTAAAATCGTACCGGTTATCAAACCGGTCAGGGTACTGGTATAGTGGTACAGTGGTTCAACCAGTGGTTCAGTAATTAAACCGCATGCCGGTTAAACCGGACATACCTACTTATATATATATATATATATATATATAAACCTATAACAAAAAAATTCCAAATAAGTAGATACTCAAATTTATAATCCATATTTATAATCTAATCAAAATTCACATAAATAAACAACTTTAAGTCTTTAACAAATTCGAAGTCTAAATTAAAAAACATATATCAATCCAAAAGTATCACTTAACAACCACAAAATATAAATAAATGACATAACTTCACAACTCACTCTATAAAACAAATAAATTTAGAGTTTTAACATTTAACATCAATGAGTCAAAATTGTCATATATGAATATTATACTTTTCTACCAAATCCTATATTCAGACATTACTCCAAGATTACACAAATGTCACTGAGATTACACACGAATGTTAGGAACCAAAATACGTAATCTAAGTATGTCTTGGAAGCATGTGTCTTGAAGTGTTGAAGAAGGGTTTGAAAGATGGGTCATCCTTGTAATGAGTTTTTAAGTTTTTTAAAAAAGAAAAATATGTGTATAAACTGACCGGTTTAGTAAAAAACCGGCCGGTTCACCGGTTTTGACCGGTTTGGACCGGTTTGATACTTGGCCGGTTTGATACTTGGCCGGTTCAACACCTGTACCGTATCAGTTAGGGGACCGGTTCACCGGTTTTCCGGTTGAACCGGCCGGTACGGTACGGTTTTAATAACTATGGGTGATAGTATATTCAGAGTGTATGTACCCAAAAAAGGTATATTTAGAGTGAATGATTCCGTGTGGGGCTAAGGGGACATAGAAATCCAAGAAGAAAGGACGTGAGTCATTTGATGCCATGCAAACAATGACGAAATATGGAAACAGCCACCTCTTTGCGTGCATGGGAGGGGTTCCTCCAACAAGCATTCATTCGCCACGTCTTACGTAGTCAAATTTCATACTCATTAAGCAAAGGCTGTGCAAAAACTTTTGGCCCCTTAATTTCTCACAACGTTTTAAAGAAACTTTATTGCCACATTAATTAATTTAAAGTTGAAACTAAATTAAGTTTTAGCCCAGAACTACCCTATTGTCCTGATCTCTTAGATCAATATCAAACTTTTTATTACATTTTGTCTTTATTTTACAGAGAATAGAATCTAGAAACAAAACTTTTATTGTTCTTTAATTAATTTTTTATATAAATATCCATTTTCGTAATGCCTCCCACTAACTTGGACATGAGTTATGCAAAATCACAGGGGTGTTAACCCTATCTCTACCAAATATATAACATAATTGCATTCATCTTTAGGAAGAAAACTTCTATAGCTAAGAGTCAAACTAAATAATAAAGCAATGAATGTTAAAGTGATGTGTAAATAATGAATCTTGGTTTCAATTACTTTTCATCTGATGTGATCTTGTAGCTGAGAAAAATAGACAAACAAATATTTTTTTGTTCTTGAGCCCTTACCAGTAAACCGAGAAAACTTGTATAAAATAAGACAAAAAGGAAAATAAAAAGACAATTATATTATTTCATTTAAATTTATAATTACATTTTTATTCTTAAAACTAAAATAATACTTTCCTCTCCATCCATTAAATGGAGAAGATATTACTGGAAGTATGTATGTTGTCCCATATTTTGTGTTACTCCATGTACCATTGGTCAGAAAAATATTTAATAATTAAAATTTAACTTCAATATATTTTTTCTAATCAATCACATGTCCATGGGACATAGAGTGGTACAAAGTATAAGACAACAGATGTGTACTCAATACTATTCACCCCTAGATGATTTTTTTATATTCTCTTATAGACCTCTATATTAAAATCCATATCTTTGCTACTAAATCTGAAAATGTAGTTAAATCAAATACTAGGCATATAATCAAGAGTAATACTAAAGGACGTTGGTTTAAGTGATACATACTTGATTTTTTTTAAGCAGTGTCTCGGGTTCGAGTCTTGTGGATAAAAAAAATGTCCGCTGGGAGAGTTAGCCCCACGTACCTGTGGATGTTCCCAGCTCACACAGTATTGCCTCCAGTGCGAGGATAGCCGTAGGAAACAAAAAAAAAAGAGTAATATTTTTGCAAAACTGTAATGTAAAAATTTATATATAGTTAGTAAATCATTCATCATTCTTTTGTATTATTCTTTTAAGAATCAATAATGAGTAAAAATGAATTTTGGATGATAAACTGATGGTGTATAAATCTCTTTTACTATTGGTGCACATATTTTTTTCATTTTAATAGTTTTTATTTAAATATGTTATCAATATAAGAAAAATAATTTAGAAAGTTTTTAAATATAGTTTTTCATTTGCACAAAAATTATAATAAGTCATCTGGTTTCTCACTGGCATCATTTTCTTAGTAATTGATTGATTATATAGGAGTATAGGGCTATTAGTGTGTTTTGTGCTCAAAGAAGGGTATACTTGTCAATCATGAGACACTTTGTTTGTCATACTTTAATTAGATGAAAAGTGACCAAATATATTATATCAGCTCTAATAAATAATGCAAAATGTTTTTTTAATCCATATAGTTAACGACAAGAAGGAAGCAAAAAGATTGGATATATAAATAGTATGCCCTAGCTCTAAGTTTGAAATGGTGGTAAAGCTAAGGAGCTAAGAAAAATAGCTTTAGATATAGTTACTGCATAATGGGAAGATCCCCATGCTGCGATGAGAATGGCCTTAAAAAAGGACCCTGGACTACTGAAGAAGATCAAAAGCTTATCCAGCACATTCAAAAACATGGCCACGGAAGTTGGAGAGCACTTCCTAAGCTAGCTGGTTTGTAAATCTAGAGGGTTTTATTTTATGGCTCTATGTTGAAGCAACTCTTTTAATTTCATTGTTTCCTCATTCATTTATTTTTGTTGGATTTTGCAGGTCTTAATAGATGTGGTAAAAGTTGCAGGTTAAGGTGGACCAACTATTTGAGGCCTGATATCAAGAGGGGAAAGTTTTCACAAGAAGAGGAGCAAACAATCCTGCATCTCCATTCCATCCTTGGAAACAAGTACTTTTCATGCCACGCTAATTTTTTTCTTCTTTTGTTGTGTTGAAGGATATTTTGTGAGGTTTATGTTTACTTGCAAGTTTCACCAACTCTATGAGGCACTCAGCCAAATTACATAAGCAATATATTATAACAAAACGTATCTTCTAATTATTTATCCACTGTTAGCTAAATTTGAATTCATGTTTATTACCAGAAACCTTTCTGAATCTTTACTTGAATTGTTTCCTTACACATGAACATGCATTCTCCATCCACTCCTTCAAATAAACTAGACAGTTTTCTTGGACTTTCTTTTTGTATATATTTATTTTTAAATGTTAATTCTGACTTTACTCACACACTTATTTAATAGGTGGTCAGCAATTGCAACCCATCTTCCAGGCAGAACTGATAATGAGATTAAAAATTTCTGGAACACTCATCTAAAGAAAAAGTTGATTCAGATGGGTTTTGATCCAATGACTCACCAGCCAAGAACAGAACTTGTTTCCACCTTGCCATATCTGCTAGCTCTGGCACCTATAACAGACACGATGGATCATAATCAGTCATTGGATGAACATGCTCTGGGGTTAAAACTTCAATACCTTTCTTATTTACTCCAAACTTCAAACTCCTTAAGTACCAATAATTCCTATGACCAAAATGTCATCACAAACATTGAACCTTTTACCATGTTAAGCTCATTGAAAGAGAATAATCCAGTTATAGAGTTGCCACAACTGCATAATAATAATAACCCAAACTCATTTTCACATGGGATTATTGCTGGCTCTGGCTATCAACCACTCCACCAACAAAGCAATATGCTATCTGACTTTTTAGACCCACAAGTCTCTTTCAGTTCCCATTCTTGTTTGAATAATGAGCAGGGTCAAGGTACTAACTATGCAATCATAAGTCAAGGGGATCACACTAATGACTCATCTAATTGGATTATTACATCTCCTGCTCCATCACCTATTCTTCCAAATTCCACTGGGATCTCAATTACTATTAATCCAGGAGATGCTAGTAGCAGCACTTCAAGCTATGGGGGAGGAATCTCATCTTATTGGCCTGAGTTATTTTTCGAGGACCCCATTATCATGAATCAGCTATCTTAGTATTTAACTTTACAGGTTGTATTATTGTGGTGTGTTACTGTTTTTATGCCTTCATCATCAGATTGTTGTTTTCTTCATGCCACTTTATTAATGCATGTATAGGCTTTAGTACTATTGATATATTATGTATGTTCATTTAGTATATGTACGTGCCCATATATCAATCAATACATGTTTTTGTACATAACTATGGGACACATCTATGGTACCCTCCTCTTTAATAAAATTTACTTTTCTCCTGCAACAATTAAGTCTTCATCTTATGGATAAATAATAATAATAACTTTGGCACACAGATCAATTTACTTTGAATGCTACGTAAGCATCACTTCCCCCTTCAAATAAAAACATCATTGAAGTACTTCTTTAGCATATATTTGGCGCCACTAATAAAAAAGATTAAGGGCTTATGTGAGTTTGTTTTTAGAGGAAAAGATAAGAGAAATGAAAGATTTGAGAGTCACATCACAAATATATTTCATGGCTTCAAAAATTTTCCCTTTCTTACATTGTCCTCCAATCACCAACTCCCAAACAGATCTAAGGTGCGAAAGAAGGGTAAAACTTAGACTAGTGTAAGACAAGTAGAAGAGACGTAAAGTGCTAATTAAATTACAAACTTATTCATAGACCAGAACCGTTAAATACTTATGAACATTTTACTAATAATTCAAGACCAATGGTTTTCACCTAATTAATTACTTTGGTTTATCGACCAATCATGGTTTTTCCATTTCTGTTTTCCTTATATAATGGTTTTCTATGATCTCTTAGTCTAATTTACAAAAAAAATTCATTGCAAAATGCTTCTCTGCTTGTTCTCTAGGCCAGATTCCCTTCACTCTGCTCTCTCTTTAGGACTTGGTCAACTCGCATAATAATAGATCCTTAGTGCAAGATTGGACAATAGTGGTAAGATTGAGTTTGAAGACAATTAATTTCGCGCATGTTTGCTCAATTAGGGTAAGATTGATCAATTCTTTGGCTCGAAAAAACTGGAGATAGAGACATGCTAGAGAGACTCCAGTTTGTGGTCCAGCCATATGTGCATTGAGTCAAGTCAAAAAAGGCAAAGATTTGAAACAGGCATTGAATGCAAATAGTAACAAGGAGACGCATAAAGAAAAAAAATGGCTCTTGTTTCAGCAAGCCTAGTTCTTTAGACGGTAGAAATTTTGGCATTTGAGGCCAAACGTTTGCAGTGTTTACTGTGCACGAGTGTTGAATAAATAGAGTGTTTTCTTCATTTTAAAGGTAGAAGCAAGGCAGCAGAATATAAGTTTTTGGAAGTGAGTGAAAAATAGAGAGTGAGTAAATAGTCGTACTATCAATTACTCTCTAGAGACAATTGCAGCTCTATATTGCTTTGAAATATATAAATTATAATGAGTACCAGAAAGCCAAATATATATCTAGATTCTACAATCTTATTTTTATAAGCACCCAAATCTTTCAAAGAGGACGGTGGAAGCGTGAAATACGCGAGGGGGGCTTATATGTTTATAAATCATTTAAATTAGTGATGAATTATTGTCTAAGCTGTATTAATGAAGAGCAGATCTTAGCCAAGTTAACATAAGTTTTTAAACCTCTGAAATGTGCCAACTTAAAATCATCATAAGCATATATATTTTTGGGAAATGGCTGCTTAAAAGAGAAAAGAAGTCCCTTTTTCCATCATTAGCAGTTAGATATGATTCCTTTTCCATCAAGAATTTGACTGCTAAACTTTGATAAACCATTTTTTTAAAATAACACCTTATAATACAAAGTCTTCACATTGAAGCTGAGGTGTGACAGATGTACATGCACCAGTGGACATGTAAAATTGTAAATAATATTACCGTACCCTTTTATTGAGTGTCCCTTGTCAAAGGTACTTAGAATAATTTGATTGGTTGAGGGTCAAAGTTTGTCAAGTTGTCAAAGTAACAAAGAAATTGAAAATCTGGTTAGGTTTGTTCTCATCCATACTCCCCCTAATTTAAAAGTGAGGGAAAAAAAATCACCACCTAATCCTACCCTATGCGTTGTGTACCACTTAAGTATTCTTATGTCACTGCAATTATGTTAACTTAAATAAGATTTTTAACGTCTAAACTAAGCATGCTAGTATGTACTTGCTTCTGTTTGATTGGTTGATATTCAATGCCATATATAGGCATGGACAATTGTTATATTTGAAAATAGTGGTAACTATTTGGAAGTGATGTTGTCCTTCGAGTGGCAACATCAAGAAGAAAATGATGTAAAGAACAATCATATTCATAAGCCACAACCATTCTCATAGTCATGTACGTATTTTATTTTACCAACATACATATAATATAATAACAGTCTCGTAAGTGACTGAGTAAGTGTTTCAAAAGAGTTCTATTATTTGAATATCAAAGTTCAATTACTTATAATAATTGAAGTTATCTTCTCTTTCAATGATATCTTTACCTATGTTTTATAGACAACAAATATTTTGTTTCCCCTCGGTATTTTGGCATATTTAAAAATATATATTAAATTGATTAAGGAGCTCATAGCTAAAAAAAACTAAATAGATTAAGGGGTTGATGTTTTTAAAAGAGTTAAATGCATCCCTAAACCGTTGTATTACTCTTATACCTTTTTTGCCAATAAAAAATATAGAGGGATGCATTTTAAAATGTAGAATTATAACCTTTCATCCAATAAAAATATTGAAATTTTAACAACTCTATAATTTATATATATATATAGAGGTATTTTAGCATGGTACTACCCTCAACCTCCTACACCCTACCATCTAAACCAGTGTTGTTGGAACCGGACCGGACCGGACGGTCCGACCGGTCTGACCGCTGACCGGACTTGAAAACGGTCATGGTTTGCCGTTTTAACCGAATGAGAGTTGGACCCCTTTGAACCGGAAAAAATCTGGTCCGACCATGTTTAACCCGGTTAAACCGGATTAACCCGGGAAGTAAACTGGACGCCTCACTTAAAAATAAAAAAAATGGGACAATGTTCTAATATTTTGTTTTACTACGGTCCAAAAAAGATAAAGGGGTATTATTTCAATATAATTATACATAATTATTAATTATATAAAGTTTTACATTTATATATAACTATATATTTATAAATAAAAATTATTAATTATGTACGAAATCATCCGGTCAAACCGGACGGTTTAACCGTTTAAACCGGTTAAACCTAATACGGGGCCTCTGCCGGTTTGACGTCCGGCTCGGGTTTCACAACACTGATCTAAACACCTTATAACTCCTATTTTTTGTTGATGGTGAGACTCGAACCCACAACTTCTTACGCTTCATTCCTTACGACTGTCCTCTTCACCATTAGACCACCTTATGACTCCAATTATAATGTATTTGTTGTGTCGGTATACTTTATACTATAATTTTATTTATTTATGATAATGTTCAATTTAAGGTGAGAGATGTGATTAATTAATGTGTTGGTGGTGGTTACTTATGATTATATGTTTTTTGTAAAAATTAAATAATGTTAAAGGCAAAATAGGAAGTGAAAATTATACAATGGTAGAAGTTACACTATGTTTTGCCTTTATATATAACAAATTGGGGACCTCAGATCTATGGCCACTTATTCACAAATTTTAGATTAGACTAATTACTTGAGTAGATGAAATTTTGTTCTATGTGATATTATTGACCTAGTTGTTATTTGTATTTATCCATCATATATTAATTTCTCTCCCTATCATTGACAAAAGACAGTCAAACCAGCCTGCCTAATCCGATGTTCCAGCCTCAAAGAAATTTCCAGGCAAGACATACCTAGTGTCCTTTTTGTCGTTCTATTATTCATTAAATTATGTTTAAATTAATTTTGTCTGAATTATTTTTAAAAAAAAAAAATAGATGAGGTGTATGGAATGGAGATTTATTATCTTGGTCTATGTCCTCATTTGTATCTCAGACTAACCAAAATCAGTCATTCACTCAAATAAAAAAAATATGAAAACAAGATAATATTATTTGGTCTACATTTATCGGATAGGGATGGGAAGATGGAGAGCTTTTGGGACAGAGAATCCTATGACATTTTCCACCTAAACAAGGTATATTATTTCAGACAAAAATTTTGTCCTAAAAAGAGTATGTCTCTATGTTCCTATCCAATAGTATTTTCTTAAATAATATAAAATATTAGTTTAAATTTTTTATAATTTTTTTAATTAAATAACACATTTTGATTAGTTTAGGATAACATTAGAAACACATACATGAGATATAAAAATGGTAGGAAGTTATCATGAATATTGTTGGGCTGGATAGTTTACTATTTCTATTTTCTAATCTGATGGTGTAGATTTCAATTCAAGCCCAGTAACTGACTTAACCCAAGGCAGCCCAAAAAAGAACATGACGGAAATAATAAAACGCATGAAAGAAAAAAAGAGATAATCCAACACCTTACTTGGTATATGTGAGGTTTCCATGACCTTAAACAAAAGAGAGGTCTAGCAATGGATTCCTATGTAGTAGTTGAAGTCTCCCTAACTACGATATTTGCAGTGAGTTTTGAAGAAGAAAAGGAAAAAGAAGACTTGAGATATATGAAATATATTAAGATTATTCTGAATTCTTTATTTTTTCCTTTTCCCCCTCATTTACTCGCAAACAGGCCTTTTCAATTATCAAACAAATTTTGAACATTTCATTGAGTTGTTTAAGCCCCTTGTACGAGAACACTTGTAACAAAATTTATCAGAGGTGTGTGATATATTTTCCTTAATAAGTTTAAGAAATAGTCACCCACATGGTGATAGGGCCCATTTTCATCAAAGTCAAAATCAGCTTGGACATTAACTAGTGTAAGACAACAAGTTGGAATAATTGACTTTATAATCAATTAGTGTGCAAATTTTCTGCTTTTCCTGATAACTTTCCACTCAATAAGTACTTTTAGAAGCACAAACTGAGCTCATATATACCGTGAGTTTAATGGGCAAATTTATTAAGGTTTCATAGATTTTTTTCTTGGTGCCGTTATTAAACGAAACAATCATTCAACTTGTACAATAAGGCTTATTTTTCATGAGTTTAGTGAAGCTAGAATACCGGCTTAAAGCCTATCACTATCAATATTCATGATTCATCAATCATTGGTTTATCACTACTTGTTCTTTTTCTCTTTAATAATCCTCTGAGGAATTATTCTTATTTTTTATATTTAATTTCAAGCATGCATAGCATTAGATTCCATGATAAACTATAGATATATGTAGTCATAACTTACGTATAGCTAAATCACTTAAAGCCTAGAATCATGTTAATGTCGTAGGAAAAAGAAAGAACCTACGAATTTATGCAGCTTCTAAATTAACTCAAGTTGGAAACCGAAAGCCAAGATTTATGTGCTTGTGCTTCATAATCAGGTATTTTTAAAATGGCAGAGAAAATGCACAGAAAATTCTTTGGAGCTAGGCAAACTTCAGCACTAACTGAGAATAATTATTGATAAGCGACTGAGTGGAGCATGTTTTTGACATTGTTAGCAACTTGGTTAGGTTGTGGAATTGATCAAATTTAGGAAACTGTTTAGTGAAGTTAACAACATGTTTATGCAAATTTGAGTGTTACTCAAATTTAGCTATAAGGGAACTTGAGTGTAAACCAAATTTTCCACTTGAAAAATGAATATGCCTTACATTTCCAATTGAAGACAAAGTCACTTAAAAAAACCATAGTTGGTAATCAAAAGGCACCCCCTCAACATATTTTATTCTTCATAATAAGAAAATAAGAAACATGAGAAGCATCAATGCTTGAAACAATCTGCAATTTTCATTTTCCCCATATAAGATCTCACTAGATCTCTAGAAATATCAACAAGGTATTAGACATCCAAGCAGTTCAAGAAGGATTATTCCTTACCCGTATGAGGATACCCTTTGTTTACAAAAAAATGGCAGGAGAAAAGTGCCAAAGAAATAGTATAAAAATATAGCAAAGTCAACACGAAAGAAGACATTGCTCTGTTTTTTAGCACTTTTTCCTTTTATGCTACAAATATAATTTTGTTTTCCACGTCTTTGTGAAGATTAAGGCACCCGAAACGGATTTAATAAAAACAACAATAATATCACAACAGGGAAACAAAAGCATCCAACGATTCCTTCTTGTCTCACACAAACACACTGTTAAGTATTCTCTCGTTTTGTTTTTCCATAAAATGTTCTGTTTCTTTTGTCATACTCTCTTATATATATAGCAGAGGAAGAGAAAGAGCATGAACTATCCAACCAAGTTGAATCTTTTCTTCTGAATTTTGATTGAATTGGTGAGCTATAATTCATTCATGTTTTCCCTTTGGGCTTTCCTTTTATAACTATGGTGCTTAGCCTTAGCTTTCTGGGGCTTGGGTTGTTTTTAAAAAATCTAATTTTGATGACTGGCTTTGGTGTTTTTATGACATGGTTCGTGATTATGGTGTAGGCCTCTGATTTTTGGAAATGGGTTTCTGTCAAAATTTGAATTCAAGGTGTCTATGCCAAGTTTCTATGCGGAGACTTAGTTGAAAACATTGAACAAGTTCCTCTGATTTTTTTCCTTCATGGATAAACTATGCTGTTTTAAGTCTTCCAACTCTCAGGTAAGAATGCAACATCTCTTTTATCTTATACTTTTACATGAAACGTTATGTACCAAGTTTAACACGATTTTATTTTTATGTGGTGATTAACTTGAACTTTTTGTGTGTATTGTCGCTTGTTATTGATCACAGACTTTGGGGTAAACTTGAATTCTATTCTTGGGAAGTTACTGAATATGTATAGAATGAAATAATCAATATTCCCTGATAATTTATCTAGGAATTCAACCCATTTATCATTGATCTTGGAAGGGGGCATGGACATGATTTTTCATCCTAAATCTAGCATTTTAATGTGTTCACTCGCTTGGTTAGTAATTTTCATAGGGGATTGTTCATAAAATATGTGCAGCTTTATTAGGCAATCAAACATTTTTCGGCTTTTCCTCTGTCCTACATGGCGTGGGTGCTTCATTGTACCCTTAAGTGGCTGGAGTTCTATTTTCTTTACTCTTTTTTGGTTGCTTTATAGCTTGTAGAATCTCGTTCTTCATCCAGCACTGGTAAGGGGGAAAATCAAGAAGGGTCAATAAAGTATGGTTTCAGCCTAGTAAAAGGGAGAGCTAATCATCCAATGGAGGATTATCATGTTGCCAAGTTTGTGCAGATACATGATAAAGAATTGGGTTTGTTTGCTATTTATGATGGCCACTTAGGAGACCGTGTACCTGCATACTTACAGCAACATTTGTTTGCCAACATTTTAAAGGAGGTGAGTTGTTACTATGCTAAGTTTGATTGAAATTCAGATTGGAAACTTTACATTCTTCTACTTCTTTACTTTACATCCCAGGATGAATTTTGGGATGATCCTACTCTGTCTATCTCAAAAGCATATGAGAGCACAGATCAAGCAATTCTATCACATAGTTCTGATTTGGGACATGGTGGTTCAACGGCTGTAACTGCTATATTGATCAGTGGGAGAAGTTTATGGATCGCTAACGTTGGAGATTCACGAGCTATTCTTTCGAGGAAAGGACAAGCAGTACAAATGACTACAGATCATGAGCCTAGCACGGAACGTGGTAGCATAGAGACTAGAGGTGGTTTTGTTTCCAACTTACCAGGTACTAAGGCTTCCAGTTCCACTATTTCAATTTATGGAGTCTGTTGTGTCCCTTCAGGTTTTGTATCTTCTCATTTTGTTTAATTGTAGCAACCATTTTGTGGAAAGAGATTATGTTCGAGTTGCTGAGGTAGATTATCTTGCGATTTTTACTAGTGGAGCTTAACTGTATTCATATACTGATATTAAAGAATCACATTGTGCTTGAGTTGTTTTTCCGAAGTGTGAAGTCATAGTTGTGTAAACAATGATGAAACAACTGATAAATCTTTTATAGATCCTTATAGTAACATTAATGATGATGATGATGATGCATGTAAGGTGATGTGCCTAGAGTAAATGGACAACTAGCTGTTTCTCGTGCATTCGGGGACAAGAGCCTCAAGTTACATTTGCGATCAGACCCTGATGTACAACATACTGATATAGATGTTGATACTGATAATTTAATCCTTGCAAGTGATGGACTTTGGAAGGTGAACACAAAAAATTAGTATTGCTTTTACTCTTTCTTACTTTCAAAGCCTGTTATAAAATTATACAGAAAGCGAAAAGCTTTTTCCCTTTGCATGTGGTAAATTAGGTAATGACTAATCAAGAGGCAGTGGATATTACTAGAAGGATGAGAGACCCACAGAAAGCAGCTAAGCAATTAATAGCTGAAGCATTGAAAAGAGACAGTAAGGATGATATCTCTTGCGTTGTGGTTAAATTCGGGTGACCGTATCTTTCAAACCCACGTCTCGCTGGTGCAGTTTATAGCAACAAATAAGGGACTGGACCGTAAAACATATACAGCACAGTACTTAATACAAGCTTGTTATTGAATTCTTCTGAATAGTTTAAGGATAAAAAGGGGTTTTTGTCAAGCTGTAAAATAGCTTTCTTGGTTAGTTTTGTGTTGTTTGGCTTCTTTCTGTCAAATGTGACTAGTTGGAACCTGCAGTCTGTAACCTTGTGTAGATGAGGAAAATGCTTCAAGATAGTGATTGGAGTAATAGCGATTGTTTGGACGAATATTGGTCCCATCCATCATCCATTGCTGTATACCACATTATTTTGATAGATATGGACCCTCTTTTCTCTGTTCAATTTTCCAAAGATAGATATTCTTTTGACCCTACATTTTTTCAATTTAGAACCAAGGTTTTCAGAAAAAACCTCATAGCGTCCCTAACAAATTTTCAAATAGGGACGTTATGTAATAATTTTCAAAAAATGTTGGGGTTGAAATTTAAAAATTCTGGGCTAAAAAACTCTTCACTAATGGGACAGGGTGTCCAAGTTTGGCTTTTCAGAGATTTTGCAAGATTCAGGTACACCAGTTGTCTTTGAACAAGCAAACAAAGACAACTCTGGCTACAGAATCAAACTGTAGCACAATTATCAGCTAACCGGGGTCATTAAGTACCGAGCTTGACCCACAAATCTAAACCACATCCACTTGAATGCAAAAATGAGCTCATTTTCAAGTAAATCTCCAAAGGAAAGGATTCGAACAAAACTGGCTTCTGATACAAAATGCTTCTATAAGATATATAAAAATAATCATCTTGTTTGCTACATTTATACTATAGACAATAATCAGAGTACATGAACATTGCATGCACGATAAGTAGTAAGAAATAATTCATTCCGAACAAAAAATAATTTATTATTGATGGTCAATCACTGACTTTCAAGTAAAACCTACAAGTCAAAGAATTACAAATTTCAGCTCAAGTTTGCTACATTTATACTATACACAATGATGTTTAAATTTTCTAGAACGCTGGATAAAGTATTTTCTTAATTATATAGACAAACAAGGCATACATCACATCATTCGGTAACATGATGATTGAACTCACAAGGCATAAACCTCAAGGGTTTGAAGATGATCCTGATAACAATAGTAGATAGCATAACTTGCAGCCAAGCCTTGCATAGAGTATATCCAAATTGCCAATTTCATGAGAGAAAACTGGTTGGTACAGTCTACTTACCGGTGCATCCACGGCTGGTACTTCCCTCTCCAATCGAAACAGTGGCAAGGGACTTGGAAGCCCATGCTTTAGCATTCATTGCTCCTTCCTGCAGATTACTTCTCTTGCATGGCTCATTCAAACATTTAAATGACTGTATAACCCGCTTCAGATATACCAAAGGATGTTCCAACAAGCTCCCTAATGTAACATTTTGGATGACCCTTCTCCAAACATATTGAATACAAATAAGCAGTGTAGGAAAACATAAGTAAAGTAGCCTCAATACCACAAATGCAGTGGCCAGAGCCAAATAAGTCTCCTGCCTAAGTAAATTTTCTGGAGATCTAGCCCATGAAAATGGACAACTTTCTGGCTCAGTGTTACTGTGCTTCTCACGAACTGACAGACGCCCAATTTTCTCAAGGGATAGTTGATCAAGTGAATCAATCCTGGCCCCTACAATGACAACCAAACAATGAACTAAATACAAGATTGCATATTTGCATGTAGCCCCTTTTATTCTCACCCAACTGTTTCCCCTATGACATGTAAAAGACAGTGTAACTACTCAATCATAATAACGACAATTAAGGCACAGGCAAAGCATGTCAATGATCAATGATTCAAATTTACTTAAGTAATCATAAAGCTGTTTATCATAAAATGGACCTTGTGTCAAAGAGAATCATTCAGGTGGATAAAATAATTATAACATATTTCCTCTGTGTCGAATAAATACATTTGTTTCTCTAATGGGGTGATTGTGTATTTAGGGTGATTGTGTCGAATAAATACATTTGCAAAACAGATTTTAGCGTGATTGTGTATTTAGGGTGTTTCTGAAAGCTTCACACATGGACCGACCGCTATGTCTAGTCAGTATCCCTAATGGTTTTTATCACTAAATTAATAAGATCTTAATTTTTAATCCATTAACCATATAATAAGTTCTATGGTAACTGTGAACCACACAATGCCACCTGCTGAACAAAATATATAACTCTTTGCGGGAAATGAAAAGCCGCAGTACAATGATGTGGTCTAACTATAATATTCAGCAAGTGTTGAAAAGCTTTACACTAACAGTAGATCAAATTTAAGCTCTCCTATTGTTCAAATGGACTGCTTATGAGAATCTCATTTAATCTTACAGATAAATTCATTTATATGAACAAAATATCAAGATTTAAAAAAGGAATCTCATCATAATGAATAAAAGAATGAGCCCTACCAGTAACATCACTGTAGAAACTTATAAGAGAGCCAAGGGTCCGGGATCCATGGTAACGGACACGCATGGTAGAATTCAAAATGAATAGTGTTGGGAAACCATGGACACCATATTTTGACAGGATGCTGCATGAATTGAAAAGCCGTTAAAATGAAAGAAACCATGAAAGAAAGAATGCATATTGATCAAGAGCACAAACCTTGGCCTGACAGATGATTCTTCAATAGCAAGATGTGGAATGGAAGGATTAAGGGATGACATGATTGAGAAATCTGGCCTAAGTGTCCGAGAGAAAGGGCACCATGATGCAAAGAAAAGTACAGCTACATACTCATGACTATTCTTATGAACCATGTTTAGTGCCTTCTGCAAAGAAACCTCATCTCCCTGCATATCACAGAATGCATAGTGTTAGAATAGTTGGGTCTAACTCCATCCCAAAGCTAGCTCATAGAGGGTAGAACTGCCCAAACAATTACAGATGATCCATAACTCGTAGAAACATACACTAACCGACGTGAAACTTTAAACCCCTAAACACATTCCTCAGGTCCAGAGGGTGAAACTGGCAGGAGGGGATATGTGAGGGCGACTTAACATCCGAATAGACTATGTGTGAATGACTTAACATCCAAATAAACTCTGATAGCATGTCAGCTCATAGAGAGAGGGTTGCCCAAATAACTATAAGTGGTCAATTATTCATATACCCAACAATATAGAACTGTAACACTAAACACACACAATTTCCATGAGAATTACAATTACAATCTATTAAAAACAAATTGATGTGTGATTAGCAACAGGGAGCAGTGACTAATGGTGAGGAATTGAAATTCAAATGGCATAAAGACTGTACCAACAGCTGGATAATGAGGTACATAAACATTTTGACACAGAGAACCCCCAAATCTTGATGACTGAATAAATCTCATATTCATCTGCTCAAGATTCCAGTGGGGGAAAAAATACTAGATTCCTAATCCAAAAATTACAGTATTTATTATAATACACCAATTTTTAAAAGGGGGCAATTTAAAAAGAAAAAAGAACGAGTCACATACCTCGGTGACACCAATATAACAAAATGATGGAGGAGAATCGGGAGTTAAGCATATGGAATCTGAAAAACCTAAGATGTAATCGAAAATCGATTCCCTGCGACACACGGCGGGGGTAGAAACCCTACCACGGTGAGATTCGGCGGAGAAGGAGAGGGTCCCGCATAGCAAGAAGGCGAACACGATCTCCGTTCCCGAAACCCTCATCTCCGTTCCGAGTAAGGAGAATTGAGAGAAACCGAAGCGACCCAATAAAAAATTGAAATGGATAATTAGAAACCCTAATCTGACAGCATGAGATTTGAAGGGAAACAGAGACGAGAAAAGAGGGATAACGGGGGAAGGTTGTGAAAACGAGATGAAAGGGTGTGACGTGCCTCAATCTCACTGAACCCTATTTTTTATTTTTTATAAATAAATAAATAAAAAGGTTTATACAACCTTCATTTAGATTTGGTTTTTTTGAATCTCTTTCCGAATGTATAATTGTCTCTTCAAACAAATGTTGCTCAATTTTAAAAATCCAATAGAATAATACACAACTAGATCACTTTTGTATGAAAAGTTGGTGGCTTAGTAAAAAATAATGAATATATAAAATTTATACTAAATCACCAAATACATATTTTTTCTGTTGGCAATTGGGGAGGAGAGGAGAGGTGAAAGGGTTGAAACTTGAAAGTATCGATCTATTGTGCAAAGGGCCATCACCGTTTTCCTTTTTTAACAACACTTACTTTTTGTCACAACCTGTAAAATGCCGAAATTGAAAAGCGGAAATAGGCTTACTGCCACTGGTTTATGGTTTTTTATAAACTTTCATGTTTTGTCTTTTTAAGATAGATTAATTGGGTTTCATTGTTATTGATAAAAAATAAAAAAAAAGCAAAAAGTTCACAGAGTAAAATAAATAAAGAAATTGAAGTGAGAAAACAAAAAATCTTTTATATGTTATATAAAATTGAAATAATTACACTACATTATATCAGACAGTGGCAAACAAGCAAAGGAACTAAAATTGTATATCATGCCTACAAATTTACTGACTATGTGGGGTGGGTCTGTATGTAATGTATGTTTTACCATCATTATATATAATTGATGACCACATGTGTTAGTAACTATTCTTTTTTTTTCTACAAATTTATGATTGTCCCTTTGATTACATGAAATAATTCCAATAATTCAATTAGATTTTACTACTAGACCAATTCTATGTGGATCCTTCCAACAAATTTCACTTCAACTATTTGAATTTACAACAATAATAAGAATATTAATAAAATTGTTAATATTTGTTTGGTTTAGAAATTAATAGTGTCTTTGATTTAGGAAAGAAAAATGGAAGATAAGAAAATATGAAGACAAATACAATAGAAAATTGGTTGACTTTTAAGTTTAGTATAATAGAAAATGAGAAGAAAATTAGAAGGAAAGAATGCGCTAATAATAAAGGTGCTACTACAATAACATTCTTTAATATTTCTAATGTGATGTTAAAGTTTTAGGCATTAGGAAAAAGGATGGGTAACATTTTCCTCTTTCATTTCTTTCCAACACAATAGTGACGGATCCCACTATTTCCTTCTTTCCTATATTTTGGATGCAACCAAATAAAGTTAATATACAAGTTGCGAGATTCACTAAAAACCTTTAATTGTTTGTGTAATATTACTTATTGGTTGAGCTCCTTTAATTTTCTGCCTATCTAATTTGGGTCAATCTAAACTATTGATGGGATGAACAACTGATCATTATATTATGTCAATGATTAACATTAAAATTTAATGTAGATTTATACACGTTAAAGTTTAAAACTTTTATAGTAAATTTGTTATTGATTATAAAGATTTTATTTTTGAAGATTCTTTTACTAATTAGGAAATTTGTTTTTTTTTTAATTTCTAAAAGTTTCCAATAAAAATTTCTAAAGAAATATAATTTATTAGTCTTTATCATGGTAAGGAACTAATCCTTTTCGGAAATGCGTAACTGACACTCCCAACCAATACTAGTATCAGAAATCGAATCTTTGACTTTTTAGTTTTTATACACATTTAGTGAACCTTATACCACTAGACTAATCTCTTATTGATTGTAACTTCTTATTCTAAATATATAATTCCCTTTCTCTACATAGTCATCAATTTTCTTTTACAATTTAGGTGAATCAAGAAAGTATAAATATAACTACAATTTTGGTTTTGGTCCTTGCTTTTCTGGTTCAGAATTTTGTTTGGACACTCTCCAATCTCTTGTGATCCTAAGCCTTCCCACTGATTATGGCTAACATAATTTACTCCTCTCCAATATGATTTTCCATATACTCTTAGTTATACAAAAAAAATTGTGATTTTTCATACCTTTAAAGCATCATTTCTATTTGCTAAACAATCATTTTGTATAGATATAAGCTGATACAAGAAGATTGAATAAAAAGATTTTTAGATTTTAGAACAGGCTTCATCATAATCTTCTGCTGCTATGACCACCTGTACTTTGTATCTCTATTTTTTGATTGGAAGGAAGGACAAAAAAAAGGTAACAAATGTGTTTGATACCGTGTCTTGCTTTGTTTTTGTGAGACTGGTGCAAAGCATATGATTTACCTGCTTTGGCTTCATTTTGCTTGCTTGTTCAGGGTACTGAAAGAGACTCTAAAGCTCTACTTGCCAAATCACAACACTCAAAGACATCATCAGATATTGGTAATCTGAAGTTAGGAATTGTTGATGTGGTAGTACCCCCTTCCGGTATCCGGAAGAATTCAAAGAGCAGATTAAGGGTGAAGAGTCTTGAGAGTCTTTTTAAGGCTGAAGATGCTTATGAAGGAGAAGATGAGCATGATCATTCACCCTTTATCATGAGGGAACTCTCTGATTTTGATCTCCAAGCCCATGAAGTCGTGACAAGTAAAAGAGGATATGATCAGAGAGATAAGGGGATAAAATATCCCAGTTTATAACTTTATATCAGAATAAAGCCAACAATAATATTCAATTGGAAGAGAAAAATTATACATACAGCAGAAAGAGTGTTTGACACAATCCAAAGTGGGCATGTACATGATCCTGGCATTGGCAATGCAGACTTCTCTGGTTCTCCAAAGATGACACAGTCCTGCTCTAACTTTGAACAAAAGGATGTGCTTAGTGACAAAACTCCACTTTATATCTTCAAATCCAAAATCTTTTGGGGATTTGCAGGAGTTATCAGCAAATCAGATGGCTAATCTGTCGACGATGACTCATGGCAGTGCTGATAGAGTGATGTGGAAAAGGCATTCCTCAAGTCAGTTAAGCAAATCAACACGATTCCATCCTTCAAGTGCTGCTTTAAAAAATCAACGTGAGTACTCCTCAGACACCATCCAACCAAATAAAACTAGGGCTTTGATGAGACTTATGGACTCAACCTCACCAGGGTCATCTTCTGGGGAATACTTCCCATCGGTAGCTTTCAGGAGAGGATCATCCTCATTTAACAGAGTAGATGAGTGGATGAAAGATCTTGAAATTCAGCAGCCACTGCCTGAGGATGATTTTGTTGATGACATTATGGAAAGCATTGCCTATCGACATTCTCAGGAGGCTAGGACATCAATGGCACGAAACATAGCTCAATTTGGTTTGGCAACCAGATGTCAATCTTTCAAATGAGATTTTGATTGCCAATATGATAACACCGGCACAGAATTTACAGAAAGAGAAGAAGAAATTTCACAATCGATTCGGAATCAATTCGATTCCGAATACTAATACCTCGTTTATTGCTTTGAAGAATGGAGAAGATTACAAGATGAACCCTAATTGATTCCCCGAATCAATTACTCGTTACAAGATTAACTCCCTGAATTAACCCCTCTCCTCTACTCAATTCTCAAAAGATACCAACACTAACCCTCCTAACATCTATTTATAGCTTCTGCCCCAAGCTATCCCTTCTCCTACGGCAGTTATTCTCACTGCTATGGCAGTTAATTCTGCCACATCATATTGCCACGTGGCTGCCACGTGGCCTCCGTCGGTACACCTGCGTGATGGGTGGTCTCCCCCTCATCCTATCAATACCCCCTTCCAAAAGACTCAACTTGTCCTCAAGGGCAAATTGAGGAAAAGCTTCTTGCATTTGAGCCGCCGACTCCCAGGAATTTTCACATTCCGGTAACCCTTCCCACTGAACCAACACCTCAATATCTCCATCCTGATCAACGCGGTGTTGTAGGAGTGTAGCCGGTTGCACCTTCAATTCCCACTCTTCTGATAAAATCAACGGAAGAGGTTGAGACTGTTGAGTCGGTTTCAGAGCTTTCTTCAACAAGGAAACATGAAACACGGGGTGAACCCGCGTATGCTCTGGTAATGCCAATCGGTAAGCTACCGGGCCAATGCGCTCTAAGATACGGTAAGGCCCATAAAATTTAGCTGCGAGTTTGGCCGATGGTCGGGAAGCTAGAGTCCTCAACCTTTACGGTTGCAGTTTCAGGAATACCCAATCTCCAACCTCGAACTCTACTTCTCGTCGATGTTTATCTGCCTGAGCCTTCATCAAATCTTGGGCCCGCAACAAATTCTGCCTCAACTCTTGGAGAACCTCATCTCGGGCCACCAAGAGCTGATTTACTCCCTCAACTTTCGACGTAAAAGTACACCCCTTAATCAAGGTGGGAGGATCTCTCCCATACAAGGCTTTGAAAGGAGTCATACCAGCAGAAACGTTATAAGTAGTGTTAAACCAAAATTCTGCCCATGAAAGCCATTCCACCCACTTCCTCGGCTTGGGCCCTGCAAAGCATCGAAGATATGTTTCCAACCCGCGGTTCACGACCTCGGTTTGCCCATCCGTTTGAGGATGGTAAGCCGTACTGAACTTCAATCGAGTACCTGCCCTTCGGAACAACTCCTGCCAGAACTGACTCAAAAAGATCTGATCCCTGTCGGAAACTATCGAGGATAAAAAGATCTACATCCTTGGCCGAATAGGGATGGCCAAGAGGATAAAAATGGGCGTATTTCGTGAGTCGGTCCACCACTACAAAAATGGTATCCTTGCCATTCGACCGCGGCAATCCGGATATGAAATCCATCGAGATGTCCTGCCATACCTGAGTGGGAATAGGTAGTGGCTGCAAGACCCCTCCAGGTGCTAAAGTGGAGTACTTTTGGCGTTGGCAAACATCACACACCTCGACTTACTGCTTCATGTAACCACGCATGCCATCCCAATAAAAGAAACTTGAAACCTGCTTATAAGTGCGGAAGAACCCCGAGTGACCCCCGACTACACTGTCATCAAGGTAGTTAAAATCGAGATTTTACTTAGCTGTCGGATGTCCTCGACAGAACCAACCTCCCCTTATACAACAACCGTCCTGACTGAAACTGGAACCCTGGATGAGACTCGGGATTTTCTGCCAAATCCTGGACCACCTTCCTCCACTTCGGTTCCTGCTGAACCTCTTGGAACCACCCTTCAGCATCTCCAACATTAATTACTGAGAGTGCCGAATAGTAGGCCTTCCGGGATAAGGCATCGGCCACGGTATTTTCCCTTCCAGGCTTGAACTGAATCTCAAAATCCAGACCTATAAGTTTTACCGCCCATTTAAACTGCTCCTCACTGAACAACCTCTGCTCGGTAAGGAATTTCAAACTTCGTTGGTCTGTTCTGATAATAAAGTGGCGACCCAGTAAGTAGTGCTTCCATTTCTGCACGGCTTGTACCAATGCCATCAACTCTCGTTCATAAACCGATTTCTGCTGGGATCTCGCCGATAACCCCTTACTCCAAAAGGCTAGAGGACGACCTTCTTGCATCAACACAGCCCCAATTCCCTTACTGGAAGCATCGGTTTCCAACACAAAGGTCTTCGAGAAGTCAGGTACGGCCAACCTAGGCAAACTGACCATGGCCTCCTTGAGGGTTTGAAAAGCCTGAGTGGTTTCGTCGGTCCACGCAAAGTTATCCTTCTTCAACAATTCGGTGAGAGGCTTGGCAATTCGCCCATACCCTTGCACAAACCTTCTGTAATAGCCCGTGAGGCCCAAAAATCCCCTTAAACTTTTAACATCACGGGGTATTGGCCAGGAACTCATGGTGGCCACCTTGGACTCGTCCGCTGCTACTCCCGAACGAGAGATAATATGACCCAAATACTCCAAACTGGGTTTCGCAAAGCTGCATTTCTTTCTGTTGATCTTCAACGCATGGGTCCGCAACGCGGTCAAAACCTCCCGCAACTCCCGTTCATGAGATTCCTCATCAGGACTGTAAACCAGTATATCGTCGAAAAACACCAAGGCAAACCTCCTCAAGTAGGGTCGTAGTACTTCGTTCATGAGAGCCTGAAAGGTCGAAGGTGCATTCGTGAGACCGAAAGGCATCACCACAAACTCATAATGACCCTCATGAGTTCGAAAAGCCGTCTTCTCCACATCCTCACTTCGCATCCGAATCTGATGATACCCGGATTTCAGATCTAACTTGGTGAAAACTGTGGCTCCTCCAATCTCATCCAATAACTCCTCAATAATCGGGATAGGGAATTTATTGGGAATTGTCACCCTGTTGAGGGCCCGATAATCAACACAAAACCTCCACCCTCCGTCCTTCTTTTTCACCAATATGACAGGACTGGAATAGGGACTGATGCTATGCTGAATCACCCCCGACGCCAACATCTCCATAACCAAGCCTTCGATCTCGGTTTTCTGATAGTGAGGATATTTGTAAGGTCTAATATTGGGGATAGTTGCCCCCTCAACCAGATGTATGGCATGATCTTGCCTTCGTACCGGTGGTAAACCTGTAGGATCGGTGAATAACTCTTCAAAATCCTCGAGCACTGGCAACATACGGATCGGCGTGCTCTCAATCCCACCATCTCTCGGATCTGATGATTCACAACGCATGATCAATCCTTCCCCCTCTGCTCGAATGACCTGCAACAAAGCACCATAAGAGACCTCGGTTTTGGCTAAGGCTGGATCTCCGGTAATACGGATGGACTTCTGGCCTTGCTTGATCGTGAGTTCCAATTTACCAAAATCAGCTTGGACCTCACCCAATCCAGATAGCCACTCCAAACCCAACACCAGATCAACCCCTTTGAGACTGAAGAGGTAAAAGTCTTGGGTTACTTCCAGATTCTGTATCTGGAATGATAAGTGCGCGCACTTTCCCCTACATTTTACCTTGCGCCCATCTCCTACCTCCACCACATAAGAGGGAGTATTCTGAACCGATAGCCTCAACTCCTGCACCACCTCATGAGCTATGAAGTTGTGAGAAGCCCCACAATCAATGAGAACAACCACCTTCCTCCTATTCAACATCCCTTCTACCTTCCATGAACGGGTCGTAGTGAACCCCGACATAGAGCATAAGGACAATCTCAGATCATGTACCTCCGATGTCTCAATACTGTTCTCCCCCCTTTCTTCCTCGTCTTCCTCCTCTTCTTCCAAAATAAGCATTCGAAATTGCCTATTTTTACACCGGTGGTCTCTAGTAAAAGGCTCATCACAACGAAAACATAGCCCTTTTTCCCGTCTTTCCCTTACCTCGGCGCTAGTCAAGTGCTTGAACTCTCCCCCTCTTGGCCGAGCCCCTTCATTGACGAGTTTCGGTGCCGACTGCGCTACCGTGTTACTCCCTACGAAACTGTTCTGTCTTCCCTCCCCTATAGACTTTGACTCGACCGTGATCGTTCTGGAATAGGGATTCACCCTCTGATTTCCTCCCATTCGGCTTGCATACCCAAAAGAACCCCTCCTACTCAAAATAGCATTCTTCTGTTCAATCAGTAGCACCTTCTGGATCACATCAGATAGAGATTGTAACTCATACAACTTCACCTCGGCTCGCAACTCTTCCTTCAACCCATTCAAAAATATTCCCCTGGTGAACTCTGGATCGATGCTTCTCAAGGCCCCAACAAACTTCTCGAAATCCTCAACAAATTCCTCAACGGATCCGGTTTGTTTGAGGGCTAACAACTGCTCAAACGGATTCTGAATCATCGAGGGTTGGAATCTTCGAACCACGGCAATCTTGAATCCCTCCCAATTCGGCCTCGGGTTGCATTTTTCCCACCAATGATACCAACTCAAAGCCTTACCTTCGAGTGCCATAACTGTGGCCTGCATTTTCTCCCCTTCGGTAAGTTCCTTTAACTGGAAATACCTCTCTAGTCGGTGAGTCCAGCCATACGCGTCGTCACCGGAAAAAATTGGAATTTCCAATTTCCTCCATGTTTCCCGCCTAAACTCTCCCCCTCCGTGAGTGCCCTCCCGGAAATAGTTTCTCCCTCGGTGTTCATTCTCTTCATGTACCTCCGGTTGGAAATCAAATTCATCGCGCGCACCCCCTCGGAAATCAACTCTGTTCTGTTCGCCGGGGCGGTTATCAATACCGGCGCGCTCTCGACGGCGGAATTCGTTTCTGTTGCCGAAGTCCTCACGTGTACCTCGGCGGAACTCCGTTCTGTTCTGTTCCCCTTCGCGTTCGTCCAATCTGTTTTCCACTCGCCGGAATTCATTTTCCCCGTCATCGCCTTCCCTGAACTCTTCCCGGAAAGCTTCTCTTCTACCATAACTCGCCGGAATTCGTTTCTGTTCGCCCTTGCCACGGGAGTCGTCTCTTCCACCGTAACTATCCCCACGCAACTCTGCTCCTTCACGAAAATCCCTTCCGCGACGAACTCCAGTGTCGCGAGCTTCGTCTCTGTTTCGTGCCTCGCGCGTTAACCGTTCTCGGTCTGTTCTCTCGCCACCATCGCGACGTATTCCTCCGTTCACAGAACTCGCGGCGTCGCCGCCGTGTTCGGCTTCCGCACTGAACACATATCGCTCCATTTTCGCGGTCATTTCCGCCATTTGTTCCTCATGCTTCTTCACCAACGATTCTGCCAATTCCAATCTCATTCTCATCTCTTCCTTTTCTTGTTCCCAATTCTCTCCGGAACGCGACATACTTCGAGTTTTCATGAATTTTCGGCGAAACAGCAG
>NC_032023.1:17792657-17819170 GCF_001865875.1 Lupinus angustifolius
TAGGGGATGCTACGTTGACCTTCCCCATTTCGGCTTGTATACACAAACGAGCCCTTCTTACTCAAGATTACATTCTTTTGTTCAATCAATAGCACTTTCTGTATAATATCAGATAAAGAATGTAATTCATACAATCTTACCTCAGCTCGAAGCTCTTCCTTCAACCCATTCAGAAATATGCCCCTTGTAAATTCAGGATCAATGGTTCTCAAGGCTCCAACATACTTCTCAAATTCCTCTACAAATTTTTCCACAGAACCGGTTTGTTTGAGGGCGAGTAACTGCTCAAACGGATTCTGAATCATCGACGGCTGGAATCTTCGAACCACTGCGATCTTGAATCCTTCCCAATTCGACCTCGGGTTGCACTTTTCCCACCAATGGTACCAACTCAAAGCCTTCCCTTCGAGTGCCATAACTGTGGCCTGCATTTTCTCCCCTTCGGTAAGTTCCTTTAACTGGAAATACCTCTCTAGTCGGTGAGTCCAGCCATACGCGTCGTCACCGGAAAAAATTGGAATTTCCAATTTCCTCCATGTTTCCCGCCTAAACTCTCCCCCTCCGTGAGTGCCCTCCCGGAAATAGTTTCTCCCTCGGTGTTCATTCTCTTCATGTACCTCCGGTTGGAAATCAAATTCATCGCGCGCACCCCCTCGGAAATCAACTCTGTTCTGTTCGCCGGGGCGGTTATCAATACCGGCGCGCTCTCGACGGCGGAATTCGTTTCTGTTGCCGAAGTCCTCACGTGTACCTCGGCGGAACTCCGTTCTGTTCTGTTCCCCTTCGCGTTCGTCCAATCTGTTTTCCACTCGCCGGAATTCATTTTCCCCGTCATCGCCTTCCCTGAACTCTTCCCGGAAAGCTTCTCTTCTACCATAACTCGCCGGAATTCGTTTCTGTTCGCCCTTGCCACGGGAGTCGTCTCTTCCACCGTAACTATCCCCACGCAACTCTGCTCCTTCACGAAAATCCCTTCCGCGACGAACTCCAGTGTCGCGAGCTTCGTCTCTGTTTCGTGCCTCGCGCGTTAACCGTTCTCGGTCTGTTCTCTCGCCACCATCGCGACGTATTCCTCCGTTCACAGAACTCGCGGCGTCGCCGCCGTGTTCGGCTTCCGCACTGAACACATATCGCTCCATTTTCGCGGTCATTTCCGCCATTTGTTCCTCATGCTTCTTCACCAACGATTCTGCCAATTCCAATCTCATTCTCATCTCTTCCTTTTCTTGTTCCCAATTCTCTCCGGAACGCGACATACTTCGAGTTTTCATGAATTTTCGGCGAAACAGCAGCGGTTTTCAGGGCACCGGAATCGGTGCTCTGATACCAGTGATAACACCGGCACAGAATTTACAGAAAGAGAAGAAGAAATTTCACAATCGATTCGGAATCAATTCGATTCCGAATACTAATACCTCGTTTATTGCTTTGAAGAATGGAGAAGATTACAAGATGAACCCTAATTGATTCCCCGAATCAATTACTCGTTACAAGATTAACTCCCTGAATTAACCCCTCTCCTCTACTCAATTCTCAAAAGATACCAACACTAACCCTCCTAACATCTATTTATAGCTTCTGCCCCAAGCTATCCCTTCTCCTACGGCAGTTATTCTCACTGCTATGGCAGTTAATTCTGCCACATCATATTGCCACGTGGCTGCCACGTGGCCTCCGTCGGTACACCTGCGTGATGGGTGGTCTCCCCCTCATCCTATCACAATAGCATTGTCCAATCTTTGAATCCAGCCTCAACTGTAGCTCATTTACCTAGTATTGGGATAAAAGTCATCCCAGCTATTTCATACTTCTCTGGTCTTCGCTCGGTCAATTTGTCTAGCAATTTCATAGGTATAACTTCTTTAAGAGGAAAAAAGTAGTTCTTAATATAACATCGACTAGTAACAATACTAACTAACTTATTTAATTGGTTCTCCTCTTTATTGATTCACAGTTAATATCACACCTGGATTTCTCCCAAAGGGTATTCATACACCTAATTGACCAAGGAACAAGATCAGCACCATTAAGGGGCTCAGAGAACTAACCCGGTTGCAGGTACTCGACCTAAGTTACAATCGCATCTCAAGAATTGGACAAGGTTAGTTTTATTCTATAATGCTGATGCTCAATGAAAACTATGAAACCTATGTGCTATCCGGCCCCACCTAATGAGATTTAAGGCTCAATTGTTATTTATGTTGATGCTTAATGGAGGTTTTACTTCTCAAATTTCTTACCCTTCATTAAGTATTTTCTACAATACAATTATTGTTATGTCTTTTATCAGGGTTGTCAAATTGTACACTTATCAAAGAGCTATATATTTCTGGGAACAGTATAAGTGATGTTGCGGGGCTACACAGGCTATTAAAGCTAACAGTTCCGGACTTGAGGTTTAACAAAATCACAATAAAAGCAACAGGCCAGCTTGTGGCTAACTACAACTCACTTCAGGTTCTTAACCTGATTGGAAATCCAATTCAAAGAAACATCAGTGATAACCAGCTACAAAAAGCAGATAGTGGTCTTCTTCCAAAGCTTGTGGACCTGAATAAGCCACCTATCAAGCCTCAGATGGCGCAGCAAGTGATCACTCATAGTGTTGGTAAAGCTGCACTTGGGAACAATTGTCAGAACATCAACAGAAAAGCACTGAGAAAGGTGGCCAAAGATCATCAAGTTCCTTCATAACGCATAGAAGCAGTGTTAGTGCCTTAGTGGTGCCATGAAAAGCAAGAACAGGTCAAAGAGGCGAGCTAAAAATTAGTAGAGCAACGCATAAGTTATCATGTTTCTAAGACTAGATAGAGTGGATGATAAGAACAGAATTTGGAATTATAGAATTTGTGAGTTTATAGAAGTATTGTTGTAGATGCAGAATATAGATGTTATGCAGAATTTAAAGGATAGAAACTAGAATTGAAGAGAGTATACCCCTGGCCCAAGCCCTCTGGCCGTGTTTCTAGAGTGAAACTTCCGTACCCTTTTCCACCTTCCCTCTCTCACTTATAATCCACTTTCCTTGCGGTATCTTGCGGTTACAACTCCTTGTAGGTAGAAAACTTCCCTCATGATCTTCCGACACGTGGCCTTCTGGAATACACTTTCCAGATCGTCTCTCTCTCATTTGTGACTTGTTCTTCAGGTGGGTCCCCATTAGTCGCATTCCTATCATTCAACCCTTCTTGAAAATCAGTCTTGCCCTCAAGACTGAATGAAGGAAATTGATGTTGGATGGTGAGTGCCTCTTCCCAAGTAGCTTCTTTGGTTGACTGACCCTTCCATTTGATTAACCACTGATTTGTTTGAGCTCCATTTTGTGATTGACTTCTAGTGGCTAAAATATCTTATGGTTCCAACAGAATACCTGTGTCTTCCCCCATGCCCGGGGGTAAAAGAGGTTCAATGGGGTGGTTGGCAGCCACCTTCTTTAATTGAGAAACATGAAATACTAGATGAAGTTTGGAGGATGGGGGTAAACGCAACTGATATGCCACAGAGCCGATGCGACGCTCCACTGTAAATGGACCATAGAAACGGGCGGCCAGCTTCTGATTTATCTTCTTGGCTAAAGAGTGTTATTTATGGGGTCGTAGCTTAAGATAAACTGAATCTCCCAGTTGGAATTGGACGTCTCGTCGATGTTTATCGGCTTGGTGCTTCATGCCTTGTTGTGCATGGTTCAAGTGAAACCGAAGTTGCTTGAACGCTTCATCTCTTTCCCCTAGAGCATAAGCAATCGAGGCAACTCTAATCTCACTGGGCAGATAACTGAGAATAGTAGGGGGTTTCCGACCATAGACCACCTAAAAAGGGGTAGTGTTGATTGATGCATGCCATGTAATATTGTAGCATAGTTCAGCCCAAGGAAGCCAATGGGACCAAGTTTTGGATTGTTCCCCTGCAAAACAGCATAAATAAGATTCTAGATACATGTTTGTTACCTCTGTTTGACTGTTGGTTTGTGGGTGATAAGACGAGCTCAAACAAAGTTTGGTTCCATAAAGCTTGAACAATTCAGTCCAAAAATGGCTAATGAAGATGGGGTCTCTGTCACTGACAATGGATTTAGGAATCCGATGAAGTCTTGCAATCTCCTTCATGAATGCCTCCGCCACCTCTTGAGCAATATAAGGGTGTTTCATGAGTATGAAATGTGCATACTTAGAGAGTCTATCTACTACCACGAAGACCACTTCAAATCCCATTGATTTAGGCAACCCCAAAATAAAATCAAGTGACATATCATCCCAAATCTGCTCTGGAATTTGCAAGGGTTGGAGTAGGCCGGCAGGGGCTAAATTGGAGGTTTTGTAACGTTGACAAGTATCACAAGCTTTCACAAATTCTTGTACACTTTTCTTCATCCCTACCCAGTAAATATTTTCCGCCAACTTGCGATGTGTGCGATAGTAACCTGAGTGTCCCCCTTGGGGAGTGCTATGAAACTCATAATAACTTAGGGATCCATGGGGAGCTTGTGGAAAGCACCAACCTACCCTTGTACCTGAGTATTCTGTGGTTCAAGGTAAAGCCTCCTTTTATGTTGAGCCATTGTTGGATGCTGGATCTAATTTGATTCAAGTAGGTATCATGTTGGATCCCCTCCGACATATCCTGTCCCTCCATCCATAAAGGTGCAGAATTTATGTACGAGAGGTTTGGTTCATCCTCCTTGCGGGACAATGCATCTACTGTCGTGTTCTTATTGCCTGGTTTATACTTGACATCAAACTGGTACCCCAATAGCTGTGCTATCCAGCACTGTTGATCAGTCGTAGTAATACGTTGGTGCAATATGAATTTGAGGCTCTTATGATCAGAAATACCACAAATGATCTTCCCAACAAATACGGCCTCCAATGTTGAATGGACAAGACAAGAGCCATGATCTCTTTCTCATAGGTAGACTTGGAGATATTTTTTTCTGCTGAAGCCTTACTGAAATAAGCAATTGGCTTCCGCTCTTGCATTAATATTGCCCTAATACCACAACCGGAAGCATCACACACAACTTCAAATAGCTTGGAAAAATCAGGCAAGGAGATAATAGGAGCTTCTGTCGGTTGAAGGCCTCATTTGCTTCCTCATTCCATTTGAAACCATCCTTGTTGGTTAAGGCAGTAAGTGGTTGAGCTACCTTTCCATATCCCTTGATGAAGTTACGGTAGTATCCCGTCAGTCCTAGAAACCCCTTGACATCTTTGACGTTGGTTGGAATGGGCCAATCCAATACTGCTTGTATCTTTGAAGGATCCATAGCAACACTTACGTGAGAAATTATGTGTCCCAAACATTCCACTTCTCTGGTAGCAAAGTGACACTTTTTCTTGTTAACATAAAATTGATTATCTTGTAGAATTTTCATAACAGTGGCTACAAGTGATAGATGAGAATTCCGGCTAGTGCTATAGATTAGTATGTCATCCAAGAAGATAAGGACATACTTACGGAATAGGTGCCTAAATGTTTCATTCATGGAGGCCTGGAAGGTAGCTGGTGCATTGGAGAGGCAGAAAGGAATCACCAAATACTCGTAATGTCCACTATGAGTGTGAAATGCAGTCTTGTCTATGTCCTTTTCTTGCATTCGGATCTGGTGGTAACCCGACTTGAGATCCAACATGGTAAATATGTTGCACCATTTAATTCATCCAACAATTCCTCAACCACTGGTATAGGAAATTTGTCTGGTATGGTAGCCTTGTTGAGTGCTTTATAGTCCACACACATCCTCCAGGAATTGTCCTTCTTTTTCACTAATAAGACAGGGTTGGAATATGCACTGGTGCTCAACCTCATGAACCCCAATTGAAGAAGATCCTGCACTTGATTCTCAATCTCATTCTTCTGAAAGTGTGGGTACCGCTATGGTCTAACTGTCACCGGTCCTTGTCCGGGCACTAAGTTAATGGCATGGTCAAATGGTCTATGTGGGGGTAATCCCTTAGGAGTTTGGAAAACCTCTGGCCATTGATCCATCACTTGTTGCAATTGCTCCTTCTCTTGTGTTGTTAGGGATGTGTTTTGTTGACTCGATATTTTCTCCATAGTGTGCAACTTGTGTGAGGAGCAGTCCTTATGGAAAACATTGCCCCTCAACCGTTGCAAAGAAGAAGCCAATGAGTGTACCCCGCTGCTCCTTGTATCAAGAATTATCTTTCATTCTCATGGAACCTCATGGTCATTTCCTTCCAATTTATCCTTACTTCGCCCAAGGTCCTCAACCAAGCTATTCCCAAAATCACATCCAAACCTCCTAACTCGAGTATGTGAGCATCAATTACACAAGTATAGTTCCCAATTCCAATTCTGAAATTCTGACACACCCCATGAGACATTACCTCGTGTCCATCTCCTAGCTTAAATCTCACTCTTCTTGTTTCCTCCACCCACAACCCCAACAATTTCACCAACTTCGGGGAGACAAAATTGTGGGTTACACCATTGTCTAATAACATCAGTATAGGGACTCCTTCTACCATTCCTTCCACCTTCATGGTGGATAGATTTTCTGTGTCATTGGTATTTCCAAAACCTTTGCTAAGACTGATGTACTCCAACACTTGGCATTCCCCTTCATCGATTCTGCCCTCATCCCTTGATTTAGCCTCTTCTGCCATCACCATTTCTTCTTCCACTTCCTCATCTTCTCCCAATACCACTATACGAAGTTTTGGGTCAGCACACTTGTGGAGAGGATTATAGGGTAACCCGCACCGAACACACAACCCCTTCTTCCTACATTCTTCCCATTCTTGGGTAGATAGATGTTTGACTCCTCTTCCTCCCATACGCATGCTACGATTTCTAGGCATCTCCCCTTTTCTTTCGGTTCTAGTAGAGGCTCAATTGTCCCTGTTGCTGCGATTCAATACCAAATGAACTTGCTCATAGTGAGGCTGAGAAGAAGTCATGGGACGAGCAAAATTTGTGCGACTCGGGGGTCCAATTCCCTTCTTCATGGCTAACTCCACATTGCGTGCCAGTTTCATGGCTTGTAAACGAGTTCCAGGATCATGAATTCTAACCTAGTTTTTGATGTCGTCCTTCAAGCCATGTAGAAAATATCCCACATACTGTTGTTCTAGTTGCCGAGGAATCAAGGAGGCCAAATACTCAAACTCTTCCACATATTCCTGCACCTTTCCCCTTTGCCTCAAAGATGCTAATTCCTCATATGGGTTCTGCGTCTCCAAGCCACTAAAGCAGTCTATAAGCTCTCCTTAAACATCTCCCAACTCAAATTCGAGTGTATCTCCATAGAATGGTGAACCAATGTATTGCAAGACCCTCCATGTTCACCAGGGTGAGAGGTATCTTTGCTGCCTCGGGAGTTTTATTGATTTTGAAGTAGAATTATGCCCGTGTGATCCATCCCCTGGGATCGTCTCCATCAAACACCGGTAATTCAACCTTCTTTGTTCCCGAAATTAGCAAGTCCAATGCGTTTGCTACCGTTGTCATGGTTAATGCCTCCTGGTGCACCCCTTTTGTCTCTCAGTGGATGTCGTCTACGACTTGTGATGTCGAGGCAGCTTAGGTAACTCCTGCATCATCGGGCTCCTCTGTTTGTTTCTCCAAACGTCGCACCAATGTCACGATATACTTGCGAAATTCGACTTGATCTCGTAATTCCTTCTCGATTTGCACTTGTCCTTATGCGTCTGCGTCCAAGGTGTCCCTAACCTTTGTCAATTTCGTCTCCACCATGTTTAACCGCTGATCCACACCATCTAACCGAGTTTGGTTTCTGGTTTCCATGAGTTATTTTGCAAATTTCCTCGGAAATGATCTGGCAGGTCGGACCAAAATGATTAGAACAGAATTTCGAATTATAGAATTTGTGAGTTTATAGAAGAAGAAGTATTGTTGTAGATGCAGAATATAGATGTTATGCAGAATTTAAAGGATAGAAACTAGAATTCAAGAGAGTATACCCCCGTGCCCAAGCCCTCTAGCCGTGTTTCTAGAGTGAAACTTTCGTGCCCTTTTCCACCTTCCCTCTCTCACTTATAATCCACTTTCCTTGTGGTATCTTGCGGTTACAACTCCTTGTAGGTAGAAAACTTCCCTCATGATCTTCCGACACGTGGCCTTCTGGAATACACTTTCCAGATCTTCTCTCTCTCATTTGTGACTTGTTCTTCAGGAGGGTCCCCATTAGTCCCATTCCTATCTTCATCATATATTTGTTTCATTCTGTAACCAATCAGTGGTATAATAAGCCTTTTATGTGACTTGTAGTTGTTTTTGCTTCAACCTGTGATCAAGATACAGGATTGTTTCATTTATATCATAAAGGAGACTGCGCAAAGCATTGGCAGACTCCTGTTTTAAGACTTGATGTGATACCGTTTCACTCTTTGCTGTCTTCAATTTTAAAGTATGGTCTGTGGAACTTGATGTGATTATATGGCTTTCAAAAATTCTATAAACAATATTATGTAAACAGTTTTGGCAGAGCGAGAGAATAATTGGCCAGCCCCATTGCTATTGTTGTCATTGTAATTATCATTCAAACCACTTGAGACTGTTTGTGGGTCTCCATTTATCACAACTTGGGGACGATTTGCCTAAATAGTAACAGTTTTGAAAACTATTTGAGGTTATTTTAAAAAGTTTAATATTTATGCATCATAGAGCTTTTTGCAAGATTAGTACATTCATGTGAATTACTTTTATTTATGAGTCAATTGGTGAATGAAATATAGGAAGCAGGCGTGAAACCCTTTCAGAAACACTAAGAAACTTAAAGTCCAAAAGAACTAAACTATTTCGGTGTGCAGTCATCTCCTTCTTTGCAAGATGCCGTCCCTCTCCCTCCAAGTTGTTGTCTCCCTCCCTCAAGCTGCTATCTCAATTGCTGTAGCAACTGCCTCACTGTCGTTTGAAACCGCTTGATGTTTAATTCCTATCAAAGATAGTTTTGTTTTGATTTAGAAATTTTGATTTATAATTCTATTTTTTTGTAAGACTTAAACTTGCATAATGTCTTTTATTTTGATATGGATGTGTATATATTATGCAAGACATGATATTGATAAGTATATTATTTTCATCTATCATTAATTTGATATTCATATGTATTTATTAATTGTATAATGTATATGACATTTCGTCCTTCGGTCCAACTCGAGTATTTGGTTTAGGTAAACCTATGACATGATTACGAGACATCTTCTGATTAATGTTTGGTTCGGGTATTTGGTTTATGTAAATTATCCACGACCGTTGCAAAATTTGTTCCATGTTCTGTAATCTCCACTTCTCTCATCTTCTGTTTCCTTCTCAAATGTTACATCGATTCAACTAAGAGCATAGACGTGAGAGAAGGAGATGAACAAAAATTTAATTGACAAACAAAACTGATCTATTCAACCAGACACAACCGCAGGAACATAAAACAAGTTAACAACTATAGAATTTAACCTCAATTGAATGTTATTGATTAAAACTTAAAAGCAAGGAAGGAGAAGGGGATATCAATCATAGGTTTAATACTTGTGTGATAAGCTTTGACTAGATAAAATTGTTGATAAAATCTTACAACGAGACATTGATATTAGAATGAATCATTCATTTCCTCATACATGGAAATTGAAACTATGGACCAGGTACACCTAGATGAAATGTATGGTTGACCCACCTAAAATCCTTGCCAGCTAACTATGCAATGCTAAGGAGTGAATTCTGCTCTACCCATTAACAGCGACATTATCCTATACTCTAATTTCTCCTCGACCTCTTTTTTCTCCGTTGGAATAATAAGAATCATGCTCATTAGCATAGATGAAATAACCAATACAAACACTAAAACAGTCTAATGATATTGTTGAAATAAATTCTCCATACCAATATCAGAAAATCATTTCTTCCTTTTTCAGAGCACTCCTTAAAATTGAAGAGCTCCAATTGGTCTTCCTTGCTCGGAAAAAAACCCGTTTAAAATGCTCCACATACCACATTTTAGTTCATTACTCTTCCCAGCAAAAAACAACACAGTTTCACATTCACAAAGTCAAGTTAGATGTAACTTTTCCATCCCAACCTGAGCACCCTGCTCCATTTCCTGCATCTGTGCATACTTATACAACTTCTCATTGAACAACACCTGCGGATCCTTCTCAATCAGAACACCATTCTTATCATACCCATCCTTCAAGAACACAACCCAATTCATCTCAGTCCCTGCCAAATAAAACGCTCTCGGCTGCTTCAAAAGCATCTGATAAGTATGCTTAGTCAAACTAAACTCCTCCTTAAACTCCACGAGGTGATGTATATAAGCTCTCTTCTCCAGTGTCAAGCTCAAGAATTCATGAATCACCCCAACTCTATACTTTTCCGCTTCCAATGTCCACAAATCCAATCTTGCCCCATCAGAATAAGGCGATACCAAAGGTAAAGTGTTCAACAGGTTAAGCTTCTTAGCATCCTCCAATTCTAAATCCAAACCCTTCCCATACTTAACAGGAAAATTAAACTTCCTCTTAGCACCTTTCTCATCAACCATAAACTCTTTCTCAATCGCGCTAACCGCCAACAGAGGATCCCAATCCACCAATTCTAAAACCCTCAACCCATTTTCCTCAACACAAACATGAAAATAATTCGGGTACCTCGAAACTCGGTCCCTGAAATCATCAGGAATACCGAAGAGGGCCCTGCAGTGATGGATTTTACATAAAGGAATTCGCTTTTTTGCAGACATCATGAGCAATTTCCGAACCTTATCGACTCGGTCTCGTTCCATTGAGTCCATTATGGATTGCTCCTCAGCGAGGAGGTCCTCCATAAGATCAGAAAACCCGAACCACATTTTACCATCGGTGTGGCGGTAGGTCTGGAAAATGAGGGGGTGGCGCGTGATGGAGCGTAGGACCTTGCGGCCGCGAGGGAAACCGAGCTCGCGGTGGAGCTTACCGGCGTCATCGAGACGGAGAACGTGTTCGGGTTGGTTGGTGAGGTATTGTTTGGATTTGGTAACGAATCTGAAGAGAGAATCGCGCTCAACGATGCGTTCGAGGTTAGGGTTTTGGTTCGGTTCAGTTTGGACGAGGGTGGTTCGGGGACTGGGCTTGGGCTTGCGCTTCTTCTTGAAGGCTTTGGGGGTTTTGGTGACGAGGAAGGAGGTGGAGAATTGAGATGTGAATAAGTGATTAGGGTTTTGAAGAGACTGTGTTAGGGTTTTGAAGGATTTGATGATGATGTTCATGTTGGCCACGAAGGAGAACAAACACTGAACTAAATGGATGAAGAAGAGTGAAAGAAGAAGTGCAAATTTAATGGTTTATTGAACTTCGCAAAATAAAAATAATTAAGATAATTTAGTTAACAGAATACAAAGTCCGTTTCTATAAATCTCTCAATTAACAAAACGACACGTAAAATATAATAATTGTGTTGAATACTTCAATTACAATATTTCTATCAACTTGATGTAAGGTTTTATTGAATATAAATTTCATGCAATTACAAGTAATAACACATGTAGTTTATATGAGTAAAAATTCTCTTTATTTAATGAAGAGACAAATACTTCCCTTTGTTTATGTTTTGAATGATAAAAATGTTATTTTACTATATTTAAAAGGATAAATATATAATTACACGTTAGATTTTCTTTGGTATAGAATACATATTTTGCCTAGAATGGTCTACGGTTGATGAAGGAATGCCGAACCCTAGGTAGTTCGAATTCAATGTTTGCCAATGGTGCAATGTATTGAAATGTGCTAGTTTTCATCTCATAACGGGTATTATTTCATGATTTGGCGAAGTAAGGAGACACGATTGTGGTTTTTCGGGTAAGCAATTAATCTTTTTGAGGTTCGTGACCGACTCTCCCAACATGTGTTGCTCTCAAAAAATAACCTCTCGATTTTGAGTATCCAATAAAACTTTATACTACTGTATTCACACATTGTTGATGCACACGATCGTGTTTCTCAAACATTGATTGATGTAAAATTAAATGAGTAAACATGACCAGATTGTGTTGACATCCACGGCCGTCGACCTCGACGATGGAGTGACCCATGGGCCATGTAGTGAGTGACCTAGGGGCCTAGTACCGTCAAAGCGAATGGGAAATCAAAGATTCACGACTGTTATATATGTGTCCACAATCGTGACCGGGCCACCAAACATATTGTAATTAATTTATGGATTTTCAAGGTTATGCATTGGGTGCAGGTAATTAAGACTGCCAACAGGACCAGGGAAATTTTAGTCCTAAACAACGTTGAATTCTAAACAGCAAAGGATGTGGCAAACTTGAATATTTCCCTCTCGTGCAACTGTAATTTTTTTTAGGAAAAAAAGAAGATAAGTTGCTTCTCAAGGCATGGAAGGAATTAGTTTCAATTATGTAGGATCCTACGCTATTCCAGAATCCCAGTACACAAACAACAACAGCAAAATCCCACATCACCGCACTATTTTAATTTTAACATATAACTTGCACTTGTTAAATCCCCATTATCATTGTTTGCACATCCAAACAGAAGTCCATGGAGAATATGATTATAATTTCCCATTACAAAGATTCACAAAAAATTTCAAAATAGGTTTTTGCCATGGGCAATACAAGGAACATCAATGAACCTATCAAATGATATAATTCTATAATAAAAGGTAATTGACTGCTTAGCAGTTTATACACCACAATGGCAATCATGTACCTGTGTAACTGTAATCAAACATCACATGAAAAATGAACCTACCATGTATACTTCCTCATCTGCAATGCTCCTCATTTGGTAATACTAATTATATGACCCTATGTACAACCTTAGGGCTACATAGGATCGCAGTGGTATCAATAACGATAATGCACCGTTTTCTTTTCCTCCTCTATTGTTTTTTCCAGCTTCCTTTCTGTCCAAAATTTTCATTCCCCACTTTGTATGGTGGAGCATTATGATAATTGAATGAACAATATGGAAATGAATATATGAATAGTATGGCTAATAATGTCTTCAGGACATCTATGAATTATTTGGCCTGTTTCTTAAAGAAAGGTTTCTGGCAGATCAGGAGTCTCTTATCACTGTCACTTTCAATTTCTATTACTCGTGCATCCCAGTTCATCCGTGTTGTTTGAGCTCTAGCTGACTCGACTAAAGGTACCGTGTCATGGAATATAATCCAACCCTGCAAACATAACTATTGTCAGCAAATCTATAAATTTAACATTTCTCTTTTGCAAGATGCTTTGCAGCATGTTGTAGTTAGGAATAGAGGTTTGCTTTTTCTTTTCCACAGCACCCCGGAAACTAAATAAGGGCAGGGATTTAGCTTTCTGACTTTATAATAATAATAAAGGTAGAGATGAGTCTAGATGCCACATTAAGATTATTTGCCTTGTGACCTCAAATGGGTTTAAATCATGGAATTAGTCTCTTCGCTTGCAAGGAAAAGAGTAAGACTACATATATCTACCCGATCTGGGAATCCATTAAATAGGAGTCTCATGCACTAGACCTCCCTTTTTTTAAAAATAATGACTAAAGTTCAATATTTCTGCTGAATCTAAAAGTTGGCAATATATACACCCAGACCAAATTCAGTAAATGCTGCCAACAGAAGTTTTGCCTGAATAAGATAATTTAGAGTATAAACTACATGACACAGTAATGGCAATGGAAGTTTACGAGGTAGTTTGTAAAGTAGACATGATTAGGAAGCACGAGATTAATGGGAAAAAACTTTTTTAAATTGATCCAAAACCAGCATAGGAACTTGCTACATAATTCAGAAATTGATCCAAAACCAGCATCTCATGTTCAAATTCTATATTACGAAAAAGAAAGGTAAATTCATATATGTGTTTGTGCATTTGTGTAATCTAGACAAAATTTATGTCCGTCCACTTTTAAGAACCTATTAGTAGTAGATTAAATGCTCAAATATACACCATTATGTTTTAATTCAATAAAAGAACAGAACCAAGATTGAATGTCAACAGAATACATTTTTTTCACCTAAATTCAACATTTTAAGAGTTTGGTCTAGTTTTTGAAAAGGCCATCCTTGCCCCCAAGTCCCCAACAATGAGCCTAGAGTAAAAGACGACTTTTTTGCCTCCATCAGGGAACTAAACTAAAAAGGTTCCCGTTTCATGACTCAGCCTTACATATTTATACTTCATAATAACGTCAAAGTATCAAACTAGGTGAATAGAAAAACATTGGAGGGAATGGACCACAAATGAAAAGAAAGCCCAGGGTATTAACTATTAAGTTTACATACCTCGGGCCGAAGTAACCTGTCAATTTCAATGAAAAGATCAAGCACCGTGCATCTGTGCTGCTGAGAAGTTTCAAGGGATAAAAGTCCTGCTGCATGCACCAAGTCATAGGTTCTAGGGTATGTTGGGAATGCCTCACACCTAAATGCCGTCAAAGATCATAACTGTAAGAAGAGTAGACTTTGCAAAAGATACAGCACTTGTCCAGAAAATAATTATAGAGCTTAAAAATTAACAATTGTAGCTTATCAATATAGTAAATGATTTAATTAATTAATGCTCAAAAGCTTTAGTGTGTTACAATGTTGGAAATATAAAACCATTTGTAGGCCTCTACCAAATATCTTAAGCTTTAAGATGACTTGACCCTTAACATGGTATCCTAGCATCATGAAAAAGTAATTGTGAGTTTGATCCTCGCTGCCCGAATTCACAATTAAATTAATTTTGGAATTAAATAAGGCTGTTCAGTTCTACCCCGTCGCCCAAAGAGGTCATGTATTAGGGGTATGTTAGAGATATAAAATCATTCAGCTGCCTTAATCTAACAACTACATAGCTTTTATGTTGAATTGGTTCTTGATATATAAAAGCTTCATTGTTCATTAATATTTTACTACTTCATTACAAAAGTAATTTTTACAAATGTCAGAGATCTGTAGTTTTTTTGTCAAAAGAAACGTAAACAGATTAAGAATATTCAAAACCTTAATGGGAATGTTATATCCTCCGCCAAAATGTAAACAAGTATGAGACATAGATCAAGGCATCAATGCTTCGATTAATAATAAGGAAGCCAAAAATTACGCATTTGGAAGGGATAAAGACATAAAAAATAGAAGAGACAATTTATCAGATGGCTGAGAAACCATATTCAGGTTTTAAAAAGTGAACAAAGAATCATGAAACTTTAAAATAAGAAGAGAGTGGAGATTAAAATACCAATCATGCAAAATGCCGACATAACCCCGGTCCTGGATCAAGGGAAGATAGTTGGGTCCACTCGTGGGGACCACATTCATGACCCACACAGACTTTCCAGCTTGCAACAATGCAGAATTAAAATTGCCTAAATGAGCATTCATGTCTAGCACATTTCTTAGCATGTTGTAAGGTGGCTGAGGGTCCTCATCACCAGGCCTTTTTGGATGATCAGAAAATATTAAAGGAGACAGAAGAGACCAATAATTACGGACTGCAGTTCTCCAGCTTTCAAAGTCCTCAGCAAATTCATCTGATTGCAGCCCTGACACAAGTAAATATGGAGATATTAGAATAATCTAATGGATAAGAGACTCTGTTCAGTGAGGAAGTACAGTGCAATCCAGATATTAGAGATATATTAATTAATGTTGAAGAATGTAACAGTTACCATAGATTGCAAGCTCGTCCTTTTTCAAGATATCCCGGGAAGGCCAGGTTGCCCTTTCTTCAATAGAAATCCAGCGGCTGCTGTGTGTTCCTCCTATGCAGCTTTGCAGTTCTCGATAATATGGAGACTCCACATCATAGCCTCCACCACATAGAGGAGGGGGGGAAGCAGTCTTTCTGTAAATACAAACAGACAGATAATGCTAAGAATCAGGCATACTTGTCAATCCTTCCAAGGTGAACAAATGCATATACAAAGTACAGAAATCCTACTTATTAGAAATTTGCTCCCCATGATATACAAAGTGAAATACTTGTTCATAAATGCATACCATTACCTTTTGCTGTAGCAATTCTTTTTACTAGTTTTCTTCCATACGACAGTTTCATCTTGCTGTGACAGCATTTGCCAGCAAAGATTTTCAGTATACTCATGTACAAACTTCCACCTTTTCTGGATGTCTTTGTTACGAGCATTCGTAAGCGGTGAAGTCCATACAAAGTAGCCACCCGGTTTTAAAAGTCTATCAGCTTCTAATAAGAGAAGGCCATCTATACCATGTAATACATAAGATAGTTAATGAATCAGAAAGATGGAAGATAATGTTTTGAAGCTCAGAACAAAATTTTCAGATTCTAAGTTCAAACATTTAAAAAGGGATAAGGGATAATATGTACCAAACAACGGCAGTTTTACAGATGAAATTCACACAGATATGAGAGGAAGACAACAAAAAGATAAGTCCAGATTGTTGGATAATTCTTTGGCTATGAGCAAATAAACAGAGGTATCTGCATAATTTGCCTTTAGCAGGTTTGCAGCAAAAGGATGGATGAAAATGTTATTAATGACTCTAGTGACTTTTGAGTAAATAGGAAGCTCTTACGCAATCAAATGAAGCTAATAATTAGTGTATTTAGCCTGACATTGTCAGAAAAATAATTAATAAGGTACTTGAAATTAAATGGCCATCAACAGAACTAGACTAATACATTTAACTTTGGGAAAGTCCCTGTAATCAAGATTTATATATTTGAATATCTTTCGAAAGTGTACATCATATGGATATTAGTGCAACTGATATGTATGATTAGAACAATAATCAAAATGGACAAGACCAGATATTGATATTAATAGCAACAACCAGAAACAATATATGAAAAAATTCAACACCGCAGGAAATAGCCAGCTCTAGTTGTTCAAAATATGAAGTGTCTCCAATTTTCTTCTATTAAAAAAACACTTCAAAGAACCTAAGAATGGATAATCATAATTAGTAAAAATCATTACATAGATTAAAAAACAAGGAAAAGTCTATGTTCCAAGCTTAGTGAGGAAAATCATAATTGATATAGAAGGATTTGAATTGTCAATGTTTTTCTTGCTTCCAAAAGAGTGTCGATGATCTAAAGTTCATGAAGAGGGGAACACAACATCACAAGTGATTGTCAGCCCTCAAAGTTCAACACTTCAGGCATAGAAAAATACAAAGCATAAATGAAGAAACAGGATGGATGATTGCTATAATAATGTTTATTTCTATTTTATGAAATCAAATTCCTTCCTAAAATGACATTCATAATCTAACATATAATTTGGAAGGGCTTAACAATCCAGAAAAGAGTCTATTTTGTTTAATAATGCGCAGTATGATAGAACCACGTTGACCTTATAGAAAGTAGCATGAGGTTGATTCTCGAAGATACCTTTCTGGTCCCAATCAATGCCACACCATGCGCAATGCAACATATCAAAGGAGAGAGATGGAAAAGGCAACTGTTTTGAAGAGAAAGAAGCAATCATAGCAGGAAGACCCCTCTCAAGTGTAAGCTGGACTTGACTGCCTGAAGGCTCATAGTTTGCAATGCACATAGTTAAAAGCTGACTGTTGAAGAGGTGAGCTCCAACACTACCATAGCCACAACCGATGTCCAATATCGTCCTAACCTGTAAATTTTAGAACGGCCATCATGCTCAACAAAATACTATGTCAAGAAAATAATATCACGATCAAACTTTAACAACTCAGTCCATGTTCAATGCAACCATGACCTAACAGAAAACCTATCACCGATCCCTCCAAATTCAAGGTATAAACAAAATAAATATAATTAATCACAGAGTAGGTGCTCTACAACCATCAAGAAACTTAATTCAGGAACATTATGACATTGTTCGGTCCATGTAGCTGACCCCACCTAGTGGGACTAAGTCTTGGTTCTTGTTGTTATAAAGCAAACTATTCTAGAATTGGTTACAAGATTAGAACAGTCCAGAGGTAGGTAAAGTTAAAATTTCCAGCAGATGGAGAAAATTTTGAATGTTCATTAATTGTTTGTTCCAAATGCCATCAAGACAGTTACTAATTCACTATTTATATATTTGTAACATCATTAGAATCAGAGTGAGCTTGAAGTCAATACAATGCACCCATTTGTAACAAATAAGTAAAAGAGATAAAATTAAGTATATTCAATTCTATAATCACATGAACCAAATTAGTGATATATGAGTATATAATTGATGAAGGCCAAGACAAAAAAGTAAAGGAACAAATAATCAAGTGTGCAATTTTCAGTGAAGAATAAATAGACATTTACCCCAGCTTGTATGAAGTTAGATTCATTTCTAAGTCCAATCATTTCGGCAATTTGATGTGAGTAATCTTCTACGCCATCAAACATAAGAGAGGCTGAACGAAAAGAAATTTGCTCTTCATCAAGCATCATCATCCTATAACCAAATAAAATACATTAAAATTTGAAGATGAAATGGTAGCTGAAAGAATAACAGCCAGTAGCATAGATATATATCATTCACCTCTTGGTCAAGCTTCCAGAAGAAAGAACTTCCTGTGCTGAGATTTTAACATTGGCAATCCAGATAACATCCTTTCCAGTAGGCCACCGTAAAGGAATTTTGTAATTCATTGGTGAGAGTACTAAACAATCTTGTCTTGGCTCATGGCCACATTGCCGGTCAAACTCATTTCCATCAGAATAACCGAGAGCTAATCTGTCAGAAACATTAAAGCAAGGAACATAGTTTTCGAACTCCTGTGAACAGAAATCCAATACTTTCATCCTCGAGGGAGCATAAGAAATCTCCCCAATATCCAACAGGTCCGACATAAGTTTCGCCTGGAGTCTTCTATAACCATGGTAAATGTGACCTCTTGATGAAGTTGAAATTGAGATTGTCCACCAAAAAGACCCAGCAAGAGCAAGAATAATTATAAACACTAAACTAAACTTCAAGAAAAACAGAACCAATTGATGCCGATTTCTTGGGGTGCCAACAAGGAATGGATCAGATGAGAAAGCATTCTCAGTTATACCATATTTAGAATTAGAACTTGGTGAAAAAAGCAACCTCAAGGGCTTTAGTAAAGGGCTGTTATGATTTGAAGAACCCCTTCTATCAAAATCTTCCTTATCTGTTTTATCTTTATATTGTGAGTCTGAGTCCAATGTGTAGTCATAACTGCTTTCAGGGATCCGAATCCCCGAAACACCACGGTACAGAGGCCTTGACATTTTCCAAACTACAACTTGATAGTTCAATGTGCCAAACTGCGAATAATTTATGAATGCACCAAAGAAACCACTAAAGGCTTGTTATTCAACCATTATCATTTCGTGGAAAAAACCATTGGATGGATCCTCCTTCGGTTGAGCAAATACAAACCTAACATAAAATATATAAAAAATAAAAATAAAGATACCATTCGAAAACAGTAAATAGAAGCAAGTTAGAAAACCAATTAAGGAGTAAACATTAAAGAGAACAATCTTGCATTTCAGAGAATAAAAAACATAGTCATTCATTTATTCACCCAACCAGATCCATAACGGACCCAAAATTCCAATGCATATATGTACGAACAGAATGAAAAAAATTGAGTGGTAATTGGTACTCTAAACATGGAAAGAATAATAAAATTAGGAGAAATTAAAGTTGAACTGTTAAAGTAAATGAGATTGATTGGTAGGTATCTAACAGTAAAATCACTTCTACCTATTTCCATAAACATTAAATATAGAGTCATAAAAGCGCAACCTCATATTCTTCGGCGATAAGTTTTTTTTTTTAAAAAAGAAAAAAATCACCTTCATTGTGATTCCTAATTGAAATACAAGACGAATCAAAAAGCGAAAGGTTATTTTATTTATAAAAAAAAGTTACTATCGAATGGATTTTGAGAAAGGAGATGTAAGAAAATGGCATTTAGATCAATGCATTTGGTGAAAGAGTGAAACGACGTCGAATCAAACAGAGAATAAGCGGTACCTTCTCTTCGTTGGTGACACTAATTAAGCTGAAGAAGCAAATAATGGAGAAAAAATCGATTTGGGTTATTTGTTTTTACGAGCTCTTTGGATGCAGAAGATGAATAACAGTAATAATACCTCAAAATCGGTTAAGTTAATTTTCTCATAGCTTTGAATTGGTTTCAGTAAATCTGGTTAGGAAAAAAGAGCGAAAGAGATAACCAACGAGTGTGAGAGAAAGTGTGTATGTTTAGCAACTCTTGTTTTGTAGTATTCTTTCTACTGATCCCATCGCGCTTCATCACTATTTTTCCAGGGCCAACTGATAATAATAATCAGTTAATTTAACAAACAAAAAGTACTAATTTATTTAATTAAAGGGAAGGAAAGATATAGCATGCCAACTCAAAGAGTATTTATGCATGGGTAAATATATATGTATAAAATTATAAATATTGATAAAGATATTTTATTATATATATTTATAATGTAATAAATTTTATAAATTACAATTAACGTTTTTATATAATTCATTTTAAAAGTTTCATTTTATGTATTTATTCTAATGATTGTGCTAATTGATGATATAAGTAAGAGTATATTAACTCGTTCTAAAGTTAATAACCTTTAATTGAATTAGTCTTGAACTGAAAAAATATTTTCTATTGAACTTAGCTAAAAACTCAACTTGACCAAATCCTTAATAAATTGAGTTGAGTTTAGAATAGAATTATGGAACCAACAAATGATAAAATGAAGTTTATCCAATTTAATAATAAATTAAATTACACTTAGTAGTGATAATGATGAAATGAGATTTATGTTTAGGTATAGTTTTTTAGCTGAGGATTAGATATACTTAATAATGAAATTCGCATAATATCATTTTCACGAATAAAAAAGAACCACCAATGTTAAATTAAAATAATATATATATATAATGATTTAAACTCCTCTGTTATTGTTATAGGATAATCAATTATTTTTATGTAACACTTAAAATTTTCAGATTAGTTTTTATATAGAAATATTTCTATTTTAATCTGATTTTCAAATACATCACAAGTAGTAGATAACTAGATACTGTAATTCAAAAAGTGATTATTATGTTCTTAAAAATTTTACTTATCCAAACATCCTCTAGGCGTGTTTACTATTAGAAAACAGAATAAGAGTGGTAAAAATAATTTTTTCTTGTATGTATAAATAAAAGAAGTTGGTAAAAATAAATTTGATAGGAACTGAGAAAGCTACCTAAACAAGCAGCGCAATTAATCTTCCACAGCCCACCGATCTTATCATTTATATGAAAAATATTCACATATTCACATTCACAATGTGATAATGACATGTATTTTATTAAGTGTTCACATGTACCCCTTTTTATTATTTGGGCCTGTTTCTTCTATATATATCTGTATTAAGTATAAAGCCAACTTGCCAAAGCAACAATAAATGAAAGACATGGAAAGTGATGATTTTGAAGTAATGGAAGCACAATGGTAGATATAATAGAAATGGAGGAAAAATACTGTAGGAATTGTTGTTGGTTACTTATTAATTTATATTATATATGTACCAACAAAAATGTAACGTGATATGGCGGACAATGACCCGCACCTTATTTTATCAGCACTCATATTCGTAATTGAAAGGTTGGAAAGTCTAGTAATGAAATAGATTATGATTCGTGGCAATAAAAAATAATTAAGTGTCCAAATTTACTATTATTTTTTATTTAAATCAATAAAAAATATTGTAAAATTTTCATTCTCCTCATATTTCTGTAGAAGAAGGTTCAATATATGCTAAACAGTACCTCATTTCATGGAATTGATACACATTCAAGCTTGTATGGGTCACATGGCTCTCCTTGTTTTATTTTGGAGAAAATGGATCAGATTTAATGTTTTTATTTTATTTTTTTGCAAATTGATTTTTACAGGGTCATTAAAAAAATAGAAAGACTTGAGAATCATTAAATAATTTTGAAGTTATCCATTTTTATTTATTCTCTTTCAAAACTTAACTCACATATGAATTACTAGGAACAAAAGAAAAAAAGAATATAATATATTATTCTACCTATTATTGTTTTTAATGCATAATGATAGAGTAAGTTTATTATGTTAGTTTATCATATTCGTTCGCTAACTTATTTTTATTCTGATTAATGTATTTTTACTGCTCTATTCCTTAATTGAATATGTTGTTGTTCGGAAATTCAAAATTAATTTTTTTCCTCTATTTTTTTTATTTATTTGTCGCTTTTACAAGTGGCTATGAAAAATTCTTCTTCTACTCTTCTTTATATTCTTTATCCACTTGTTACTTTCGCAAGTTGTCATTTTATATAAGGAAAATTGGTTCCTATTTTTACAACAGTTGCTTCACTCATACTATCATCATTAATGTTCAGGTAATTTGTTATATGTATACTTTTTATATTGTTACATCAAAATATATTGGTAAAATAAGAGATTATCATATTCATATTCTACTCTTGTCTATATTTCTTATCATGTTTTATATCCGCACGTCCACTTTCTAACGTTTATCAAGAACCTATCAAAAATATGTAACATAAGCTGTAAAAGGCTAAGAAGTTGGAAATGCCATTTACCTTCCGTTAAACTATTTTCATTTCTTTATATGTGTTGTTTTGAGAAGAAAAATATCGTCATTCTCAAAATTCAGATAGTACTTATTTAGTTATTTATCATTTATACTCTTACCAACATCAATGTAGAGATAGGGAAATGGAAGTGGAGTAAAGTGAGTTGAGGAATTAAGAAAACTATAATAGGAAAAATAATGATATTTTAAAACAAAAATAATAATAATTTTATGAGAAAAAAATATATATATTTGTAGTATATGAGTTTTATACAATGTCAATACATCATTTCATATTCATGTTTTATTATAGCGACTGTTCAAAAAAGTAATATCAATAAATAATGGATGATATATCCACTATATATAAATGTTTACATAACAATGCATATATATCATAGTCCAATTTTATTACTTCATGTAAAATAATCTATAATGATATTGAAAATATTTCATGTACGAGTTGCATACCAACAAATCATGATTACATTTATCCTCATGCCTTAGGTAAATGCCTAAATTTAAGGTCATAAATAATATCATTGCGAACTATATAGTCTCAAACAAGATGGACGCATGCTACTTATTTCGGGTAAAAATATTCACCAAGCTGTAACCTAGCGATAACAATACAAACAACGAAATAAAAGGTAATTAATTACCATTCAATAGTAACGATAGACAGATATTCAAAGTGCAATTATTACCATAATCCTTTTAACATGCGAAGGATGACTCATGTATATACCAGGTAAGAAGTCTAATGATGTTTTTCTACTTTCTTTAATGTTTTATCTGAGAAGTCATAGATATAACTTAGTACATGAGATCAACTAATAATTTATCCCTCTAAACAACATCGTGTAATTGAGATATAAAATCATTTTACTATCAAATTTAACACAGACTACTAACAATCACACTATGTAAGCATGAAGAATCCATTGACTCCTTATATTATAGATAAACCAACACAATTTTTTGTTCACTGCAACACTTTAGTGATATGGTTTATAAAATAAAAATAAAAAATACGATACGGTTAATATTGAGTCCATTATACAACGTTTTCTATGTCGGTGGACCAAAATAATGTGAATGTATTTTTGGCAGATAGTAAGAGCGGTGATTAGTGAATTGGAGTAAACGCAGAATCGAATTTATTTAAGTTTGGATATGCGGGATGTGTCAGGAAACTCAGATTTTAATTCTCAGAAAAATGCTTATAGATGTTAGACTTCGTCTAAAATATTACATGCTAATGTTATTTATATTCATATCATTTTATAAGTCAAAACTGTTCACTTTGCATTTTCCTCATTTGTTTTTTTATAACATTTTCAATGGCAAAGGCGATAATTTACCCCAATCTAAGCTTGGGCATTTTTGCACTTTTTTTGAAGTTATGGGATTAAATTGGGTATGATGTTAATTACGTTATGGATGTGTTTTTGGACTCTTCTCTAATTTTATTTAATTAAGATAGTCCAATCTAATTCATTTTGTAATTACATTTATAGTCTACATTTTATTCACTTGATAATGTATTATATTTCTTTAAATAAGGTTTTGAGTACGTTTAAGTATTTTCAGTGGAAAAATAATGTTAATAAGTACCTTTAAGGATATTGGTTACTGTTTGTTTCATAATTCTTCTTACAAACTAATATATTTAAGGTAAAATGGAAAGAAGGAAATGAAGAGGATTTCCACCCCATCAAATGAGGTCAAATAGACCTAAAAATTGAGAGAGAAAATTGAAGATGTTCAAATGATATAGAAACTTATATTTCTCTGGTCAGTGCTTTTTTTTAAGTGGAAAATACTTCTATTCACAAAGGACTAAGCTACAATATTAGCCACAAAGATAGGGATATTATCAGACCAGACCCTTTCTATACATTTATGCAACACTAATAAGTCCTCCAAATAATCCTAATATAATTCCAAACTAGGAACTTTAATCAATACAAACAACTAATTAATATGATGCAGAAAAATATTCGTTTCAAAAGAGTTTTACTCCTTAAATAAGTCCTTTAAAATAAGATTAGACATGGTACAAAGTTTTAGGATGCGGCCTCATATAAAAAGAAAACATCTAAGGCTATGAAAATGTTACATGCGTGAAGTAATCTTACTTTAGACTTGAGTTTATCTATTTTGTTATAGTACATTTCACCCTAGTTCATTACCCCTCTTGGATTTTCACCACAATACATAAGATTGAATATGTCACTCTAATTTTATCATCTAGGTGTCATTCTTTATTTTTTATGGAGAAATTAACAAGTATGCTAAGAGCATTGTTTAAACTTTTGAAAATATAAAATTAGAATTTTATATTCAAAAATAATATTTTCACATATTAAGATCAGAATAAGGGCTGTGTTTATTATTCTTCTATTATTTACGTCAACCTATAAAATATAAAATAAGGACAAATATGAAAAATGCAATTAATAAATAATTAAACTTCTACATTAAACAAATAAATTCTGTTTTTTAAAATGAATAGATAGTTAAGATCCGAGATCATAATATTAATACCCACTTCACTAAATATTAGTATCATCTATATGGTAAAATTTTAAGAGGATTTAACTCTAGTTTGAAATACTTAAAATAGGACAAATTTATATCCACTAACAGCTATAGATAGAGATAAACTTTTTCATATTTTTTATATTCCCAAATAGAGTCAATATTTTCATTTTAAACTTATTACAACATACAGAGTATTTCATTAATTATTAAGATGAGTTACGGGGATATTTTAAAACGATGTTGCTTTAAATATTATTGTCTCGCCGATTCTAACGTTTTCCATTAATCACTGTGTCATATTTTTTGGAGATCTGCGATTAATAATTACAGAATATAAAACTATAACAAGTGGTGCTATTTTATTTACTCTTATGGGCACTAACTACAGTCTAAAATTGCCAAAAGCTCGTTGATCTTGATTCCATTTTGTTGAATCGATGATTAATCATGATAGCCATAATGGGGAGAGAATTAATTAGAGAATGGAATCAATAATAAAATTGGACCCCACTGCTACACAGTGTAGTGAAACATAAGTAAGAAGCTCAAAACGTTCACGTGGGTCGGGTTCCTCCATCTTGGTTTTGGGAAAAATCGTTTGCAGGAGAGACAAAATTTTGGTTTTGTATTTACATTTAAGATAAAAGTAACATATTATTATATCTAAATAGTAAAAATATTATATTATTATATTTTTTAGGTATTTGTCTATCTATTAACGAAGAAAACAGTGGCGGATCATTATAGGGGCAGGTGGGGGCTTCTGCCCCCTGAATATTTACATACTGGAATATATTTTTTGTCTCACAAAATGTGTCAATTTACATGCTACTTGAAAATAATTAATTATTAAACTCTTAAATTATAAAATATTTTTTAGTCAATCATAACAAGTAACATATAGAATATAGAGTAATACACTTTTTTGGAAAAACACATATACTCCATTTACCTAAGCCTAAATAACATTTTTATGAAGATACTCATTCGAGCTCACATATTTCTTTAATTTGTAGTTTGATAAATAAATATAGTTCAATTTGTGTGTCCTTCTAAAAATTATACATAACTGACATAATTCTTTTACATACGTAAATGATAATGTTGTTTATAATAATATGATTTCATTTGAATTCGAAACCATTTTACACATAACGAAAGAGATTGTGTATGAATTTTTTTGTTACTATCAATGATATCTCTTACCTTCTGGGTAAGTAACTAATCTCTTTTAAAGTTTATGATTATTCCTCATAGGGCCTTACACCACTAAACTAACGCCTTGTTGATAGATTATATATTCTAAGAATTCATTTAATATTGATAATATATGTATTTTTGTCCAGCAACTATATGTTATTGATTTTAATGAGCAAGAAAATATTAGTTTGAGATGTCAATTTCAATATTTTAGTCTTGATGTTGTTAGTCATTCAAGTTTGAAAAACTC
>NC_032023.1:17819270-17871648 GCF_001865875.1 Lupinus angustifolius
TTTATCTTAACTATTATGATTGAGCTAACATAAATAATTAAATATCATTTTCAAGAATATAAACAACCAAATAAAATTAGGTAGGAAGATAAAAGATGAATTTATTATACACAACATAGTGACTAATATTGGAAAGGAAATAATTGAAAATTTTACCATTAACTAACTCAATTTGAATTATAAATTATAATTAAATATTATTGTCTATCCTAAAGTTTATATCAAGATCCAAAAATATTAACTCTTGGTTTTCAGGGTAGTGGTAACTTTGAGAATGCCTAGATATACATTTCCTGTAGTCCATGCTTTTAAAATAATTCTAATTCATTTCGGTACAATTTAAAAAAATTATATTGTATAAAGATAATATATATATATATATATATATATATATATACATATATAATATATATATATATATATATTCCCCATCTTGTAACAAAAAAACAAGTGAAGAAATACACAAGGGTAGACTCAATAATTTGCTCATTGTACATGTGGATGAAACCATACTTGCCTTTAGGGTCCAATGTACCTTGCCACTCCTAAATAGCCTTCAATCAATGTCGATCATCTAGCAAGTCATGCTCTGCAAACGTCACTGTAGGAAGTTGCGTCTGTCTTTCAACAAATAAATTATTGAACATATGCAACCAAAAAATGCCAGCTTAATTTGGGTTCTAAAGACCATCAAGACCATTAAGTGTTGGTAATAGTAGGATCACTACTTTTCACTTGATTTGATGTTTGCTTTAGTGAGAATAATATTCCCAAGATTAAAAATAATACAAATTCTTAAAACCAGCCATGCAAAAGCACAATCTTATTAAGTCAATTTATTAAGTAATTGACTTCAGTAAACTATGTCACGGATCAATATTTTCTTGGTCATAGTCATAGCCATAGCATGTATATATATCATGATTACTTAGCTAAACGCGTGTCAAATCATGCATCTAAATGGGTTAAGTACTTATCCTATAGTCAGATATATCAAAGGGAAAATTGGTATAAAAAATAGTTTATCAATTATCACATGCCACATTTTTAGATGTAGGTGGGGTAGGGAAGAAAGGTATAAAAAGAAATGAAGAATTTATGAGTGGTAATGTGATGAAAAGGAAAAGAACTATAAAAAGAAATGACGTGTAAAAGATAGTGTGTGAGGACAAAATGTTAAAATATCATTGCTCTTGGTATCAATCAATAAATGCAGGTTCAATCAATTAATGAACATGAAGATCCATAACAGCAGCTGCAAAAGTAGTATTCTGATATAGACTCTATCTGCTACTATTCAAAGCTCCAACCATCGCCCACCTTTGGAATTTTAAGTACCTAGCGGGACCTAAATTTAAAAGAAAAGCAGAAGTCACTTGAAAATTTTCAAGCATTACTTTATTGCATCAAACAACTAATTCCAATAAAAGTATTTGTAATTTTGAGCTATTACCATTTTGCCAACTGTGATAGGAATATCTATTTACATTATTTGACTATTTTGTTAGTAAGCAATATGCAAATATCATTGGGTTTTCTTCATATTGCATGGATATATGATATATATGCTTTCTTTAATCTAAAGTTTGTCACGTTAGGATATTAATAAGAAATCTTTTGTTGATGAATGTGCTTCCTTTAATTTAAAGTTGAAAGACTGGTAAGGATTCAACTTATATCTTACACATCAGGATGATAGTCAGAATTCTAATATTGGTATTTTGTAACTATTTTTATAGTCACTCTTTTTGAGTTATGAATCAGGTCTCTATTGTGAATAATTTCAAGCCATCGTTGTCATAGATATCATGTTACTAGAAGTTTTTGACACACAACATTTAATTTGGTTCAGAGAAAAATATCGACAATGATGGCCCAAGATTATTATGTAGACATCCCAAATATATAGCTTGCTTGGATGAGAAAGCTGAAGCAGGATTTGCTCAACTAGAATTAAGCCGCTATGAAATCTTCACTATTTACTGTTCTAATGAATGTTGTTACTGATTCAAATCTTGGTGACAATTTTCTCATTATTTGTGACAACACTTGAAGATAAACTTTATCTTATGATTAAGACCAAATTTTGTTAAATGATATCTGACAAAAAAAAATGGGGTAGACAATACCTCCACTTCATACTCAAAGTTTCAAACCTACAAATTGCACATTACATGCTACCTTTGTAGTGGTGGGACTGCAAATAGACATGAAAGGTTCGAATCAATGACCTGTTCAAGCCCAAAAAATAAAAGAAAAAAGGATTTGGGGTGAGAGAGGCTCGAACTCTCGACCTCAGGATCACTCAGAAGCTATGAGACCTACGCGCTAGCCAACTGCGCCACCACCCCATGTCGTTGTACCTTTTTATACTTGTTTTCTTATAACTAGAGAAACAAAACCAAGCTTTCCAAAGAGAGAAAGTGGCTAACAAGTAACAATTACGGGTACACATCTGCTATCCACACTTTGTGCCACTTCATGTCCCATAGACATGTGATTGGTCAGTAAAAATACAATTACTACGAGTTTTGGGGCTGTGGGCTTTCTCATAGCGTTACCAGCAACTTGATGGATTCTGATATTAGCCCAAGTAGTGTGAGCTGACTTCTACACACTATAACAGGCCCAGGGATATTTTATAGAATGGCGTAACAATAATCTTTTTAGTATATATACATTCACATATATTGGGAAGAATCCCTTATTCCAAGAGTAATTTTTTAGATCTATAAACATATAATAATTTAGATCTATTTACTAATTTAAATAATTGAATATTTTATAATTGATGACTAACATGAGAAATAAATTTCAAAAACTTACACTCAAAATAAATGGATTCCCTCTTCCTATATTTGTACCCTCAATTGCTTCCTACTAGGAGCATTAATTCAATTTTCAAATGCCACTCGTCGTATAAATTTATCTGAAATGTCAAACATAATAAAAAATATGTTTTCCTAAAAAATCTTATTTATGGCTAAAACAATTTTTTAATTGAAACAGTAAAATGTAAATTCTATTTTGTAGTCACCAAACATGATTTGAGAGTTCTCTCATATAATACAGAGATAAATGACATTTTCCTTTATATTTTAAAGATAAAAATATAATATTATTTTAAATAAAAAGATATAAATATTGTGTTATTTTTTATTTATTTTTATACAATACTTCTCTCTGCAATAACCAAAAGAGTCTAACTCTCAAACATGATACACTCCACATATGTATATTGTGATAAAGACTTGTGTATAGAGAAAATCAAATAGAGACATCAATAAGATCTTAACAATACATTAATATTTTAATTCTAATTAAATTTAATCTTAAATAATAACATAAAACACCATAAAATATAGGATGTGTTACATGTATCTTAATACAAGTTTTTATGGAATGTTATGTTGTTCTCTTCTATCAGATCGTGTTCCCGTACCAGAAGTTTCCTTAAATTTGAATATATGGTTACAAAGTTGCATTCAAAGAAAAACAACTTTATATCTAACATGCTCCAGCTATCAATCTACTAAATTGGACCATTCTAATCTTGCTTGTTTTTCTTAGTTCACAATTTTTTTGTCATAAATAAAACTTATTATCCAAACAAATTCAGTATTTAATTATAGAGACACTTATAAATCAAGAAAAACAATATCAAACTATAGAATGGACTCTTACACTAAAACACTGCTATTTATATTCTTTCAATTATTTATATACAAGACTATATTATTCTCCATTTATTATATTTTTTTAAGAATAAATGATAATTAAATATGAAATAATGGATGTTTTGATAATTATATGGATGAGGATTATTTGTCCTCAATTATTATTTCATGTCCCAACTCATACATTATGATCAGTTTGAGACAGAGTTGTTTGGGATAAATGATTTAGGTACAACTCATTATGCATTTTTATTTTCTCTTTTGTTATTTTCTCTTTTGTTATTTTCCTCCACCTCTGTATAACAGTACAAAAGAAATACTCCACAAGCTACTCATCTTGGTTTCAAGGGAGAGTCTTATCTGTGTACCCTTACAAGTTGCAACACACTTGATCCACCATTTTGGCCTTTTTTTCCAGTGCTTACTCCACACGTATCTGTGCTTTTTTACTGTGTCTTTACTCTTGTTGCACTCAACCTTGAAGAGTAGGTATGTGTGTACCCTTCCTTATGTCTACGTGTCTTATTGTTGTCCCTTTCTCTCCCTTCTTTTCTTTCTTATCTATCCTTTTATCTTTCACTTTCCCGGTTCATGTGGCGGATTAACCGGTCACTGCTTCCATAATTAAGGATTCCCACTCGTAAATATCCTATCTTTTTGTTGCATATGATGTGAGTCGTTTTTCTTCTCTCTCTTCTCCTATGTTTCTTTCTCCTTCCCCTTTTGTTTATTTTATTTCAATCTGGGTATTCTTTATTTACGCTAGATTTCCTATTTTAAAGCTGAAAGTTTATTTTTTTTAGCAAATGGGTGGTTTTTTATTTTGCTAGCATTTTCCCAAGCTTATGCTACCTCTGTGTTTTGGGTGGAGATGTTCTGTGATTTATGTTTTCTCTTCTCTGTTAGGAAAAAATGTTCTGCCATTTTCTATATTTTTCCCGGGGGAAATGTTCTGGCATTTATTATTCTCCCAACTTCATGACTTGGTTAGATGAACATTTAAATTTGTCATTTTTTTAATTATTATTATCCTTCATCAAGTTTAATTTGGCGCTATTCAAAACAAACTTCATTTACCAGTTAACCCCAAAATGTGTTGTTTGAATTTGAACCATTCACTCTTATGCTTGTGACGGATACTTTGGTGTATGTGTGAGTTCATTAATATGCTTAATGGTTTTCTCAATGAACAATTCCATTTCCTAATGTTTTTAATATGCACATAAAAGTGTACAATTTTATTCTTTTGCAGATTTGATGGAAGGGGTATCTGATCTTCGAAGTTGGGACGAATTGATTCCTGATGCACTAGGTGTAATATTCACCAATCTTTCTCTCCAAGAAAGAGTGACTGTGATCCCAAGGGTATGTAAATCATGGGCTAAAGCAGTAACTGAACCTTACTGTTGGCAAGGGATAGATATTAATGAATGGAGCAATGGTTGTAAACCTGACAAACTTGACCGGATGCTTGAGATGCTGATCACAAGAAGTAGTGGATCTCTCAAGAAGCTGTCTGTTTCTGATGTACAAACTGAGAGGATTTTCACTTTCATTGCTGAAAAGTAAGCTGAAACTGCACAATTTCTATTAAAAATGATCCATTTATTTGAGTTATTGCATTTTTTAGGAAATCTTGTTGATCAATAATTTACTGGTTGTTATGCTAGCAGATTGCTACATTGCCTAAAAGCATCGTATAAATTGGACATCTTTCTTTTTATTAATGCCCTTCGTATGAAGGACATGCCAGATCGGAACAGAACATGAGTTCGAACCCAACAGAACATGAATTCGAACCCAACAGAACATGAGTTCGAACCGAACAGAACATGAGTTCGAACCCAACAGAACATGAGTTCGAACCCAACAGAACATGAGTTCGAACCGAACAGAACATGAGTTCGAACCGAACAGAACATGTGTTCTGTGCTATATTTGGTGTATCCTATATACATAATGCAACACGTACATCAATTTTGGTTCTGCTTAAAAACCAGCAAGTGCGCAGTATCATGTTTTGTTCTATTCCATCTTGTTATGCCTGCACACTAATCACTACTTATAATTGAGTAACTAGTCCTTTATTCAATTACTATGATGATATTTCCATTACGTTTCTGTTAGGCTTGAAGAAAATCAAATTGATGTAGTACTAGAATTAATGAAGATTGTATTAGCTGGTTCCTTTTAGCAATCTCTCTTATATGGTACGCTTTTTCTGTTTTTCAAGTGCCTGCTCCCTCCGGGCGCTGCGGCTGCCAAGGTGCAGTATGAGTGACTCAATTGTGGAACACATTGCTGGAAGGCTTTCTATGATTTCTTTCTTGGATGTGAGCTATTGTATTAAAATCGGCGCCTCTGCCCTAGAGATAATTGGCAAGAATTGCAAACTCCTGGAAGCGTTATGTAGAAATATGCATCCATTAGATACTGCAGGAAAGCCCTTACAAGATGATGAAGCTTATGCAATTGCCAACACTATGCCTAAGCTCAAGCATCTTGAACTGGCTTATCATCTAATTAGCACTTCCGGTGTTCTTAAAATACTTTCACATTGTCCTAAGCTTGAATTTTTGGATCAAAGGGGTTGTTGGGGTGTCACACTGGACAACATGTATGTAAAGCAGAAATTTCCAAAACTGAAGGTTTTAGGGCCATTTGTTCTTGACACTTATGGGAATGATGCTTGGGACGATTACTCGGATATCTCATATTCTTCTGAATGGGACTTTATGGATGGTGGCATGGGTGAATACGATGTCGATGATAGTGAGAGTAATGACGGGGTGTGGGACGATGAAGGAAGGCTCGATGATGAGCTTCAATTCAGGTTTTATGAAGGGATAGAAGATGCGGGAATGTATTGGCCTCCTTCTCCCTAAGTTGTGTTGCTTTTGAATTTCCATCTTTTTTCTACTTTATGTAACTAATGCTTCTACTCTTTGACTTCAATGTGATCTACATGCATTATATGTATTTCCATGAAAATGAAGAAGTTTGGCTTGCTCTTTCAATCATAAGTGAGTAACCTTTTTATAGTCTATATTATATTGGATTTACAAGAAATGCAAGGAACACACCTTGTCTTATATTTAGGCAGATTTTATCATTTGATGCTGATTTGAGCCTAATTGTTTCTTCCTAGCATTGTCATTAGGTTTTGGTATGTTTATTGAGGGTGAATATTTGCTTTCTCAAAACAGTGTATCGTTTCATGTGTCAATGCTTATAATTGGTTAGAAAAATAATTAATTATAATTTTTTTAATTTAAATATATTTTTTCAATCAATTATAAATAGTGTCACATGGAGTAACACACTTTGTGTGACAGGAGATGTGTTTATGTTTATTGAATGGGGTGAGAAATAAAATTTATGGACTGAGACAGTGAAATGTAATTATTATTATTATATTTTTCTAAGGTTTACCAAATATGAGAGATGTGCACATATCTAATAATATGCAGGACATATTATCCAGTTATCTACGTTTTGCTGACATAGTAAAGATTTGATGGGAAACAAATTGCTTCGCAGGGACAAGGGAAAGAGTAAGAAGTTGAGAAAAAAAATATGTTGCCCCAAACTATATCATGGACTAATAATATTAAATTAAAAAAGAAAATTAATAAATATTTAATTTTTTAATTGAGATAATTATAACATAGTTTCAGATAGTGTGACATAATATGAAAGGGGAAGCGCAAGTTGGTTGATTTCTTCACATATTTGAGGCTTCTGAATAAAGTTAAAAAAATATGAATAATGAACTTTGAAAATGTATCTTTCTTGAAAATATCTGCTTAATAGAAAACTATAGAATACGTTTTCCTAATTTGATTTCGAATTTTTATTGATGCAATAAATTACCACTGATGTGATTTGAAGAAAAATGGAAGCAAGTACTAAATGGTGGTCAGTTGACGTCATATTTTTGTTTGTTTGCGGTGTACAATATTTTTGCAGAAAAAAATAACATTATTGATACATAAATATACCTATACCTAACTTTTTAAAGAGAACCCGTGAATGATTTTTTTAATCCACGGTTTTGCTCTTTCCACTTTATGAAACATACTTCGGTTGGAAAAGTAGTAGTACTTATTATTTTCTGAATTATTGACTCAATGTTGCAAGCTATGGATAGTTACAATTTGATGGTTTTCAACACTCAAAACAAATTTTATTTTCATAAAAGTTAGCGGTATAATATATGGTTGCCTTTAAGCTAAGATATTAATAAAAGTGTCTTTATAAGTATTTCTTAAATAATTTAAAATACGAAGTATTTGGAACATTGAAAATTTAAAATATATAGTTTCTCAAAAAGTGTTAAATTAAAGACAAATGTAAATCTAGCTGAAAAGGTAACTTACTTATCCTCATAAGGGTTATACTTTGTTTATTAGTGTTGTTTATAAGTGATTTGTCACCGTCATAATATGCATGAGAATTTATATTGTAAGTTATTTTTTATGAGAATTTATATTATCAAAATGCTTCTCACAACTGCCCAAGTGATGTACTTGTTATGTACAAAAAAAGTAACATAGTGTACAAGGCTTCTAGGAAGGGTAAATATATGGAACTTACCCCTCTAATGCTATTAATTTTTATTCTTGCCTTCCTTTGTGTATACTTTTTTTTGTTGGTAGAATCATTTGTTAGGTTTAGATATTTCTTATATATATAGAGTCTATGTTGAGATCTATATCTGAAGATCTTTCCACTGGGATGTGTTTTTGAAAACAAATATATTTATTTTTTTGGTGTTATTATTAATGACTAGTTTTAATTAAAATTAAATATTTAATTTATTGTCAAGATTTTATTAATTGTTTCTATATATATAAAAATGATATATTTACCTACTAAATCAATATACTCATAAGAAAGTAACATATATCGTAAGTTAATACTTTATTTATTAATGGTCAGATTATAAGTAACACATAACACTTTTTTGTGAGTATGAAAATTAGTATGAAGATATTATTTCTTTTTCACTTATGAGTAACACTGTTTTAATTGATTTGACATGACAAGTGGCCCTTGGTTTCTCATCGGTGAAGGTGGGGTGTTTGACTGTGTCAGACAGTCACAGGAGATTGATTATCTAGAAAAACAAAAGACTAACATTGGATGAAGCCAATGATATAACCAAAGAATCGCATATTAGTAAACGAAGTGATGAAATTGGCCCAATAATTGACTGATAAAATATTGAATTAATTGGCCTAACTTGCATAAAATCGGTTGGAGATTTGAAGGCCAAGTAACATCCGATGGTTAGCATTTAGCAATTTTTAAAAATATAATGCACATTGCCATTCTCTTTAACACTGTGTTTGATTAAGGAGAAAAAATGGAAGGAAAGAATGTGGAAAAAAAGAAAGTGAAAAGAAAGAAAAATAATAAAAAGTGAGATGATAATTTTTTGTTTAATATATTGAAAATTGAAGTAAAGTAAGAGAAAAGAAAATATAGATTTATACATAATTTATAAAAATGACATAAATGTCCTCATTATTTTTATATATAAAAAATTATGTAGCATGACTAGTTTTTAAAACTATATTTTGTTGTTGCAAAATAAATAAATAAATTTTATATTAATATAATCTAACAATTTTTGTTTAATATATGAATTATAAAATTTAATATAACAATTTTTCTTTATAAAATCTAATGAAAATCATAATATTACATATTCTATTAGACTAATAATGCATCTAAAGATATCATAACTCATATTTGGTAACCACTTTTATATTTATAATCATCTCACTTTTGCACATTTCGTTTTGTATTTTTAATTCATTTATTATTTATCATTTTGTTCTTAATTTTAAGAAATTATGTTTTTTCTCACTATATTTTTATTAAACATATATAATTATTATTTATTTATTTATGAGTTCACAGAGAATAAAATTAAAATTAAGTAAACTAATTACACCTTAAATATTGTTCTTTTAATTAACTTGTGGTAGAAAGACAAATTTGTAATTTCAATGGTTTTATTTCCTTTCTCTATTTTCTTCACAAAATAGGGAAGAAAAGTTTTTTGCACGCCCCATGCATGTTTTTTTCTTTCTATCCTATTTTGTGTTGAAACTAAATAATACATGATATTTTCCTCTCATTTTTTTTCCTTTTCTTTTTCATAAAACCAAAATGTATAATATCTATATAATAATATCTATCATGTAAACTCTAAAAGACTTTTTAGTTGATATTTAAATTATTTAGTTAAATATTTTTTGCAAAAAAGTCCAATCCTACATATTTAATAAAAAATATTAACTAACTTGCTATATAATATGTCCATGACAGGCAGTGTAAGATTCATGCACGGTAGCTAACTTTTTAGTAAATCGGCCTAAAGCCTCAAGCTACACGAAATATAAAAAATCTCTTGTGTTTGTCATGCATACGAACGGCACACCGTTTATTTCATTGGTTTTTCTTAATTTTTTGACATATGTCATTTGTATAACTTTACCAAGGAAAGAGGTATATATCAATAAGTCGTTGATTTAATGATATAAAATTTTATTAGATTCAATCAAAATGTTAAAAATTTGATCTCTTTTAATGATACTTATTGAAGTACATAACTACTTAACCCAAAATAGTACAAAAAAAACTAAGACTTGGGTGAGGGAGGTGCTCCATGTTGAATTTTTAAATTAATTTTATCAAACATATAAATTTAAACCTCATTAGTGACGAGGATGTGACATGCACAAGATGTTTGCATAAATAATTTTTTTTATATTTGTTATTTAAATCCTATTATGTTATCTTTTATGTCATTTTAATAGAACAATGTAAACTTTCAGAATTATTGTGATACAAATTAGTGAAATTACAATTAAAGCACAGCAGAAGTTTATTTTTTTAAATAGGAAATAAATAAGCGCCGACTTTCAAAGAATTGATCGTGGATTCTATTATATTTTTATTGTTATCTCGGAAATTGATAATTGTTAACCCTGATGCCGCATGAGCATGCTAGCATACATTCATATAAAAATAATTAAATTTTAAAGATCTTGAAATTTTCAAGTTGAGAAAAAACATAAAATAACCTGTAGCAATCAAAGTCCTTGAATTTTATCAATAAATAAAGATAAAGCAAAGTCCTAAGCATATCAGCAGAGTGCTGTGATCTGCCACTTTTTTAATAACTAATTTAATGAGGACCGACCAAAGAAAAATAAGACTGAATGGTCCAGAGAAAAAAACACTTTTGAGGGCCCAAGTTGTGGCTCGACGAATTCAATCTCGAAAGGGTCCATGACCATCGCAGCTAGCCCATTCTTTTTTCTTTCAAACTGATCATTAAACCATTAATGAGTTAAATAACTTCTATAAGTTATAATAAAACCATTATACAATTTATAAAAACTAGTGTGTAAAAACTAGTGCGCCGACTTTCAAAGAATTTATAAAAGCTAGTGAATATTGCATGATATTACATATTCAATTTTTATATATTTATTTTTTTAGAATTAGATTATATTTATTGTATTCGGTGTATTTTATATTATATTTTTTATATTTATAATAATGTTCAATTTAAGGTAAGATATGTGGTTAATTAATGTGTTGGTAGTGATTACTTAGAATTATATAGTTTTTGTAAAAATTAAATAATGTTAAGGACAAAATAAGAAGTGAAAATTACACTACGATAAAAGTTATATCATATTTTGCCTTTTTATATAGTATAGATAAACAAAACATAAAAGATTTAATTAAAATCATTATTTTTTAAATGACCCTTTATCATCATAGACCCTCGTGATGGCACCCGCAGAACACTTGTTTTATTTACAAGTAAGTAAGGGTGGAAACAGGCCAAGCCGCCTATCAGGGGCCTATTACCTGGCCTATAACAGGCTAGGCCAGGCCAGACTTTTTACATTAACAGGTCAGGCTCAGGCTTTCTAAAAAGCCTATTTAGCTTAACAAGTCAGGCTTTAGGCCACCTAAAAGGCCTATTAAGCCTAACAGGCCAGGCCGCCTATCAGGGGCCTATTACCTGGCCTATAACAGGATAGGTCAGGCCAGACTTTTTTCATTAACAGGTCAGGCTCAGGCTTTCTAAAAAGCCTATTTAGCTTAACAGGTCAGACTTTAGACAACCTAAAAGGCATATTAAGCCTAACAGGTCGACCTATTTAGTTATATTATAAATAATATTATTACATATATGTAATATTAATATAAAAATGTATACAAAAATATAATTTAATTATTAGAATTAGATGAGCCTAACTAAAAGTAGGCCTATAAGCCCATTTAAGTGTAGACATAGTAGCCTATTTCATGACCATATAGTATAATAGACCTTTAAACAGGCTAACAGGTCAGGCTAGGCTTTTAAACAGGTTAGACTAAGACTTTGATTTTTTTTTTAAATAGGTCAGACCCAAGCTCCTATATGCTATATAGGCTGGACCTGTTTAAGGCAAAGTCTGATCTGACCTATTTCCACCCTTAAGTAACCATGAAAACTAATAGAATATCATAAGCAAGTACCTATAAGAGTACCTCTAATGTTTTAACTTTTAAGTATGCAAAACAAGCAGATAAAAGATTATATATTAAAATAATTTATGTTATATTTTGTCTCAATCCAATAAAAAATATAAATAATTAAGGAAAATTATAAAATAGAAAATAATTTGATTCTCATTATATAGTGGACTGTGATTGGTTTAGAAGGTAAAGACATTAATTTTTTAGAAAATTTAACTGTACCCATTCATAGTTGTTATCTTCCCAAATTTCATCCTCCTTCTATCTTCATATTTTATTCTCCAAACCAAACAAAGTGATACTATTAATTTCTCTCATCAGAAACACACTAACAGCTAACAAGATGAACATTTCCGGTTTAAAAAACCGTGTTTGACAACTGTCGCTTTGTTTTTCATTTCCAAGATAAATACAAAAAATAACAGTTCCAGTTATTAAATCAAAATTCACAATTAATAAATACAAATATAATATCATTAGTAATCCAACGGTCCATATTGAATTTCCTAGCGACGCAATTATCGGATTTCGTGGCCTCAAAAACCACCATTTCCCTCTTCCTCATATTTTCATTCTTCTTTCTCTCTCTAGAATCAATATCAATCTCGTTCTCTTTCTCTAACATTCAACAATGGCGGCCACAGCTTCCCCTCGCGAAGAGTACGTCTACTTGGCGAAGCTTGCGGAGCAAGCCGAGCGTTATGAAGAGATGGTGGAGTTCATGGAGAAGGTCTCCGCCGCCGCTGACAAAGAGGAACTCACCGTCGAGGAGCGAAACCTTCTCTCCGTCGCGTACAAGAACGTGATCGGAGCAAGACGCGCTTCATGGCGCATCATATCTTCGATCGAGCAGAAAGAAGAGAGCAGAGGCAACGAAGATCACGTTTCTACCATTCGTGACTACCGATCTAAGATCGAATCGGAGCTCTCTAACATCTGCGATGGGATTCTGAAGCTCCTTGACTCGCGTCTCATTCCTTCTGCTTCTTCTGGCGATTCTAAGGTTTTCTACCTTAAGATGAAGGGAGATTATCACAGGTACCTTGCTGAGTTCAAAACTGGAGCTGAGCGTAAGGAGGCCGCGGAGAGCACCTTAGCTGCTTACAAATCTGCTCAGGTTAACCGTTTTTTTCATTTATATGATTTTGTGATTCAGATCTGACAGATTTATTGACCTGATTTGTGATGTTGACTTATTATTATTGAGCAATGATTATCAAAGATGCATGATTAGGTCAATTTCATTCGATTCTCTGCTGTATTCGGTTATAAGAAAATGAATTAATATTCGTGTTTCGTTAATTGAACAATTATTCATGTTTTGCTTAGTGGTTTGAAATAGCTTCTCCTGTGTTGAAGATTTTTCATCCTTTGAATGATATGTTCGTGTGTCGTTTATTTTGTATAATTTGAATTGAATTTGATTTTTGGCTTCTGTTTCAATTTTTATGTATTATATTTGATTGATGAATTTTACATTTGTTTGTGGCTAATCTAATGATGGACGAGTTTGTTGTACAGGACATTGCAAATACGGAACTGCCTCCAACTCACCCAATTAGGCTGGGTCTTGCTCTGAATTTCTCTGTGTTTTACTATGAAATTCTTAACTCCCCCGATCGTGCTTGCAACCTTGCAAAACAGGTTAGAATCACAATTGGAATGAACATCTTGTCCTGTGTTATTTTGTACTATTTTTCGACCAAATTTCTGGATGTTTGTTGAGAGAGAAAAGGAAGGAGATCAATTGAATTGTTCATACGCACAGTCCATTGATAGGAATTATTTTATTGGAAGTTTATTTTACATTTCTTTGATGTTGAAACTGCAATGATTTTATGTTAGCTTCAATTACTTTTAGTTTGGAATATGGAGTTCGGTGTTTTATTATTTATAACATTTATTGGGCTTTCCCCTCAATATTGTTAAATATATTTCACATCTGAGAAAAGATGTTAGCAGCAGGGGTTCATCATAATGGAATATATTCCTTTTAATTATCATCGTTGAAGTGTTCAGTACAAGTATCAAGAGCATAAGTTTGCTAGGAGTTGTCATATTCTAATGGTATTTTCCAATTACATAATCCTCAAGAATCTCTTTCCTTTCGATATTGGCTAGGCTTTTGATGAAGCAATTGCAGAATTGGATACACTGGGAGAGGAGTCCTACAAGGACAGCACTTTGATCATGCAACTTCTCCGTGACAACCTCACCCTGTGGACCTCTGACATGCAGGTATGGCTTTGTGATTGTCATTAGACCCATAACTATGATGTATTTTTTCTCATTATCTTTACATATACATTATTTATTTTGGTTTATTCTTTGGTGTTATTTCAGGATGATGGAACAGATGAAATTAAAGACGCAGCACCTAAACCAGATGAACAGCAGTGAAGATATTTTACTCCTTTTTAGAATTGAACTTCTCCTCCGTATGTTTTTAAAGGGAGAAGGTGCTTGTTTCTAGTCTCGTTGTGTTCTGAGATTTTAGGTCATTCATGTCTGTGATGACTTATGGATGTACTGGGCTGTTTTAGTTTGTCCTTCCATATTTAAGTGTTTCCAAATTGCCTATTTTTCTTGAGGACATTGAAGTTTTTATTACATGGAAATGTAATTTTATGATTATCATCTCTAATGAATTTGATTTCCCTGAATTTTAGTGAGCAAGGATGTTTAGCCTTTGTTTATATTTCTTCTGAAACCCCCAAAATCTTCTTTATCTAACCTCATCTGATTAAGGTGCTTTTTGAGGATATCTACCTTTGAATTTTGAAGGTCTGATGCCTTGAGTCTCTACTTTTTTTGTGGGGGTGCATGTGGTAGTCTAACGTTAGATAGTGTTGGGTAACCCAGTAGATATGAGACGCAAATATTTGTTCTGTTTTATGTTTGAGTGACTTTAAAATGAAAATGGACAGGTTGAGTAGTGGAACGTTGGTTTCTCTATAATAGATGGAAGGAAGTAGAATAGAACATGGTAACTTTCTTATATATTTTGAGAAAAATAGTTTCCATATTCCTTTCCTTCTTCCATCTTCCCCCCTCTTCTGAAACAAGTACGCAAGATATGAATTGGGTTAAAATCGTAGAGTGCATGAGTTCTAATCTTTGACGTTTAAGGATTAGAGTTACTCAAACCGTTGCTAAACGGTTTATAATTGTTTCACTTCCATCAATCTTACGAATAAGTACCAACTTGACCTATATTTGATTATTTAAGTAGAATGACTCAAACTCCATGTGTAATCAACCTTTTCAGGTGAATTTCTGCCCGAATATATTTATTGCTGTGGACAAACTCGGCTGCATACACCCAACTATGTACGTGTTGTCTCTGAGATTTAGAATATTACCTTTTCCATTTTTTTATGGCTGAAGTCGTTGTCGTGCCTGTAACCTACTAAATGCGTGATTGCGCCTTGTAAGGATTAAACATCTTCCTCAAGGCCTGCACCCCCACGCCACCGACGTCCTTTTTATCGTGTATATTAATCGTCCTTTCAAATTGCAACCTGTTTCTTGAAGTCTCTCGATATTAAGAAAATTTTGATCCCAGAATACTTAAAACTTTTCAAAAAGTTATTTAGCCTATATCGTTAAGCCCTCTCTGTTTATAACAAAATCTCATATTAGCATTACCAATTGTAAAAGTGTGTAATAATATAGAACACAAAAAATATATAAATTATGTGTATCTTTTGTACACATCATTTTCCTGAAAGCATATGCGTATTCCGACTCCCACTTTTTTTTTAATATTTTGTCTTCCATTCCTTATTAGAACTTTTGTAAAATCAAGATTTGTCATTTGGTTCTTCACTCCCTCTTATACCAAATGACAAACCCAGTTGGGCTATGACTGAACTTTTGTTTTTAAGATCAAGAGAATCCTCCAATCATAGATAGAGACAAACTCCTTTGAGTCGTATATCTTGAGTGTAAGATCTCGCTGCAAAGGATCTAGAATAAAACAAGATCCCTCTTCAATAGAAATCAATAATAATTCTTATTTTGAATAGTATTGGGAATTAAGTCACACACTATATGTGTATTGATTAAATATTTGTTGGACTGCTTCTCTCATTATTAATTATTTTAAAGATAAAACTTTAACATAATATTAGAGTCACCAAAGCCGAATATTTTGCTGTTGTCATAGGCCAAAAAATATCTCACATTGGTCTGATAAGCCTCCATGTAGGGGGTATGTTGGGAATAGATTGTTACAACAATTACATGATTCTCTTAGCCATTGTTTAAATATATATTAGGTTATTCCTCTAATTGTCAATTAATTTTGAGATATAATCTTAATAGTTTTTTTCAAATTTATCGAACATATTATGATCACAGATAAAATATAAGCACAATCTTTTTTGTATTACCAAGAATATCCCTCAATTTATGATTTAAGAACTAATTTCTCACGACATACAGAAAAAACAAGTGTTTATTCCTAGTAATAAAACTCTTAACCTTTTAGTATTTTTGAATCACAAGTGTTTATTCCTAGTAATAAAACTCTTAACCTTTTAGTATTTTTGAATCACAAGTGTTTATTCCTAGTAATAAAACTCTTAACCTTTTAGTATTTTAGAATCAGTAAAGTCTTCCACTAGACCAATTGCTAAGCGCAGTATTTATTAAACAGACATAAAACCTACTCCGCATGAGTAGAGGTTAAATATTTTAATAAAATATTACTTAGCATATTCTATCATCAAACCAACTCAAATTCTAAACTAAACACCACTTGCATGCTGCACCATGAAATCCTATCTTCGAAATCATATACCAAATCCCCCTATATGCCATTTAGGTCAAAATCATTCCTAGCGAATTCACCTGAGTTTTTTGTGGTTGCCTTCTGACATTTACAGGCAAAATTGTTATGTTGTTCCAGAACAATATCAACTGTCAAACTAAGAGTATCTCCCGCACTAAATACAATCTTTATTCTTATTTGAGTCTCACACGTTATTCTATAATTTATTATAATTCTTCATAAAATAAGAACAATATATTTTTTCCCGCAATGTTAAATATCATTTGTATTCTTATTTGAATCTCATAACACCTACCTTTTTCCCGCAACGTATACCTTTCTTCTCACTTTCCCTTAGCTAAAAACAATCAAGAATTGTTCTTATTTAAAAACAAAAATCAAAAAATAAGAATGACACAATATAGAACATAGTAAAAAACATATTTATTTCGTTAAAAACAACCTTAAGAATAACCATTTATTCTAAGCATGAATATAAGAATTTTTAGCTTATGACTAATTGCTTAGGATGCTACCAAAGGCAGACTTTACCAGGAGAAACAGTTAAGGGTTTTGTGCAAAATTGATTATTTTTCCATGGCTACATTGAAACTTGAAACAAAACTCCGCTTGTTATGGAAGAAATGCAGAGAAGGGCTCAATAGGCAGATCTAACCCCAGTTCGGCTGAGGATGTAACACAGAATATGAATGCTTAGTGGATGAAAATATTGCAAATTTATCCCCTACCATGTCTGATTACAATTTTTAGTGCTTGTGTTGAGATATGAAAGATGACAGTTGGGAGTAGTAGGACATGAAAATAATAATTCCTAATTCAGGTCCTAGCCTATAATAATGAGAATCCACTAAAGCAGATATATTTGAAGCTTGCTGTAAACTGAAACCTGGTCATCTTTCAGCACAAGAAAGTTAAGATCCAAATCTAAAACTCCAGGGCTGAACTTCCACTGCCACTGCTGCAGTGGTGTTGCAAGTAGAAGTGTTTATGGTGCTATTTCTCCCTCATGGCCCTCCCAATGCTTCTCTGGATGTACAGTGCGAGGCACATATAGGATGATTATTAACCTCGGCCTTGTTGACATCGAAAGCTCTAGGGCCGGGCTTTCCAATTAAAGAGAAGTCGGAGAACCAGTTTGTATGTGTGGTTGCCCTGCTTCATAATTGGCAGCTCCATGTGGTTGTAAAAGGCAGTGGTTTCTCCTCTTCATCCATCAGTTTGGACTTTTGTGACTATCCTCAGTTAGATGCATGTGCCATTTATCAGACATGGTCGTTTCAATGCCTGGAATTTTGGTTACACATGAATACACATGGTAGTTTCTAAAAGCTACACACCACAACCGCCTCGTGGATTTCTCAGTGAGGCATGTATACTATTAAAGTATTTTAAGATTCACGTTTGAAGGTGTGAAAAACATGAAAGCTACATTGAGTAGCTTCATGGAAACACACATTTGCCAAACACACAAAATTTTATTTATTTTCACCATTGGGATATGGAGAGAAAGTATCCATACATAGAAGACTACACAGCATTTGGTAACATATCGTTCCAAGAAATGCCACATCTTTGAATAACACACTCCCTAACACAATCTTTTGGGTGAAACAGTACCTAAGACATGCATAATTGCACCAGTCAACTATTTCCCCTTCAAGCATACTGAAGCAAATTCAGACAGGCAGCAGGCAACAACAACCGCTCAAAAAGGAAGGTAGGGGACCATGATCTCAAAACAACTAACTCATGTTAAAACTAGTTGCTAACAATAACATACAAACAGTCAAACACAACTAAAAGACTAGAAAAGAAAATAATAATAATTAATAAGTACAAATGTTGAAAGCAGTAAATATAAGTTTTTTACAATGAAAACAGCATAATCCAACTACATTTGTATAATAACTAATTTTAACATCCCCAAATATTCCAAAGAAAAAGGCAGAAACAAATGCAAAATTGGTCCTTTTTCATGTCTTTGATATCCCATTTACAGAAATAAGTAATAACTAAGCAGCAGTGGACTAGTTTTGTTTCAACACCACCACAAATTGAATAAATCCCAATTTCACCATCATGTACAGGTAATCAAATCTTAAAACCTGAAACATCATCCATTCTATTATCATCATGCATAATTTCTTACCTCACCCATAACAATTTCAACTTCAAAGACCTCTCCATCGAGGACTCGGAACAGGCACGGTTGGCGAAAGAGGAAGCTGGGGAAACCCTAATTGACCCGAATTTGGGGAAAACAAAGGGTAAGACGAAATCGGTGAGTTCAAGCACCCAAAAGGAAGAGGAGAAATCGGCATCTGAAACTGCGACTGTGATGATGAAGGAACCGCCACCTGCTGCGACGGTTGTGGCTGCAGCAACTGTTGTTGTTGTTGTTGTTCTTGCTGCGGCGGAGCGAAATTGTTCCAACGAGGGGAGACCAAAGGAGCCAAAGGAGAGAATCCAGAGAACTGTTTCGAGTTTGATTCAACACCAGGCATCGAATTATGAAGGTAGCGCATGTAGGCAGAGACGGGAGACTCAGCGGCGGCGTGGACGGTGGGGAACGGTGGGAGAGGAGATAACGGCGCAATTGGTCTTCCAAACCCAGAGAAGTTAAAGTTACTATTATTAACGGTAACGGCGTTGTTGGAAGGAGGTAACTGAGGACGGTTACTAATTTGCGCCAAGGGTGGAGGACGGAAACGGTGAAGGCGAGAAGTTGGAGGTTTTGGTTGATGAATAGGTGGGGGATTTGATACGGTGCGGTCGTGTGCAGGTGAGCCTGTAAGTTTTTGAACTACATCTCTGAAGTCGTTTTTGTTTATGTTGTACACTGGTGGCTGATGCTGAAGATTATTGTTGTTGTTGTTGTTGGTGTCTATGTTGTTCTGTTGTGACTGTACTTGTGGCTGATTGGGATTGTTAAAGGTTTGATTTTGAGGTGGTGGAGGATCAAAGTTTGGTTTTTTAATAATGGGTTTGGTGATTTTTTGAGAAAGCTTGTTGAGTTGTCTGAGATAATTGTGATTATTAGTGTTGTTTGTGGTGTTGGTGGTGTTACTAGTGGCAGTGGAGGTAGTGATAGTATTAGAAGTAGTAGAGTCAGCAGAGGAGTGACAGCTTTTATCCATTAGAGAATAGTATTATAGAACATACACTCTTTCTTTCTCTTTCTTTCTCTTTCTCTGGATATAAATATAACTCTGTTTCTCTCTCTGTGTGTGTAGTTTTTCAGAGCAGGGGCTATGTTTGTGGGTATCAATGGTGGTGGGTTTCTCTCTTATCGCAGAAGGTGAGTAGGGACACACAACACTGTTTAGAATAATATTTTTCTAAGGTTAAAAGATGTGGTTATACGTTACCTCTCAACCTAAAAAACAAACTAGTGACGTTAATTATTGATAGTGTTTTTTACATTATTATTATTATTATATTATTCATTCTTAATTATTATTGATTATTCAAAAAAATTAATTAAAACAAATGAGAAATAATATACTAATTATATAAATCTTTACATTATTAGTATACAAATATTACATTCAAAGTAATATATTTAGGTCTAATTTAACATTTTAGACTATCATTATATTATAGTTCATATATTGATTATCATTAATATAAATGAAAAATAATTTACTTGTGATATAATTTTTACATTGCAAGATATATATTAGAATTGATTAAGAAATGTCATGAGATATATTGACTACGAATGTAAAGATAAAAAATATATAAACGAGGAAATGAAGGTTGGAAAGAAAAAATGTGAATAATACATTTTCTTTTCAAATTACCTTTTTATTATTAAATTGGATTTTAAGAAAGTATAATGTTTTATTTCACCAAAAATTTATAGACTATAGTGCGTGATGTAATAAAGAAAAAAATGTGCGCTAAACGTCACTAAAAGCAGGAATATGTCTGTCTCTCTTTGATGCTTGTTTGTTTCTGTTCTTTCTTTTGTGACTCTCTTTTCTCTTTCACTGCTTTTGATATTGTTTTTTTGGCTTAAAAAGATGAAAACAGACAAGACTCGCAAAAGAAGGGAAGCCATGACACCTCTATGTTTCGCTTCTCTCTTACTCCTCTACAATTTAATATTTTAGTCTAATCTAATCCTCTAATTTAATTAATTGGCACTCGTCACATCCACACAATCACTAATGTTATATGTAGAGATGGTAAAATGGGCCGCCCGACCCGTTTAGCTCGCGCCCGCAAATGCCCGCAAAAATTTAAGTGGGTGCGGGTGTATTGATTTAGTGGACAAAATTCAATGTCCTGCCCATTTTAAAACGGGCTAATGAGCTTGCGGATGACCCACGGACATTGTTGAATAATTAAAAAAAAATAAAAAAATTATATAATAAATTAAATTAAATAAAATAAAGTAGTTGAGTATAAAAAATTAACAATTTTTTTTATATTTTATATGAAGTTTAACAAATTACATTAGATTATAATTTTTTTAGAGAATAAAAATCACATTACATCATAACATATTTAAAATTTTCTTATTCTTTTTTTAAATTATATTTATGGGTCGTCCGCATGCCCAATAGAAATGCCCACAAACTTAGTAGGTAAAACAGACAAATAGATAAAAAATATATACCCTACCCACAAAGAAATGTTGTTTTGACATATGTAGTTATATGCCATGTGAGACAAAATCTGTACTGAGAAAGAATCTTTAAAATATAATTTTATAATGAATTTGTAATGGTAACTTGTAAGTGGAGAGATTCACGTGGCATAGTTTTAAATTCAGTCTTGTTGTGCAATGGCTGGTCAAACTTGTAGCATGACACTCACTAGAAAATATGAGAAATTTGGAGAATCAGGAAATGCTTGGTTTTGGTACAAGGGTTTCTATCTCCGGTACTTTACCCAAAATCACGTGGTGCAAATTTCACCTTACATGTTGGAATAAAATAAATAATTTGTGATAGTAATTCATCTGATCCATATAAGATACGACACATTATCCATTTATTTCAAGAGTAATTAGTAACTAAATCTAAATTATTAGATTTCTTTAGAGTTGATAACTAAAATCTGTAATAAGTTTTTTAAATTTACTGGTGGAATAACTGAATCTCCTTTATTTAAAAGTTTTATATTATAATTATAAGATATTTTATTTTTTAATGCATCAAAATATGTTAATATCTATATTTTAGATTCAGAAGCAACACTAAATGAGAGCAAAATCATGATGTTACAATATTTTAAAAAAATCATGAAAAATATTCAGTTTTATTATTATGTAATTATAAACAGGAGTATACTTTAAAAATAAAAACTTATTATACATCTCAGTCATCAATTCAAAGAAATCTAATAGTTTTAAGTAATGAATAAATCTAAATTATTAGATTTTCCTTCAAATTAATGGCTAAAATATAAAATAATTTTTTTAAAATTAGAAATGAATCATCTTCCATTATAAATATGCAAATACTTTTTATGTAGAAGAATAATCACCAAAGAATAAAGGGTATTGAGAATGTAATTAATGGGGTTAACTATTTCCTAAAGTCTGTTATTCTCACTGTCCTAGTCAGTGGTTGTATTCAACGTTTTTCCGAACTTCAAGAGAGCTTTTGATCCATTCTCATCATAATTACCTCTAATTCTCTTTTGTGAGTGGTTAACAGAGAAATGGAAATAAAAAAGTTAAACAAACAAAGCTGCAAAAGGCTTAATTAAAGGTAATATGTTCACTAAGATACTTTAAATAATTTTTCACCATATATTTTTTATTTTCTTAAATCGGGTTAAGTATAAATACTCATGAATAAATATTTTTATTGGAGATAATGTAATAAAAAAATCACAAATTTTATATCTTTAGTTTTTAATAAATCATATTCACTTTAAATTCGAATTCCTTAACCCAAACTTCAAGACAAGGTTAAAAAAACCTTATATTTTGTTGTATTATTTAGTGATTTTTTTATTGATTCCTTCATGTGACTACTTCTTTAACAAACATTATTCTCAGTGATTAAATTTTGGACTTGAGACCTATACCACACATAATAATTACACAATACCACTAGATCGCCTTCTTTGTGACTTAGTTTTCACTATATTTGACTATTATCTCTAATTACTGTTTTGACAATTTAAATATTATTACTATCATAGTCATACAGTTTGATATTTAGTTTCTACATAGCATCTGAGGCTGAAAAAACTATTAAAATAAAACATGAGCAAATTTAAAGGAAGATAGGAAGATACAAAGCTAATGCATACCAACAGGAATTTAGTGTGTAAGGTTATATTGAAGTTCGTCAATAATTAGATTTTTGGAAGTAACACTTGTTGGAATGAGCAAACATACAATCCAGAGCATATTGGTTTCTTAGCCACAAGGTAAGAATATACCATTGGTAATATCAAAATAAAGATGATACAAAAATAACTAAGAAAATGTTGTCTATAATATAAAATTATACTAAACTCAGAAATACCAAAATGTCAATAATTCAACTTATATTATCAACATTTATTTTGAGAGAGAATCACTCAGAAACACAATTATATTGGAGATACGGAGATAGTATGGTAGTAACGATCACACACAAAGAAGGAAGAAATAGTACAAGGCTTTTAAGTCAACAAAGTGTGAAAGCCGATTCATAGCCATAAATACTTTTATCCGTTAATGCCACTGACGCTATCAAAGCGATTGGCACGAAGAAAAGGTTCAATATGCTGGGCGCTTTTTCTTATCGGTAGTTGTTATCACTATTTAAAATTATTTTGTTTTCAAGTAGTAATAATTGCTTGTGGTGCGCCCAAAATCTAAAGGGCAGATGCTAAAGATATGTGCTTAATGAATTTTAGATAATAAAGAATAACTAAAATTTATATTTTTATATATTGAAAATATAAAATTTTACTCTTTGTTTATAAGTATTCAATATACTTATGCTTCTAATCATCATGTTATTCGACCTTAAAAGACTTATCAGATCCAAGCTATCTCAGTGCAATTGACTGAAATAACAATTTATCTTTAACATATACAGTAACAGTTTTGGTCAAACCTAAATTGTGGGTTTTTATTACATCTATCTAGCAATCCTAATTAATTACTCTTCCTTATACTCCAATTAATTTAAAATTATAATATTTATATATTGTTAGTATCAATATTTATAATAATTAATATATTATTTATTATTTTTTTAAAGTGTCAATAATAAATGAAAAATAAATTGTGGAACATGAAGGGACAATATATACAATTCTCATGGTACAAGTGGGTGCAGCTTTTAATTTAAAATGGAAAATATTATATATAAAATAATATATCAATTATCTTTAAAATGATTTGCTAATACGTGCCAAAAAAACACATGTCAGATATATTAAAAAATTAAATTTGTATGAGAAATAATTTGTTGAATACTTTGGAACATACATCAGAAAATCCCATCTTTAAAATGTAGGATTATATTTTAGGAGAATTAGGCAAGATGTTTCAAAGTAACACTCAGATACCTATTTGTTGGGAATTTCTAAACCTCAAAATTATGAATTGTTACTCTTTAACGGGTCAATATGTTTTACCAAAAGAATGTTTCATTTTATTTGGTTAGTTCTAAAATATATATTTAAATTTAAAATTTAATAATAAAATATTTTTATAATTAATTAGATAAAATGACACATTTTTGGGACATAAAATCTCTTTAACTCGATTAGCATTTTGCACCCAATCAACAATTGGTCAATGATATGTTACAAATCCCAAGTGGTTGTTACTGCTGGCAAAAGGACATTAGAATTTTTGAATGCATCTGTCTATTTCCTTCATTTTTAGTAGCCGGATTTTATGTTGGCCCTCCTTGAAGTGTTATTTGGCACTAGAAATGTTGGTCCCGGCATTCTGTGGCTATGACCTACACACTTTAGATAGATAGATTACATTCACTAGCCACATGATTAATAAACTTCAATTGGAAATATCGCAAGTTAACTTTACCAGCCATGTGTCGTGGAGTTGTTTCTTTCTTTAACTCACTATCTGAACCCTTTTGACTGAGAACAAAGAAAGCAACTTAAATAGTGTTTGTTTATGCGAGTTGAAGGGCCAAGTGCTTTGGGATCTCAGATATAGTTTAATAAGTTCATGCCAGTTATTTGTCACAATTGCTTTTTATCTTTATTCCTTTATATATTCATTCACTTTTTGATCAATTGAGAATTTGTTTTACAATGTTGATAATAATGTTGGGTTTAGCAGTCCCTTTCTTAAAAGTTTCGAATTAATAGGAGTGGATTTCTTGTTTTTCACGGGCCATAACGTGGCACAATGGGCTCAATGGGATTGGTATGCCCTCAACACGAATATCAGAATATAGATATTTCAATATCATGTGTAAGCTCACCTAATAGCAACACAATAATATGGGTGCAACTAACTTGAGAACTGCAAGTTAATTCACATCCAAGCGAACTATTGGACAACTGTTGGATAAAAAAAGTGTTGATTTGAGTTGTTAAATTTGTGATCGGTTACTCCTTATATATAGTCGGTATAGTACATGACGACTTCAATATAGTACAGAAGTCGGTTTAGTAGGGAATGGATTCTGAGGTTGAAGTTGTTTTCGTCCAAAACAACTTTTAAATGTTGAAGTTGAAGTCGTTATTAGTAAACACGACTTCATAAAATACTTTTTACAAACAGGACTAGTGTGTAATTTGTTATATTTTAAAGTCGTGTTTTCTGATACCGACTTTAACCATGAAGTCGTTTTGGACAAAAACGACTTCAACTTCAGAATTCGTCCCCCACTGAACCGACTTTTGTATCATATTGAAGTCATCATGTACCATACCGACTTCTGTACTATATTGAAGTCGTTATGTACCATACCGACTTCTGTATTATATTGAAGTCGTTATGTACCATACCGACTTCTATATTGTATTGAAGTCGTTCTGTACCATACCGACTTCTATATATAAAGGGTAACCGGACACAAATTTAACGGCTCAGGTTAACGATTTTCCCATCCAATGGTTGTCCAATAGTTCGTTTGGATGCGAACCTAAGTTGCAGTTCGCAAGTTAGTCGTACCCCAATAATATTCATGGAAGGGTTTTTGTTTTCTCTATCTGGAGCTAAATATAAAATACGAACTAAATGGGAAAATATGTAAATGGGAAAAATATATAATGAAGATGTAAAGAAATGGTTAGTAAAATTGAATATTAATATCTACAAAGGTTATGTTCATAGCAACATTTATTGAATATATAGTTCAAGTTATAGGAAAATAACATCTTCCACTTGGAATGTTACAATTGTTTTTAAATACAGAGCAGGGGGATTTTTTTTGTTCAGACACCAAAGAATTCGAATGGAGAAGAGAGCCTCAGGGCCAGAGAGACGTGCAAAGTCTGGTTAACATGAAGCCCAAGTCTATTCTAATACCAACCTAAAAACAAGCCCAGATTGTGGTTCGATCATCCAAATTGTTTCCACGACCCACACGAATCGCAATAAGTAGTAACTTGGGGAAACCAGTTGGTTCAGCTTCAGGTTCTCCATATTGTGTCGGTAAATTAACGCATGGGGCAAATATATTTAACCCAAATGTAGGCTTTTGTGACTTTTTTATCTCACTTTAGTCAGGATTTCCACATACTCTTCTTTTTGGTTATCCACATTGAAACATCAATATTGACGAGTCTGACACAGAAAATATTCAATATACATATTCTGAAAATTGCAGGGTATAATACATTTGTAATATAAATATAAAGTAGGTGCATAAAATTTATGAAACTTAATAGTAATACATATATAATTGTAATGATCAATCTGAACAAAAACACATTTCTTACAAATCATTAAATAGAGAATAACAATTATGTTGTCATCTAAATCAACATTATGTAAATGCATTTTCTATTTTTCTCTCTCTATGTAATATATTTGTTTTGTATTTTCTTTGTCACTACAAGTTGATGGTAGAGTGTAAGTTGTTATTCTTGTCTACTTAATTGGATGTGTGAGAAGTATTAGAAAAATATTTTAAAAGTATGAGTGAGTATCTTGAAAGTTTTGAATTTTTATTTTATTTATTTTTCAAAAAAATAAAATTGATATTCTATAAATACATCTCAATAAAAAGTATGATATCATGTCAAATAGACATACATTAAGAATATTGAAGTATGGGTGTTTCATAGCTTGGCACTATCACTTCTAGGAAATAAAAATTGGAATTATAAATTAGTTATTTAATTTTTTGCACACCCAAACAATAAGTTATCCAATTTCAATTTTGTTGGGGTTGGAAATTTGATTAAGAAGTAGAATATCTCAACTATATACCAAATCAACACAATAAATTATGAAACTAGTAGATTATTTCTTGAAGTTATTTTATATTTTTAAAATGACTACGGATTTTTTATATTTTAAATAAGTATTGTTCAAGTTAACTTTATGATTTTCAAGCTATATTTTTAAGTTGTCTTACCCCACTTTTCTGAGCTAAAATATTTTTTTATGGTACACTTCGTATAATCTTATGGAGTTTTACATTTAATTTTTTTATTTCAAACAAAATAAAATCGTAATTGTGAATTGAAAGAAATTTGGTAAAGCTACCGGATAAGAGAAAAATAAAAATGACGAAGACCAAATTTGAAAATATAAAATAAATTAGGTAATTAATCTATGAGCACTTACTTTGGTAAAAGATTTGGAAACAAAAAGTTAAATAAAGAAGATGTTGTGTTAATGACTTAATGTGATTTACAATAAAAGACGTTGCTCCTATCTCTATTAAGATTTTTACATAATTAATATATTATTTCCTATTCAGATATATTATTATACATGTAATATTTATATACTAACAAAGAATAAAAACTTATATATAATTATTATATTATCTATTTTTTATTTAACTTATTTTATTTTGAAGAGTGAGTCATGATTAAATATTGAGAACAAAGTATTTCATCATATTATTATATTAGGATATAATTTAACTCCTTCAACCAGTAAAAATATGACACGTGCATTATTTTGTTTAGCTTTAAAATATTTTTATCGAAAATGATTAAATAAGACACATATCACGATTTTAATGACTGAAAGATATAATTTATCTTTTATACCAGAAGATATTTTATTTTCTTAAATATTAATAATGAATGATGGAGTAAAAATTTATAAATGATATACTATCAATACATATATTAAGAGTCAATCATAATTAACTTAAAATTATAAATTAAAAAATCTTCCAAAGTTAATACATGAATTGTTAGTGTGGGAATGTTATGTTAAATATTACTAATTAGTTTTGTTGTGGTCAAGTATTAGTAATTAGTTTTATTGTTGTAAAGTTACATTAAGTCGCTATATTAACAAAATGTTGATTTAGTATGCAATGGTCCACTAGATCCTAAATGTTAAAAGTTTAATTCTTGTAAGTAATATTTGTTAGGAGAGATAATCACAAACCAAAAAGGATTAATTTATTATCTAAGAAGATGAAAAATATAATAATACCAAAAATATAAAGTAGCTATGTATAAATCAATTGAAGGAGAATTATTAGGATGACTCAATCACTTTGGTTATGCAACCACATGGAACACTTAGTTGGGAGAGCAAAAATGAACTTTTCTGCCTAGGGCTAGTTCCTCATGTAGCTAAAGTTTTGTCTCTACATAAAACTCGTATCGTATTGCATAAAAGAAAAACAGTTTAATATTTGAGAAAAAATATATGTATTTGCCATTTGACAACGTAAGAATTTTTTTATAATATTATTATATTATTTACCATTTATATTTAATTAATATTTATAATAATAATATTATATTAACTGTGTATAAAATTTTAAAATGATAATATATAAATATTACCCTCTTAATATTACTAGTGCATATTATATTGATAGAAAAATACTTAATGCTTAAAAATAAATAAATATCTCACGTATTACTTTTTCCCAACCACCCTAACATTACAAGTGCTTTTACGGTAATAAAATGTAAAATTGATTATTGAGATTCAACGTTAGCATTATTACCTTTTTCTAACCAAACCCAATAACATAGGGACAAACAAATACCCTTTTCTCTGTCTCACCCCTTTGCTTGTTTTATCCGCCGCTCCCTCTTTCAACGATGGCTCAACCTGCTTCTGACAATTCTCCAACTCTAGCTGAGGTAACTTACTCTTCTTCACTCAACAACTCTTTATTTTCCCTTCTCTTTTCAACCTATAATACAATTTTAATCAGTATATTTGTAATATTCGCTTCAAAACATGTTTGGATCTTTTTTTTCATTTAATGGATCAGTGAGGGTGTTTTCCTTATCGATTATAATTTTTGCCGTTTTATTCACCCCTTTCTCAAGTTCCTTTCATTTTAGAGAGAAGGGTTGACTAAAAATTGTACATTTATTCAATCACTTAGCCAGCATTAGCTATGAGTTTGTTAGATTCAATTTGCACTCAATTTTTTTCTTCTGTTTTTGACCTTTCTCTTTTGAATTCCCTACTTCATCAATTATATTATAACGTAAATCTGAATTATGAGGCTGATTACAAAAAAAACTATACCATAGCCATAAAGTCAAATAACTTATGCTACATATGAATGCAAATTTCGATCTGGTTGCTCCTCAAGATATTCTGGCCCAAAAGACTTTAATCTGCTTTCTTTACAATTGAACTTCAATCTGGCCAAATAACTCTTGCTAGAGTTGTTGTTTAGGACTGTATACCGTTGAATTAATACTGCATCTGCATCTATTGGTTGGGTACTTTGAAGTCAATACCGTGTCTGCATTATCGTGGCATTTTTGCAACTTTTTCTTGTGCTTAGTAGTTAGTCCTTTAACTGAATACATCACAGACAAGCCTGTTATCAATCAACATTGTGGATAAATAACTTCTATGCTCGACAAATGTCGTGTAAAACGGTCTAAAAGTACATGTCAATGATATTAGAATTCCTGATGGCTAGGAGTTTGAAGGGGAAGGGGAGAGGAAGAAAGGATAAACTTTTCATTTTAAAGTAATGATACACCTTATTTTCGATTTTTGCTATCATATAACTTTCCAATGGTTCCTAATTGCTATTTATAAGAGTGAGTATTGTTTTGGTGAGTATGTTATAAACATTTCTTCATCAAAATGTTCCCTTGTTATGATGTGTTGTACGCTTCCGTATTCCCATTCGAGAGATGTATTGGTGTCTTGTTATATGTGATGAGATAAATGTAGTGATAGATTTACATTGACTTGCAGCAATATTTTGTGAACGAGACACAGGAGAAAACAGATATCGCTGCAAAACATGCGGAAGTCAAAGAGGTTGAAAACCCAAATGAGGCTGCTTCAGAGGAAGCTCCTGTTGAGGAAACTGTAGATGCTCCTGTTAAGGAACAGGAAACCGTAGAAGTTCCTGTTGTGGAAACCGTAGAAGCTCCTGTTGCGGAAACCGTAGAAGCTCCTGTTTCGGAAACCATAGAAGCTCCTGTTTCGGAAACCGTAGAAGCTCCTGTTGCGGAAACCGTAGAAGCTCCTGTTGCAGAAACCGTAGAAGCTCCTGTTGTGGAAACCGTTGAAGCTGCTGTTGAGAAAACTGTGGAAGCAACCCCCACAGTTGTTGAGGAAAGCAGTGAAGCCACCCTTCCAGCTGAACAAAGCACTGATCCCACATCTAACACTCCCGAAGTGATCAATGAAGCAACGATAGAGCAAAGTAGTGGGAATACTGCAGAAGAAAATGCTGGTGATCAAGTTGCAGCAGAAGAGACACCCGGAATTAAGGTTTTTTAATTAACTACTTATCATTCTTTAGTATACTTTTTTATATTTTTCGGTACATAATAGTTAATTAATTACATCATAAGCATGTTTCTTCTTTGTTTTTGTGTTTAACGTGTTCATATTTGTGCTATTGATTTTCAGATTGAGACTGCTCCTGCAGATTTCCGCTTTCCAACGACAAATCAAACCAGGCATTGCTTTACCCGATACGTTGAATTTCATCGGTGAGCCATACAAAAATGTCGTTTCATTAAGCTTGTTACTTTCACAATCTGGAAAATTACGTTATCTTTTTATTTTAACCTTCAAATTCTCAAGGCTTGACTGTTGCTGTCTTTAAATTCTCATGTAGATGTGTAGCCGCAAAGGGAGAAGATGCTCCTGAATGCGACAAGTTTGCAAAATATTATCGTTCTCTTTGCCCTGGTGAATGGGTAAGTATTTTGAGTGCACATAGAATATTGTTGGTTGTTTCCTAATACGAAGAATTAGGATCCATTTGTCCATCTAATTGGTTATTGACATTTCTTTTTGCAAAAATGGTTGTGCCCATATATCTATTCAAGTATGACCTTATTAGAGTCTGGACATTTAAATGGAGTTGCATCTTTTATTCCTTTGGTATAAATATGGTTGTGGTGAATGATATATTGTGGTCAGTATTCCCACATTTGAATAGATGCATAGTACTTTGGACATTGACAGTTTAAACTTTTAATTGATTTCTGTGAACTCAGCTCAATATCATCTTTAACGTGGGATCATGGTCTATAGCCCGTCAACTTTTGTGGCTATACAACTTGGATTGGGTTTATTCTTTGAGATGTAGAATTATCGTTATGAAATAAACTGTGCTTGTCATCTAACCAAGCAATTCCATAAAATTCTACTTATTTCAAAATGAAGATTTTCATATGGAATTGCTTTGCTAAAGTAACAGGCGTTTTATATGGATTGGATTTTTGAAGCATTTTATATGGTTTTATAGTTTGTAAAACTTCATTGGACATCATCAATGTCTGAGAATTCATGCATGCAGTATACAGTGGTTTGTGCTACCTTTTATAATTATATACTGCTGACATCAAACTCTACTTTGAGTTGAAGATCTTTAACCTTGTTCAGAAATTGACCAAAAAAGTGAATTTCATTTTCATGTCTTTAGAGTTCAACACCCATATTATGCTCAATATGTAGAGCAACTGAGCAAGTCCAATTATTTTAAATGGATGTCTGCTGATTATTTTCTCCTTAGCAGTTGCCATCAAATGAAATACATATGTACAATATTGTTATTGTCTTGCCAATTTTTCTCAAAGGCTTATTTATTTAGTACATTTTAAGGAAACTTAAATCTCTACCTGACATTATGTTGTAGGAGCTTTTTTGCGCTATTGTCTGAAAATTCCATGCAGCCGACCCCACCTAATAGCATAAAGGCTTGATCTTTGTCTACTATCTGAAAGTTACATCCATGAACTAACAGTCTGTTATTATGCATTTGTCTGTGCACCAGGTTGACAGATGGAATGAGCAAAGGGAGAACGGAACATTCCCCGGACCGCTGTAGATGGTGCTTGTCTAAAAGTGCTGACCAATTTGATTACTCCTTTCACATTTAAATTGATATTCAACTCCACACATAAATTTTTGCGAGAGATGAACTCTCAACCCTTTTGGGGGATGTGCAATGTTACACATTGAGTTAATAAGAAACTTAGGATTCCAACTGGAACTGCTTGAGTTTGAATAGGGATGGATGCTTCCATTGGTTGTAAACACTAAACATCTCTTTCCTGTCGTGATCACTGACCTAATGGATGATAAAGAAGTGGCATAAATAATAAAGTAGAAAAAAAGTTTATTAATATTATATTTTGCCAAATTTTGAATCTTCTTCAGAAAACGATGGTGTTATTTGCTAACATAACAACAATCTTCTCCTGCTTAGGAAATTGTGTTGTTGCTTTAACCTCCTTTTACTTTAGAAATAGGATGTATGATTTGGAACATCTTATTTTACACAAAAGCTAACATCAGAGATTTGGAGTTGTACGTGATTCAGAGAAGATCAAACCTTCTTTGTATTGCTGATTCACAAACAACACGATCTGTGATACAAAGCGCAGACACATCATTGACCAACTTTTCAACTTTCAAGCATGGTATCTTGCCCGAAAGAGAAGATGTATCTATCTTTATTTGTTCTAGTGTGGCATGATCTACTCTCACTTTCTTGCTCAAACTCATCATAGTTTATTTTCCAAGTAGATGGGGACATGTGTGAACGAGAGAATAGTCCAATTCCTAGTAAAAGACTTAAAGATTATGTTTTATTAATGAACATATTTATAATAAAACATTATGCCTTACTTACCACATGTAGTGAATTAATAGCTTGAATATTGTTGAATGCGTCAAATTAATGTTGCTTTCCGTTGCCAAATCTAAGTGTGGATGAAGCAAAAAAAAAATCTCACATCAGTGAATAAGAAAATTATGTATTAATATAATATTTCCCAAATAGTAATACAAATGATAGATTTAATAATAATATATTTACAAATTAAGTCCTGTTCAGTGAACAATTGAATAAATCCAATATTTTTAAACTACAATCCCTGGTTGCCATTCTCATCAAATTTTTAAACTTACTCTGGGAGTAAGTAAATATCTCTCATAAAAAATATCCTACATCATGATTTTTCTATTTTTCCTTTGCTTTTTATAATATATGCTATGCAACCACGCCTAAAACGTTGGTTGAAACTTAAAGAATGGTGTAAGTATCATCCTTTTCGTATATCTATGGAGAGGTTTTATACTTATATGAGGTGATTCTTTTCGGTCCGACAAAAGCAATCAGGTGATGGGTTTGCATAAAATGATTCTTCTGAACGAAACCTGTCCGCACCCTTTGTTCCTGAAATGGGCCCTTTTCTCTTCTTAAACAAGCCAAGCCTGCCCAAACAAACCACAATAAAAATATCAATAGTTTACTATACTAAAAATCTATAAATATTTCTTTTCTATTCTTTAGTTACAATTTTTTCCTTCTCAAGATAATAATCACACCGGTTTTCTTATGGGTACAACATACACGATATTTGAGACAACTCACATTTTCATTACCCTATCTTAAAACACAATAGACTCGCATAAAGCAAATATTGTTTCAATATACATCTCTAACAAGTAACAACCATAAAATTAATTAGCATATACATGAATGTTTCTCCAATCACATACCGGTTTTTGTGGAGTTCAATAACTTTGTTTGATAGAGTTTTGCCCTCAACCATTGTTCCATTTGCAAGTTTATCAAACAGGCGAACAAGGGCTTTCCTGATTAAAAGGAATAAGGACAAACATAACAGTTAATATAATGGATGAATTGGAATGGTAATAATACAATAATTTAGAAGATAAATACAACTTTTATCATCTTAAGAAAAGATGCAGCCTCACCTGTCTGGAGATATCGTTCTTCCACGTCGAAGAAATCGGCGATGACCTTCAACAGCCCTTGCCATGTTTCCAGGGTAAGAATGTACAAATACATCACTTTCAACTGATACAATATAGTCAAGAGCAGCCATTTGAGATGCATGACTAGTAAACGGTTCAAGCTCCTCAATGGATGCCAACTTTTCCTGAAATTAATCACATTGGTTATTCAACATGATCCCAATGATTAATGCAGGCTAAATTATAGATTTTTTTACACATAATTTAGACTTCTTGCTTTAAACTAAGCACCTGCCATTGATAGAAATCATGGCTGCACCCAAATGATTTAATTGAAAGAGGAGCTGGAACACACAGAAAATGTCACACACCATATCTATATGATTTTTATTTAATAGGGAGTCTGGTTTATGATGTAATGCTCCTCATGCCTTTAAATAATGGGGGCATCTTCTCCTCTTTTCCCTTAGAATAGTTTTTTCATCTACATCAAACTTTCTTATGAAAACCTTACTCAATATGGCAATATATTATAGTTTAGAATTTTAAGTTAATCTTGAAGAGACTTTGAAAATACTAAGACTTCATCAAACTTCATTTATTAAGGAAAAATCGGTTCGAAAAATGGTTTATTAAACTTCAACATACATCAACAGAGTATTGAATTTCCTTACCTTGCTCAGTAACAATGGATAGCGGGATTGCAGTTCAGTCATATGAGACTCACCCCCATATATATCCCCAGCTGCAATATATATTGGAGTCTTTGGCGGGTATCCGAGAGCCGTAAGAAAAATTCCAACTTCCTTTGGCGTTAGGGGGCAAAACCCTTTGGACCTCTCTTCTCTGGGATCAATATCCTTTCTTTTCCAATAAGCAGTTCCTTTTCTACAAGTTTGGTATATGATAGTAAATTTAAAACATCAAGTATCAGGCAAAACATAACATCAAGTAATCATTTTGAAGCATCCATACCTGATAGTCCTCAACTCTTCAGCCTCAGCTGTAGATAAATCATGTGTGCAACCGCTAAATGCAAGCATATCCTTCTCGTAACGTAAATGCAATGCAATATAAGGACCAGATGACCTCATCCTCTCCACTAACATCTACAAAGACCAGCAAAGTATTTTTTAGATTAATGGACAGAATAGGAGATAGCAAACAAAGAAGCCAGAGAGTTAGCATCTACTTATATACTTTTCCCATTTGTTCAATGCGAGGAGAGAAACGAAGAGCTTCAAAACATGCACGGCAGCGAAGCTTCTGAATATCTGAAGGTAGATTGTTATTTGCTAACCGAGAATCGGATTTTGAAGCTCGAATAACCTTAAAGAGGTTACAGAAAATAAGATGGTTTCACAATATGTTAAAATTGTTACTGATCAAGATGAAGAAATGAATAATAACATCAGAATGTATAGATCAAAATATTTCAATCAGACTACATACTCTGTAATGATCCCACATGGCAGCAATCTCATTCTCATAGTATTTCTTACCAGACCAGCTCCTGAATTGCTTCACAATTCTGGTTGGTTTAGCTCGACTTTTGGGAAGCTTCTTAATGATTTTTACATCTTTAGCTAAAGAACTAATAAACCACTCTTCATCAAAGATATCAGAGAAATTACTGCAAATCAAACAAAATACCATAAAACGTAATTATGCTAAATCTACAAAAGAGATAGAACCATAATCGAAAATATAAAACACAACTAGAATTCAAAAGGTTACCTAGTATCGTGCCAGAATGACTTTTTATCGAGGTCTGGAATTACAAGAGTGGCATTTATCATTCGAGCTATAGCTACCATATCACATATCTGCAGTAAAGGAAACAAATTATCAACTTCTAGCAATACAATGATAAAGATTAAAGAACGTCCAAAATGAACAAATATAATAGTCCATAATCTTCTCTGAACTCAAGACTATTTCATCAATTGCCATTATTTAGATCAACTTCAATGTTCTGTCTTGATGTAGCTCTACAAGTTAGTCAGCAATTACACTCAACTTGCAGAACTTTCTAACATACTAACATCTATGAACAATCAAAGAAGCAGGACAAAAATTCAACATATAATAAGATGAAATTAAAAGTAACAATCTTCACATCAGAGAAATTCAAAGAGAGAGAAATCAGACCCCGGTACGCATTTGATTGAGCCCACCATTTGTATGCACTGAAAGGTAACCTCGCGACTCCACAGGAGCTGGATAGATGTTTAATACACAACAACTAAACCTTAATCTCACTATGTACTGTTGTGTAAAAAAATAGTTTTAATTAAGTACTAAATTTAAGTTTCTTACCTGTGTAATTAGAACTAGGCTTTGTACAGGGCAGAAAGCCACGATTTGATGGAGGCTTCCACAATTTCTCATAATCTGAATTTCCAATGGAATCTTTCAACTGTAAAAACTAAAGGAATGAAAACAAGAAAAGGCTCATAATTAATTGTTTTGCATAATTTAAAACATACCTGCATATATGACAAGCACTAAAACTCAATAAAACAAGAAGTTGTAGTCATATGCTATACGAGTTGATGAGATTAATAAACATTACTAGTTAATAAAATAACAGAAATGTGGGAATAACAGCAAAACCAAATTGTTATTAAGATAGTACTAAACTACTCATATCATATGTTGGAAACACGAACCTTTGGAGGAGCAATTAGAGCCTTGGATAAATGGGGTGGAGTGAGCTCTCTTGTCCACCTTTGCGGATCATGATGCTGTCAAATTTTAAAATTTACCAACAAAAGATGTAGCAATTTTGATCAATAAGATATCATATGAAGTATTAACCGAAATACTGCCCCATATAGTAAAAATTGTCTAAAAATGTTTCCTGATCAAAAGTTAAAACAATAGATTTGAAAATTTGAAAACTGTGCAATCCAATTGTGACGGAGTAATTGAGAAATAAAGAAAAAAAACATAATATTATATTACTGACCATTATAAAGAATATAATAGTAAAGCAAATCAGTTAAAATATAATTAATTACTTTGGTTTAATAAAAAACATACATCTAATTACAATTAGTATTATGTGATGTTGTTTTAATCAAAAGTGACATTTTTTTATACTATTAAGTCTACCACGCTCTCAGAAATTGAATATTTTATTTGGTCATACTTACGATCTAAAAATGTTTTATACCACTAAACCAACACAATCAAAAGCGATATTGAAATACTATAAATGTAATTATATTTGACCCATAAAAATAATTGAGGGAGTTATTAATTGAGTGAAATATCTATGCATTATCAATGTAAATATATATAGGCAGTGAGTATATTATTCATTACTAATTTATATTATTTTTGATGAATCAATAATGATTAAACGATAATTTAATGAAAGTGTATAAAATTCTTACCATATATATACTTTCTTTTCTCTTATTTACTGAGCATTATGCATTTGTCAGGAAAGTTATGCAATTAATTAAAATATATTTTGCTATGAAATGAGATTATGAAGGTGGAAGAGAGAAGTTCTATTTTCAAAGATACAGGTGTCATTTAGTTTTATTTCTTCTTTAGATTTTTATGGTATTTGTTAAAATTGTAAATTGTGCAATAGCAATTATGGAGCATTAATTAAACAAAGTGTCTCTTATTTTATTTTATTTTGACTTTGATTTTTTTCTTTAAGGGTATTAAAAACAAATTCCAATTCATAAAAAGCTCATAAACGAAGTGCAAAAACTACACGCTTGCTACAATTTGTTTGTAAGCTTTCGTCAACTCAACCACATACTGAAAATTAATGCATTTAAAAAAGAATCGCAAAAAACAGAATGAATAAATAAAAAATGGAATCCGGTGCACAACAAATATACAGTTGGAAAAGAACACGAATCTTCCCAGAAACAATTCAAAAAACAGATTTTGTAAGTGAAGAAAAGAATAATACAAACCGTGGGGATCTTGTCATTGAGCTTTTGATCAGTGGGGGAAGGAGAAACATGAACATGGAGTAAGAATAAAGAGATAATAGATATTGAACACATGGTTGCAGCGAGAAACCTTCTCAAAGTGCCCAATGAAACCATTCTACGCTTCTGCATTGTTTCTCAGAAAAGTTGGAGTCTTTTTCGATGCCCAACACGAAATCTAGAAGTGGGTATTAGAGAATGAAGAAATGGGGGGAATATTTTGATCTCTTCGAATGAAAACAGTAGTTTTACTTGTCATGCGTGTGTTGTACTTGTCATGTGTATGAACCTAGGACTTGAGTGTTGATGTCACGTTGTGGAGAGGGTTGGGAATATAAAAGAGGTGATCATTGGTGTTTGGTTTTGGCACTCTCAATGTCGTGTCCCATGCACCTTGCTGCTGTGGTTGTTTTTTGGAGCGACTCGTTCATTCTTATATGCGACAACATTACCCTAATTCCCATTTAATAACATTTTTAGTAAATTTTCTTTCATCTAAATGGGCAGTGTAAAGATCTTGTGTCTGACCCCTTTTCAATTGATTGCATCTCATTTCCACTTTCCGGTACTTATTACAATTACAATGCAAAAAGAAAATCTTCTTAATTTTAAAAATTATTTATTAAAAAAATTAAATTTGGATACTTTTATGTGTTACATGTCATCATTCTTATCTAGTTCTAGAGTTGATTTGTTCTATTTTCCTTCGACTATGTAATAAAGATATTATTGGCTTATAATTATGGATGTTAAATAATCATTTTCCAATAATATTCTTATAGATAAGTAAATACTAGATAATTATATATAAATAAAGTTTAAAGTATAAAATATGAAAAGTATTTTTTTTCTAATTTTAATTGAATTAATTATGTTTTTTCAATAAATACGTCTTCTCTTTCTAGACTTGTATTTTGGAACAAATGGAGTGAATACTTATTTGAATTGGGTTTGGGAAATTTCCACAATCTTATCATTAGATGTTACTGTGGGCAAATACTATCTCAATTGAACTCATGAAATAGTTTTGACCACTCCCAAAATGTCACCATTTCAAAATATTACACACTTAACTTTAAAGGTTAAAATAGTACTTTGGCTTATCTCATCTTTCTAATAATTTTCAATTTCACTCTCCTCCCATAACGTGTTAATTTTGCTTCATAGTACTATGATTCCATTCCATGTCTACCATTGAAATTTATCTCTTCCTCCCTTTTCCCTCTCAATTCCTCTCTTTCCTTTCCTCTTCTAATGTTTATCATTATTATTCAGGAATTTAATTCTGCAATATTATAACATTATATTCATTTTAATTTTGATTTGAATAGTTATATTTATGATGATGTTTATCATAAAATCTGTTATTTTTCTTTTTTATCTTTTATACACATTATTGATATTATAATATTATATATTTATTATAATATTATATATTTATTATAATATATATTTTTATAAATTTACCATTTCCTCTTATTTTTTTCGTTATTTTGATAATATAATACTTATATATTCTTCCTATTTTATAATATGGGAAAAGTACAAACAACTTTCATAAACTTTATGCATTTTGTGAGTATCCACTGTGAACTATTTTTTCCCCAAGTTATCTTTTAAACTTTATTTGTTAATAAAATTAATGCATAAACATAATATTAATTACTAATAAGCCAACAAGAAAAACCAAATTTATTAGACTTACAATAGCAGCAATAGGCCAGCCACTATAATACTATACGTTAGCCAGCACTGATGATTAGAATAAATCATCATTAAAATACAAAATGATTAAAAAGAAGATGATAAGTAAATTTCAAGGTTAAAATATAACAATAGCGTAATATTAATATATTAAAATTTTAAAATTAAATAATAATGATATGATTGTTGAAATTAAAAAAATTCATTAATGAGAATTGTTCATTATTAGTGATAGAACATTATTCATATACAAAATCAATTTCACCACCGTTTAAAACTATTTTGGAAGAAAAATTAGTTTGTAATACTTAATTACTTTCAAACTAGTAGATGTGATGTCACTTTGTGCCCAAAAAGAAGCATTCAAGCTGTGAATGAGGGATCTGCGGAGGGTCACGTTTGCAAAAACAAAAATTAAGCACATTTTGGATTTAAATAGAAGCTCAGAAGCCCTCCTTTTCTTGTGATGCCTTAGCCCTCTTTAGTGTTTATCCTTCATGAAGAAGACCCTTCCAACCCCAGTCCCATGTCACAATTTCAGCTGAAATTATTGGATAGAGTAAGTTTGTATGTAAAAAATATGAAGTTGGGCACCAATTTCTTTTACTAGCTACCAATTTGTTAACGTTATAAGTTGATGTTTTTGCGGTCGAGTTTGTTAAAAACGTTTAAAATAAAAACTACGTCAAAAGTTCAATTAAAAAATATTACACCAAGTGAAGTATTTAAAGTCATCTTTCTTCTCCTTCATTCTGTATTTAGTAAATTCTGGAGCTGGAAGTTCAATGCTCATATCGAAGAAAAGACATCAATCTTTAATTGCTAGCTTTTGCGTGGAAGCATTTGTGATGCGAACTCGTGTACAACTCTTATTTTTACTTTAGAAATTTCCTCATCGTAATTTGTTGCGGTTTGAAAGGCTCTACGTGGCATGGTGAATTAAAAATTAGTTGAACATAAGAGTTGAAGGACAAAACTTAATCGAAACTTTTTACTTGATAAATTTTGAGATAGGACAAAACTCTCGTGGTGATTTATTAGCCTCATTTAGTATTTTCTATAAGTCTTTTACTTGGTGGGATTTAATCCCTGGTTTTATTAGAGTATAATTATTTAAGTATAAGATTGGTTTACTTAATTATAAATTCAAATGTCTCTCTTGTACTCTCTGGGCTTGGTCTCATCCTCCCATCCATTATTTCTTTTTCTTTTATTAATATAATCTTCGGGTACTTTGGCATTCCATACTCTTATAAAAAATAATGTTATATAACTCTAGAAAAAAATGTGTATACTTTACCAAGTCCAACTGGAGTCGAAAATGACCATTATAAGTGGGGAAATTTTTTCTATTAAACTTAATTGCACTTTTAGGGAACTCAAATTTTAGACATTTATTTCAAGTTAGCATAACTTTTTGTTTGTTAATCTATATGCGTTGGGTAATGCTAAGTAACTTTTAGATTAACATGCTATTGATGCAGTTTTTATTAAATAATATATGTAATTGTTATTTGGAGAATGACCATGAGTTTAGATCCTCTAGGGTGTCTAATTTTGGATAGAGATATTTGTATAATATAGATAAATTTTTAATTATTTATGAATTTAAATAATTTCGAAAACTACCAAAAAAAATTCCCTCAAATTTGAATTCAATCTGTGATAGGTATATTTCATTGGTTTATTTTTAATTTTAAATTCATCTTTTTTGAAGTATATAGCATAAATATATATATATATATATATATATATATATATATATATATGATGAATATATGAAATATAAAGTTGTTAAATTTTTCACCACTAATTTTTTAATTAATAATTACATTTTTAATTTTATCCTCAAAAATCACTATTACTTACTTAGGAAGGGTTAAGTTCTTATAAATTTTTGACCTATTTTACAGGTAAAGTGGTAAAGCATCACATCGTACCTACTAAAAGAATTACACGTGGCTTCCACTTTCGTCAGACAGTGACTTTCATTTTGTGAAGCAAATCTATCTATCCCAAGTCATTATCCACATTGCGTAAGTGCACTCATTTCAAAGTGTGACGAAATGGAATAATCAATACACTTGTATTCTTGATTAGATAGACGAAAAACATATGTATTTATAGACAATAGTAAAACTTTGACAATAATAAAACTTTCGCAAAATATTAAAATTTTAATTTTAATTAAAATTTAGTCAAATATTAGCACAAAAAACATATATTATTTTCAAATATGCCATATTGTATATGTCTATATATAAACTTTTTCCTTCTTAATCGGGAATAAAATATATTTTCTTAATAGATGAGTTATCTACTTTAGCCAATAAAAAATGATACTTAAATATGAGAAAATAATAGCATATAACTTCAAAGAACAAAACACAAACATGATAAATCAAATAATCACTTTAACACTTTTATAACAAACACTTTTCACAACTTAACGTTGACTCCAAAATTGTTACGTCTCCCAACCTAAGACTACCTATCTTCGACGTATGACCCACCATATGGTAGCTTTGGGTTGTGAGAAAGTGACTATTTTGATGTCGACATTTGGGAAACTACTGATTATGAAAGTGTTGCTGCTTATGTGCTTTATCATGTCTCTATTTTGTTCTTTGAAGTTCTATACTATTGTTTTTATTCCATATTTAATTGTCATTTTTTATTGGTTAAAGTAGATAACTCATCACCAATTAACAAGAGGTACTTTATTCCTTCTTTGTCATAATTAGAATGGAACTATGCTTTTTGTTTTTTATATGAATTTATATCATATGTTGCACTCTCTTTAATTTTGAGATCATTCTTTTATTATGACTTGAATAGATTTAATATTTCAACCATCTATCATTTATGTAATTTAATTTTGGTGAATATGATTTACATTCGTAATCAACCAAAAAAACATGAAGAGTGAGTGAGAGGAAGAGCAAAGTGTGACGAAATGGAATATCAATACACCTGTCCTTTTTTAACTACAACAAAGTAATATGGTGCCTTTAAATAGGGAAAGTACTTGTCCATTCATAATTGAATGTTGCTTGATGTGTCATTTTATTTGATTGATGAAGAAACTAAAATTTATTAACTTAATGTATATATTTTTACCAACAGATGTTGATTCAAGTGGTACATACTTGATTCCTCTTAAGTAATGTCTTGGGTTCGAGTCTTGTGGATGAAAAAAATGTCCGCTGGGACAGTTAGCCCCACATACTTGTGAATGTTCCCGGCTTGGACAAGATTGCCTCCAGTGTGAGTATAACTATGGGAAACAAAAAAAGTATATATTTTTACCAATCAAATGAGGAAAATTTAGAGATGTGGTGCACCTTGACCGAAAAATTATAGTTTTGGTGCACATTTTAGAAAAATTACAAAACTAGTGTAAATTTATAGGAATCGACAATAAAATTGCCGATTTATGTATTTTTCTCTCTCTCCTTCTCCAAAATCGGCACTGGGGAGGGAGCTTTATTAAAATATTTTTTTTAAACTCCCCCTAAATCGTCAAGGGAGTTTTATACTTTTTGATTTTTTTTCTATCCCCTAAATCGGCAACCGGAGAGTTTTTGATTTTTTTTTAACTTATGGGAGTTATATTATTAGTTTTAGGGTTTAATTTTTCAAACACAAATCCTAACAACACACGACATAATAAATTTTGTCAACCATAACCCTAATAACAGAACACAATAATGAAAAACACACATAATATTTTATTAAAATATAAAGTTCATCTGTGTTTTATGTGTGTTTTTCATTAAAATATTATATGTGTTTTTCATTATTGTGTTCTGTTATTAGGGTTAGGGTTGACAAAATTTATTATGTCGTGTGTTGTTAGGATTTGTGTTTGAAAAATTAAACCCTAAAACTAATAATATAACTCCCATAAGTTAAAAAAAAATCAAAAACTCTCCGGTTGCCGATTTAGGGGATAGAAAAAAATAAAAATAAAAATAAAAAAAGTATAAAACTCCCCCATTCACGATTTAGGGGGAGTTTAAAAAAAATTTATTTTAATAAAACTCTCTCTCCAGTGCTGATTTTGGGGAGGAGAGAGAAAAAAATACATAAATTGGTAATTCTATTGCCGATTTCTATAAAGTTATACTAGTTTTATAATTTTTCTAAAAGGTGCACCAAAACCGTAATTTTTCGGTCAAGGTGCAACTAAATTTTCCATCAAATGACATAAGTGACAAAGTTATCACATTCGTCTGCGCTCTTGAAAGTCTTATATGCTACAGTCAATAAATTTATTTGACAAAAAATAAACTTGTAACAAAGTCGGTAATGGAGGATTTTAAAGAAAAGCCTAGCCAAATTTGATTATGGAGGATTCGTAAGAAAGGCCTCTAATTAACTTAAAAGCTCTGATTTAATATGTCAATCATATGACTCGTAGGTCTAAAACTTTTAAGTCATTTACATTTATCAATACATTATACTAATTACTTTCAATAAGCTAGAATACCAGCCATAAGGTCTCAACTTCTAGTTTTTTGTTGATGAGTTTTTAACTTGTTAATTTTTCAGCTTTCAACTATTTTTTGAAGTTTCAGTTACCTTTCTTGCTACCTAATTGTGGGATTCTGAAATCAAATTAATTCAAACAAGTTAAGCCTTTGGCTAATAGTCGTCCTCTTAATAATAAGTTTATGTAGCCTCATTCAGGTTTAAACATCAAATTAGATTGAGAAAAGGAATTTAAAAAACTCATTGATGCTATGATGATTTGGTTGATTTTAGGTACGGTATATGCATAAAAAGGCAAAGCTGTCGTTTTTGGCTTTGACTTGTTACCTTCACGTTTGTTTAAAAACTAACTTAAGCACAATAAACAGCGTTTTGATTGGCATAAAGTCCATTCACTAGGAAAAAGAAATTTTTCTTCAGCTATATCATTCATGTGATGTAAACTTAGCCTTCGTTTAGAGAACTTGAAATAGAATGCCAATTAAAAACTAATTTAAATATCACATAAATCATGTCAACCAAGAAAAATGCTTCGTCGTAAATCTCATAATGTATATAAGAATTTTTCTTAGGGTCAAGAATGAGGAGCAAACACATAATGAGCGATCAATACCATTGGAAATTGGAACAATGTGAATGTAATGCGCATGATAAGTAAATGGGATATCATTGTTCCAGTGGAATGTGGAATAATTATGAGGGGGGCAATATATACATCCAAAAGAAAAGAGTTTTTTATATTAACATTCACATGTTAATTATATGGGAGAAAATATAAATATACAATGTATGAATTTTATATATTATTTATATTTTATCATTATTAACTCTTTAAAAAGGGTAATATAAAAAATGATAGGTAATATTTTGACTGTATATAAATCTTTATAATGACAGTGAAGAAATAATAAATTTTAATTATAATTTAGTAAGTCTTAAAAATAAGTAATAAAATACACATGAATACATGAATGATCCATAATGTATTGATTATATATTAAGCTTTATATTAACAATTTTGAAAAGTCCCGCCAAAACATCACATAGAATTGGAATTTGGTAGTAGCAATAATTGTGGGCTTCCACATCCAATAATTATTTTATTTTGTTAAGTCATTTCTTTGGTTTAAATTAAAGGGTTTAATATTGTGAACAATGAAGGTAAATTTTTTTACATTATTATTATATATAAATTATTTATGTGTTTTAATTTTATTTCAAAATAATGATTGGCCATAATATGTTGATAATATACAACATTTTCTCTAAATTAAAATGCATTTATACTAGTAACGACTATCCGCAAAGTATGGGCTTGGTCGTAACTTAAACTTTATGTACTTGAAATGTCTTATTAATCTCATGCAAATTTATTTATTTTGTTTAATTCAAAAGAAACTAGATTAAATAAGAATTAATCATAAATTATTAGTAATTATTTGCTGATTTTTTGTACGCAAACAACTATTGGATAACTTCAACATTATGTAAGTTAATGTTTCTTTGGTAACACCTCACCTTTGACATGCGCACATCCGGACTCATGATTTTACTGAACGTATCACCTATTAAGTTTAAATATCCTGCAATATTTTATTTCTCCTAAAAGGAGTCTCATACGACTCGAACTCATGACCCCAATGACTTATAGTTATTTGTTTCATTAAGTCGCTACCACTAACCTACAACCCAACCTTAACATGCGACCCATCGGGCCATGAATTTACTGGCTTAATGATAGTGACTCAATGGAACAAATGACTATATTCATATGATGTTATAGATTCGAGTCACGTGAGGCTCTCTTTAGGGAAAGAAAAGCCTGCAGAAATATTTAAACTTAATATGTATCACGTTCTATAAATTAATGACCCAATAAATCACATGTCAAGACTAATGTATTACATATGTAATTGATTTGGCCTTTTATTTTAAGGTTGAAAATAACATCTGATTTTACTATTTATAAGCTAACAATTTTTATATATTGGAATATCATTAACATCACATCACATTTATGTATTAATTATTATTAACTTTATACTAAAGTAATATAAATGAGTAATATATTATGTATCTACTATAAAAATGTTTGTAGAGTAACCGTCAATATTAAACTCATGACATTTCCAGGAATCACATATTTAAAAATCTAATCTTTTGATATCATGTATAACATGTTTTTGATTTGAATTTCTTTATTTCTTTATCTTTTCAAAAATTAAAAATAACATGTTTATTGTATCGAGAATATAAAATAATAGAGTTTGTTTAAACATTTCATGTCTATCTCATTTTTGTTGCATTTGTTAATATTTGTAATTGAACTGCCATGACTTATTAAATATTAAAAAGGGCATAGATGTAAAGGACTAAAAATAATATTATATCTGATTATATTTATACGACTATTTTGTTAACATGTATCATTTTATTATTTGTTTCTTATGATCTGAGTACAACAATTTATTTTAGACATCAATATATCCCCAATAAACAGACAAAATAATTATTTGTTAGACAAAGGGAAAATAAGATTCATTTCCATTATTAAATACTTTTTTTTACACACACTGTCTTGTTAATAGGGACGTGGATGGTTTGGATGAATGAAGATCTTCTGTCCTTACTAGTGTCTAGTCTTCATTGGTGTCTCAATCCAATCAAAATGCATAATTTAATTGGAAAAAAAGTTATAAATGAAAGTGCAAAGTGTCAAGGATCGCACTATCAATGTTTTTGCCTATGTTTTGATGAAGACAATGAGTTAATTAAAGATTGAAGATGACTCAACAATCAACATGCCTAGAACTCATTGGTCATATCTAGACTAGGTTATATCAATAGAGTCAATCTAAGTAGTCTGAGATGTGTGCCTTAATGAGTGAATATAGGTGAGGTAAACCTAGATGCAAGTCTCACAAACTATTATAATTGTCATATCATATTCATGAGACATATCATCTAGTTTATTGTATGTTCATGCATTACCCTTACATGTTATATGTGCATATTAGGCATAATATAATTGCTAAAACATGTATAGAAGTTAAACATAACATATGAGTAAGTTTTCTTTTTTAATCACGTTTTTAATATGATGGTTAATCGATTAATGTGGTGACTTAATCGATTAACTCAACTATTTTATGTTATATCTGTTTTTATGTTACAACTGTTTTCTGTTTAATCACGTTATACTGGTTAATCGATTAACGTGGTAACTTAATCGATTAACATGTTTGTTTTATGTTATAACTGCTTAACTGATTGCAACGGTTTGAAGTCTCTAATCTGTTTTGTATAAGTTTAGGCAAATTGCAGAGACGTGCAACATTGCATACTATTGTTTAGAATTGATTAAAGAGCATATTTTAGTGATTTACTTTGTATTTTGCAAAGAGATATGCATGTGTGAGGAAGAGAGATTAACATGCTTTGTTGAAGTTGTTCATTGTGTATTGCATGTTGTTTTCACAGGCTTAATCTCTTCTATTATTTTCTTACATGTTCATGCATTCTTGATAGAGATTCTTAGAAAGATATTTTGTGTTTACTGTTTTTTGATTAACTCACATATGCATGATGGCTTGAGTGACTTGATAGTGGGTTAATCTTTGAGGTTTTTCATAGTTATATTTTAAGCATTTTAGTGCTTGGTAAACCTTGTTTTTGTAATCTGTTTTTGTATATTGGATTAGTCTCTTGGTGTCTTACCACCATTGAGATAGAGTGATTCTTCACCAAGGCTAGGAAGTCTTGAATTGAGAACGAGAATCTTGGCTAGAGCTGGTTCGCGAGAAAGGTTTTCTCAGGCGATAGGGATAGTCAAACCAAGAATTAGAGGTTCTAGGAATTCAAGAAAGAAGCATCTTGAGTCTTGTAAATTGAATTGGTGTATGTGATTATACTTGTATTCAATATCGTAAAGAAGAAAATCTCCCAAGATCAGAAGGAGAGGCCTGGATGTAGTTTGCAGTGGACCGCAAACGAACCAGGATAAAAATCTATCTGTGCAAGTTGTTCTCTCTTAATCTCCTTTATAATTCTTACTGTTTTAATTCGAGTTTGAAGTTGATATTTTGCATGATTATACCTTGTTATATCCTTGTTAATATTGCATAAAGATATATGGTGTATCTCTACTTATCTGTAATTTTGCATGCTTATACCTTGCTGTATTCTTGTTGCATAAAGATATCTGCTGTATCTCTGCTTATCTGTTGATAAATAACTGTGCAAAATGTTGCTATGATAATTCTCTTTCTGTTGTGCGTTAATCGATTAAGCCCACTGGTTAATCGATTATCTGAGTTGTTTCCAGAACTGGGTTTTGGTGCGAGAAGCGGTGGTTGATAACCGCTATACCTATTCAACCCCCTTCTAGGTGTGTCTAGGCCACTACCTAACAATAAAAACATAAACCAATATTTTATATTATTTTGTAAAATAGTATTGAATAGAGGCATGGAGATAGAGTCAGTAGCGAGACTTGCCTAATTCTCTCATTTTAGGAAATGGACCAACCTCAAACATGTTTATGTATCAGCTGAATCTGTTAGTCGCAAATCTTTGGGTACACAACATATCTGCGAGTAACTAAAAATTCATAAAGTTTTAAACAACTTAAACATTTGTATACATGTTTCCTATAATCAAGTGCTTTATTTTAGATAGTCAAAAGAAGAAAAATTATAATAACAATTATAAAACAAAATGAAAGTACAAGTACATAACTTTAAATCTATTATTATCTATATAACAAAAAAACTCCTACCACCTTATCATTTGGCACATGTCATATTCTCCTTCATTTTGCCTCCTAAACTAGCAAGTTACTCGTGCATTTTCACATGACGGTATTTTTTTGTCGCATGATTAAGAACACATATTACATGTACATTTATGATTATGAATATATATGTTGCTCGTGCGTTCGCATGGTTAAAAACATATATGTTACCAGTGCATTCATATTGTTAAAAATAATTAAATATATATAAAATCATACGATCAGACCATACAGTTTGACTGTTTAAATAAGATAAACTTAATACGGGACCTCTTCTGGTTTAACGTCTACTCGACTTTCCCAACATTGTTTTTACATATACATAACATGATATAGGTAGTAGTATCCTATTAATAAAAAAAATCATCAATAAATTTATAATTTCATTATTATTTGATTCTAAAATAAGATTATTATAAAAATAAATATTATTATTTGACTCTAAAATAACTACAAAACAATATGTTATGATTCATATTATTTTAATATTGCTATAGTAATATTATATTTTAATATTGCATAGGTAATTATATTCCTTTTATTTTTAAATAAATCACATACATTATAGAGTTAATTTGTTGTATTACCATCTTATTATATTAGATCGTCTAACTTAATTGATTAATTGTGTATAATGTTATTTTTGTAATTGATCTATAAAATTTGAGTTTTTATATTTATTTATGAGATTAAAAATATAATTATTTATTTATCAATATAATTATAATTGTGCATTAAGTTTCTAATGTTAAATAATTGTGTAATATGCTCAATTAAACATGCACGTTATACAATTCAATAAATAAGAATAAATTATAGATTAATGAATCCAAATATAAACAAATTATCGGAAATGATGTAAAACATTAATGAGTATATATTACTCAATTAATATTCATAATTTCATTAATTATAATACTGCAAATTTATATTTCATTTTTGTAACTGATCATAAATTCAAATAACAAATTGAATATAAATTAAATTAAATATTAATATTCCGAAAATTTATGTCATTAATAAACATTGCTTAAAATTAGAGAATTATAAATAATTTAATCAAAATATACATCAAACAAATTAATTATCACAATCGAATCAAATTGCTTTAATATTTTGATTGTCACATGCTATTAAAGATTAAAAAGAAATTAATCCAAAAACGCAACGAAAAATCAAATCAAAAAACTAATTTTGAGAACAATTATTTAATTTTTAGATAACGAAATAAAAGATATTAAAAAACAATCATGCCTAATAATTTTGGCTTCTAAAATGTAACTAACAATTGATTAATTGTGTACAATATCATTTTTGTAACTGACTGAAAAATGTTGAACTTTTATGTTTCTTTATGACATTATTATTTAATTATTTCTTTATCAGTATAATTATAAATATGCATTAAATTTCCGATGTTAAACTAATCATGTAATATGCTTAATTAATCACGTTTGTCATGGAGTTCAATGAATCATGACAAATTACATATAAATATAAAATTGATCCATAAATTCAAATTTTGTAAGTGATCCATAAATTCAAATTTTGTAATTGATCCATAACTTCAAACAAAATAGAATATAAATGGAATTGAATATAAACATATTTCGCAAATTTATTATTTATAATTATGAAAATTTATATTCATAATGAGCTTTGCTTAAAATTAGCAAATCATAAATAATTTAATCAAAATATAAATCAAATCAATTAATTATCATAATCAAATGAAATTTCTTTAATATTTTTATTATTACATCCTATTAAAGAGAAATTTGTAACGCCCCGAAAAATACTTCTAAAAAACATTGCGGAAAAATGGGTAATTTTTTTTTTGAAATGAATTATATAAAAATTGTCTCCTTTTCAAATCTTCCTTTTCCGAGACATCACTTTAAGTAACTCGAATGCAGAAAATCAACTTATCGTTATCGAATGATAACTTAACCTGATTCACAATTTCCTGAATAAAACGATGTATATAATCGGTTAAGTCTTAGTCAGTTCATACAGACTAGGTGAGCAAAGGCGGAAACTACATCACCACTAACATATATAAAATCAAAAGAAACACAGCCCCCACCAAAAACAAAAAGGGGACATCGACTGGCCCACAAGCTGACTCAAAAGATTCCAGGAATGTTGGACCCCTCACTCGGGTCCTCCTTCTCTTCTGAGTCAGACACAAGGTCGATCACCTCCACCGAGCTCTCTACATTGAGGAGCTCAACGACCACGTCCTCCTCCTCCTCCTCTTCCTCCACTTCATTATGCCATAACCCAGCGGCATAATTCGGAGGAGATAACATTCTCAAAACCGGAGCCTTCTTGCAGGGACCTCCCCCAAGACCACCGCTCCTCTTGGCTCTACTGGATGACAGAGCATTCAAACAATCTGGCCACGTCCTATAACCGTGGGAGGGAACAGCGCCATCACTCCTGACTGGCGGGTATCGAAGTCCAACCTCTGGAGACATCGACCTCTTTGGCAGCGAGGTGAAGGAAGTGTCAAGTAGGTGTTAGGGTGAGGGATCATCATCGATGACCCGTTGCACACCATGTGCAACGACAGACCGCATGGGCCTGTGTATGTATATTTGTGCCCATCACTAGCCCATTGTCCAATCGGGGACATCGTGAAGTGATAACCTCGAATATGAGTGTTGTTGTTGGCCATCTGCATAGCAAATATATACAAAACAAGAACAATACAGTAGATAGAGTATGACATCTAATGAACATAAATTCATTGACGGCGTGGACTTACTCAGAATATCACACTCAGACATAAAATATACTTTACCATATAGTTCATTATTTATCATTTACATCATGAAGAAATACATGAATTACCATTTATTCCACCAATACCAATATATCAAGTAATATAATCAACATTCTACTCAACCATATCACATGCATAAACATAGGAATACACAATGCTTGTAGCTCACATGTGGGAATTCACTTCCACAATGATAATGTATGCATGATATGTCATGATTATCCACCTTACACCAATATCCATCCAACATCCTAATCGGAAATAACCGAGAGTACAGGTCCCATACCAAGCCTCTTTGTACG
>NC_032023.1:17871748-17872658 GCF_001865875.1 Lupinus angustifolius
GGCCTGTGAGAACTGTCCGATCCAACAGGGTACCTCCCCAGGAATACAAAGGACTCGTCTCACCCAGACTCTCCTTCAAGATATTGTTGGCGAATCACCATCCAATTAGTGCCGTCCCTACTTACATCACGATGGTCTAAGTCGTCCCGTGTATTTCCTCTCTACTACTTCATGGTCACAATGCAATGCATTCCTAGTCAAAGTCAAATGCAAATGTATTAATCAAACACATGATTAGCCTATCCTTAAGCCATCTCCCGACAAGGAATGCTTCTCGTGGGACCCGATAGTACGTCAACCGTACATGCTCAATGTAACCTCTCATTCACTACAACCCATCACCGAATAATCATGGACGGTCACATGACCAGGTCTCTTACGGTCGGTCAATCGTTGTTCTATGATATCATGTATCTTTACTAGGGTACCCCCTAGTTCACGACCTCAAGTCGGATACTTGCCCAACAAGCATAAACACAAATAATACTTTCACAACATCATCATTTAAGACATGATCTCATTCCACAACTTTATACCACAACACCCTACCCGGGTTCGTCGCATTGTTCACAACCTCATCTTATTTCAATCTTTCCACACTGTCCCTCGCCAAAGCAGGGACCAGTCGCCCAAGCGACAATTTATCTTTAAATCTCAAATAAACTGAAGCCTTCCTCGCCCAAGCGAATGTACTATCGCCTAAGCGAGGCCTCTCCTCGCTCAAGCGAGAGAGTTCCATGGGATCATTAAAATCCTGGGCGTTCTCGCCCAAGCGAGGCCCTTCCTAGCCCACGCGAAGCTTGCTCGCCCAATCGAGATTCTATCGCCCAGGCGAGGGAATCTCAGAACCAAAACTTCTCCTCGCCCAGTCCTCGCCCAAGCGACAGGGACTTGGACAGAATACCAATTT
>NC_032023.1:17872758-17873053 GCF_001865875.1 Lupinus angustifolius
CCATAATAAAACTCATTAGTTTGCCGATATTTCAAAACTCATTACTATTAAAATTCTTTCATCCATCCATTTTCCAACTTGTCCAAAGTCATGGTTAAAGGCTTAAACAAGTAAAAATTCATATATTAAAACAATGTAATAACTTCTTGAAAACAACTTGTTCATAGTTTCAAAACACATTTTTCATGAGTTCAAGAACACTCATTTCCGGTTTTGCTTCCAAAAGAAGTTAGAAAGTGTTTTAGAAAATTTCAACGGTTGAATATGTTCTTGACATATTCATGAACAACATACT
>NC_032023.1:17873153-17884681 GCF_001865875.1 Lupinus angustifolius
TGGGAGAAATCTGATTTCTAAACCCATTTCCCAAGGAAATCTAGCAAATCCAAGAGGGTGAGTGAATCATGGGTTAAGTGAGTGATTTAGGGGATTTGGTGGTAGTAAATCAAGGTATTAATGAGTGAAATCTATAAGATTTAGTAGGTAGATTTTGTGAAGTGACTCATGCGACGCGACGAATTCGGTGAAACGTGCACGATTAAAACCATGTCCGAGTATTGTCGGCCAATATTTGAGTAGCCAAAAATGATCGCCCGAATTTACTTTACGGTTGGAACTTCGAATTTTGGCATTCCGAGTGAAAATATTTTAGAAAATAGTAATGGACCAACTCATGGTCTATCTTGACTCGAAATGTGATTACGAAGCCAACTGCGCAATTTTTTGAGCGTACCGTGTGAGATTCGGCCCTGACAGCGGTCCGAAACCGACTGTCTCTGAAAATTATGAACATTTACCACCAAATTGGAAACATAATTACAAGACTAAAACTCAACTAGAGTTTCGTCTAATTCTTTACCGAAAAGTCCCAGAAATTCATTTTCAAAAATATAATTAATAAAAATATTAATAAAATATTATAATTCAAAATCGTAAAATTCGCGGTGTTACAAAATTCAATCAAAAAACACAATAAAAAATCAAATAACAAATATAATTTTGGAGGACAATTATTTATTTTTTAGATAATAGAGCAAAATACATTCAAAGACAATCATGCCTAATAATTTGAGTTTCTAAAGTGTAACTACCAATTAATATTCCTCAATTAATACAGTCAAAGACATTAATGAGTAATTATTAATCAATTAACATTCCACCAATTTATTAGCTATAATTATGCAAATTTATATTATATTTTTGTAACTCATCCATAAATTCAAACAAGACAGAATATAAATGGAATTAAATATTAATATTCCATAAATTTATTACTTATATAAATGGAATTAAATATTAACATTTACTATGATTAATTAGATAAAATATACATATTCAACAATTAAACATGCCAAATTATTTATGATTGCGAGTAAACTTCAAGAGAGTTAGTTCGCTTCTATTTTTATCAGTGTTATGAGAACCGGACTGGACTTGACCGTTCGACCAGTCTGACCACTGACTGGACTTAAAAACGACTCTTATTTGTAGTCTTAACCAAATGAAGGTTAAAACGCTTTGAACCAGGGAAATTCTGGTCCGAACCAGGTTCAACCGCATTAACTTGAGAAGTAAATCGGAAGATTCAATTAAAAAATATGAAGATACGTTAATTCAATATAATTATACATAATTATTAATTATATAAGACTTTACATTTACACATAATTATATTTTTCTAGGTAAAAATTATTAATTACGTACAAAATCATATGGTTAGACGATACAGTTTAACTGTTTAAACTGATTAAACTTAATACGGGACTTCTTCCGGTTTAACATCTGGTTCGACTTTTCCAACATTGCTTTTTACGCATACATAACATTATATAATTAGTAGTATCTATTAATTAAAAAATCATCAATAAATTTATAATTTCATTTTTATTTGATTCTATAATAAGATTAGTATAAAAATACATATTATTATTATTATTATTATTATTTGACTCTAAAATAACTATAAACAATATGTTATGATTCATATTATTAATATTTTAATATTGCTATAGTAACATTATATTTTAATATTACATAGGTACCCATATTCCTTTTATTTTTAAATAGTTATCCTCATCTTTTTTTAATTTTATAATTTCATCCTTATGCATTAAAGTAAACCTGTGTGAATAGATTTTTCAACAGTTTGTAAAAATAAAATTGTCAAAATCAATTCAACTAAAAAATAAGATGAAAATTTGAAAAATCCAACAATGTATGAAATAAAGATATTGATTAAGGAAAAACAAATTTATAATTTTGTACTGTTATTGTCCTATAATGGTCAATGATATATTGTGATTTATCCATAATATATGAATCATAATATATATTTATTTATTTGACGAGTATCAAATTAATTAATATATTTGACCATTTAATTTAATTAATAATCTATCTATAATAACATTTTTTAACTAGTCCAGAAAATTTGAACTATTCTATTTCTTTAAGACGTTAAAACTAGAATTATTTAAATATTACTTTATCAATAGAATTGTAAATGTATATTAAGTTTACAATGTTAAAGTAATTGTGTAATGTGCTCAATAAATCACATACATTATATGTTAGTTATTAGTGGCAAAATACACCTAGAAGGGAGATTGAATAGGTGTGTCAGAGCTCAAGTTCCACTTTTTGGGTTTTTACACACTTGCTGAAAAAATGCCCAGTTAATCGATTAAACACTGTTCATAATCGATTAACTAGTAACAGAACCAGAATGATCAGAACAACAACTTGCACAGTTATTAACCAACACACAAACAGATATACAACATATATTTTTATGCAAGATTAACAAGAACATAGCAAGGAACATGCATGCAAAATATTAGCTCCAAAGTGCATTAAAACATCTTGAAATATAAAAGAGAAAAGGATAGAAAAGATTGTACAGAGATTTTTTCCTGGTTCGTTTTGCTGTCCACTGCAAAACTACATCTAGTGCTCCCCTCTGATCTGAGAGATTTTCCTTCTTCACTGTAGAACACAATGTATGTTACATACACGCTTCCAAATTGTTTATGATTTTTTGTTTCATGATTAGTTATTCACTCACTTGTGGATTTCGCATTTTATTTTCTCTATTCGATGATTTTTAATATATATGTTGTTTAACACACTAATTTGGGCTCAATATTTGGACTTTTGGAAATTTTATTTAAACATCATTACCTTATTTTATTGTTTGCTTAGAAATTTGTATTATTTGGGCTCTCAACAACATAATATGATATCTTTGTTCTTTGCTTCTAGATTTTTTGGTATTTCCATATATGGAAAAGAATGATGTCTTTATTTTTATTTGATTTATATTTTATTTAAATTGTTTATGATTTGCAAATTTTAGGCATTCCTCATTATGGAGAAAAATTTGGAGAAATATAACTAATGAATTTTGATTGTGATAACCAATTGATTTGATTTATATTTTGTTTAAATTAGTTATGATTTCCAAATTTTAAGCAATGTTCATTATGAATATAAATTAGTAGAATTATAACATATGATTCAAAACTGATGAATAAATATAATAGTTAGAATTTTTTGTATCAGTTACAGAAATATTATATAAATTTGGGATTAGTTACAAAATGAAAAGAATCAATTAATAACATAAACCAAGACCTATTAGAAAGAACAACTAAATTAAGGAATATATAAAGAATCTTTATAACAATTACAGAATATATAATGTAATTAAGGAGCATATAAATAATTTATAATTATATTTTAAAATTGTAATATTATAATAGTGACAATAGGAAATATATTTTGCTTAAATTATTTATGATTTCCAAATTTTAAGCAATTCCCATTATGAATATAAATTGGTAGAATTATAACATATGATTCGAAACTCATAAAGAAATAGAATAGTTAGAATTTTTTGTATCAGTTACAAAAATAGAATATAAATTTGCAGATCAGTTATAGAATAGTTTGATGGTTAGGATTGGAGCGAAGGAGATTGAAGGTTCAAATATCGCCCACAAAAAATACTAACATCCTACCATTGTCGATAAAAATACGTTGATTTTGTTTCTATTTAAAAATTATATGTTAAAGTTGTTATGAAACTTTGAAAAAATATTTTAGAAATAGTAAATGAAATATGTAATAATTATGCATTTAAATAGATCTTAAAACATTCTCAATTAATATTATTTAATCATTTTTTAAAATTTAAATAGTAGATATCTAATCTTATTATTAATAGAAAGAATGAGCTATTATATTACAATTAATAAGGAAATTTGTTGTTATTCTATATCGCTAAAAATGGTACATATTTAATTTATTTCATAAAAATAACAATTTTTAATACTAATTATTTAAATAAATCTTAAAATGTTATCATTTAATATTATTAAAGCTACATGCATTAATATCAGGAATCAAATTGTATTATTAATAGAATGAACTATGATATTACAATTAATGATTAAATTTGATAATATTTAATTTATTTCATAAAATTGATCATTTTTAATAGTAGTTATAAAGAAAAGTTGATAGTTCTCAATTGCTTCTTTTCCTATAATTAAGGAATTATTGACATTAATTATGATGATTTAGTTTTTATTTCAAAATTATGTATTAAAGTTGTTATGAAACTTTGAAAAAATATTTTAAATATAGTAAATGGAATATGTAGTCATTACACATTTAAATAGATTTTAAAATGTTCTCAATTAATATCATTTAATCATTTTATGTGTCATCTACCGTTCCTTGCAGGTTATTAAAATATTATTATGTAAGAATTGTACGGATGAAAACATATAATCAAGACAATGATACAATTTTAAAATACTATAATAAACTATTAGTAATTGTACATAATTGCTTCAACAAAAAATATAACAACATTGACTTATTTTAGTTAGAGTTATATTATTTATTTATTTTTGCAATTCTTATGACTACGTCATTCCCTATCTAATGACATATACATTAGTTAATTTTGATAATCAAATAGATGTTATAGTTCAAAGTACTTATCCAAGTCTACAAGATCACTAAAAAATGAAAAGTTTTTATAAAGAAGGACAATATTTGAATCAACTATTGAAATAATTGATCAAATAAATGAGTATGTTTTGAGTTTAATGCCAAGTAAAAAAATTTATAATCTAATTCAATAAATTATTAAGTTATTGATGCAAGTACTTTTAAACTTAATAATATTAGGTGATGAAAAAGAACACAACAATTCTGATTCTAGTGATATGTGTAATGCTAATGAGGGCCAAACATTCAACCTATTAACTCATCAATTCTTAAACTCGTTTACAACTTTTTTGGTTTTCTATATCATAAAATTAAGTTCTTCCACACTATGATATTGTATATATTTAAACTTTGTCAAGTTGAACAATGAGGGACATTGAATTTTGAAAGTATATCAATTTCAAAATAAGAAAATTTTAAGTTCTTTATTATACTTAAAGAGACAATCCACATGTAATATGTATGTTCTTAACCATGCGGTAAAAAATACTACCCCGTGCAAATGCACGGGTAACTCACTAGTTTTTACTAAAAATATAACTTAAAATAAGAGAATAAAACATATCAAATGTCTAAAATCTCTTTCCATCATAACATAACATTACATCACAATTATGAATTAACAAAAATAATTCATTGCTTAACAACCTAAGATTCTAACAATCTTGACGGAAAATGTGTTTATATATATATATATATATATATATATATATTTATTTAATCATGTATATATACGATAAATATTTTAGAGAATCAATAATATTTTTGACCAAAAAAATATTATTATTTTCTATATATTTGAATAGAGATACATACAAATATGATTGCGGAGTGAATGATCATGGGATGAGTCGGACCGAATTGTGTTTGGTCTCTACCGGACCCTAAATATTGACTGTGTATAATTTTTGAACTCGGACTTAGCCTTAGACCTGATGAGACCCAATCCTTCAGATCCGATTATAATTGTGTTAGACCGGGTAAGCGGGTAGAGTCGGGTCCTACTCTCTTCTAGTATAACTTACCAGCTTTGCCACTAAAACTGAGAGGGTGACCAAAATTGAAATAACCTACTAATGTAAATATGTAAAGATCATATACTAATAGATCATCATCCTAATTTCTTCAGTTAAAATATAGATCGAATGAAGGTAACAACATTTGATATTTCTTTGCCTTAATTATAGTCACTATTTGATACCAATAATTTCATTAGCTAGGTCTTTGTCAAGTTGACTCGGTTTAGATGCTAAAACATCTATTAATAACTCCCAGAAAGAAAACATTAAACTCTATTTTGACCTATGTTTGTCTATATATTTATAAATATAATGACAGCTTCAAGGACTTGTGGTAGAAGGAAATGAAACCTTGGAAAACGCTGGAGGACCGCCATAGCTATGTGTGCTGTTTCACTTGACCTAGCCTCCTTGACTCTTGTTTTTTGTTTGACTTCGTCAACGTGGAAGGTTGTTTCTTCCAACTTCACGGTTTAGACCTTGAATAGATGTTATTTGTCCCAAAAAAATATATCTCAGACTATGGTCTCATTCAATAAAATTGTAAGTTATATTAAAAAAAATTAAATAGTAGAAAACAAAATTAAAATTATAATCCTTCGCTTTTGTAAGTCAATGATGACAAATATGGGATCCACTTGCTTTCCCTTAAGGCCATGACAACTATAGCAACATGCATGCAGACCCAACCATATTTGGATACAGACTTCAAAATCGTGGCATACAACAAATCACAGATGGATATGCAATTTTGGCATATCTGGCTATGAAGATACTGAGGTGAGAGATAATGCATCAATAAACTTCACCAAAAAAATATTCAATAAATGAAACCCCATCTACCATAATAAATAAAGGGGAAAGGAGTTCTGAAATGAATCATTTCATGTCGAGTGAACATCTATGTTTATGATAGTGGGGCATGTGCCCCACAAAATCATAAAAACTATATTGTATATATATAAAAAAAAATTATTAAAGGAAAATATTATCAAATATGCTAACAGGTTAATAAATTCAAAATGTTTTTGGGTATTAGTTAACCAAGATAATTAATTAAAATAATTACACACTCAAGAGTCAAAATGTAATGATGGTTTAGAGAAAAATCAAAATCAAAAGTAATCGGAAAGCATCATTTTTCCTCACACACTTGTTGGGTTTATTCAAGTGTGAAGTCTCACGTTGGATATGTAGGAAAGAGTAAAAGAGTTTATAAGAAGGAAAGGCTCATGAAACTAATGCCTTAAGGTTTTGGTTCAAGACGTGGTGTCTCACTTGTGACTCTTCACTCTTCCCATACCCATGTAACAATAGAACTCCCTGGTGGTTGGAGGCTCCCCGGTCACAGTCTGGTCCAACAACACTTATGCCACTGCTTAAATCGAAAATTAATTTTTTTTGGAGTTGTTTGAGCCAAGGTTAAAAACAAAGATATGTGGCTATATTCATTATTCAGATCCTGCATATAATCTGAAAGTTTTGTTCAAAAAAAATATTTTTTTCATTATTAATTAGAGAATAACGAGAGACACTTGAGAATAACGATCCCAAGTAGGTAATCAACCTATCCTTTTAAATGGTATTAAAGATATAAGCAACCAAGAATAATGTCCAAGCACAAAAAATTATTCCGAGACATACTTTCTATCACTGTTATGTCTATTATTAACTTTTGAATAAAGAGGAGGAATGTGAAGCAACAAAAAACATGATCGTTGTATATACTTTGTCTTTTCAAAATTATTAACACATTTGTAATCGAATTATATATTCTATCAGAAAAATAATATTCTTAGTTTTTAAATAAATTAAAGTTCAAAAAAGTTGCTGATTCTCATAATCTCATTAATGAATAAAGATCAAATAAGAGGGGACAAAACCCAAGATAAAAAGATAGAATATTTTACAGACATATGCAAACAATTTATAAGTTGTGTATTATGATAAGGACTAAATGGAGAATTACTTTTCACTACGAGTAAAGATACGTTGATGGAAAAAGGTCAGATACAAGAATGCACTTCAAAGTCTATTTTTTATCGGCAAAGTCTATTAAAAATGAATCTAGGCAACAATTTGATATATTTTCATTAATTGAGCAAAATGGTCTCAATAATTTATTATATTCAATTAGAATTGTAATCTTCTCCTGTACTAAATTTTTTAATTCAAAATCCAACCGTTGAAAAATTTGATGCCACTACATGTTATTTAATCAAAATGTGTTTTTGAGAAATGGGGCCAATTAGATGAGCAATTAAAGATAACCAATATATACACTACACCACAACGTCTCTAGCAAGGAATATATTGAAAAGCTTAGAGAAGGTTAATAAAGGCGGCTATGATGCTTTCCTTGAACATATATTGAATTTCTTTAGAACTTTCTCCTTTCTCTTTTCTATTAAATGCATTTTAGGTATGGATATTCCATCATAATGGCAAGGGCTAGATACATCCGTCAAATTTGTTCCATTTTCTTTACAATAGACAATGATATTATATTCTGAAAGAGTCGTAATTCAATACCAAAATCAAAATTAACATCAAGGTTGCTTGGTACATTTATTTCACCAAATATTTTCGTAGTCTATACATTATAGATTATACCCCCTTCTCCAATACCCGGTAAATATAACTAATCTATATAGTAGTAGATCCTAAAAAACGACGTATAAATCACAAATTATTACGACATGCAACAATCAAATTGGGAAATCCTTTGCTTGCCCGTTTTTTTATGCTACCCTTCTCTTGCCCCTATAAACTATGGGTTATAATATCTGTGATGTCATGACACTTTTGACAAACGGGAATTGATAATCCACATATTATGATGCAATGCAACTAATTAGAGAATGAATTTTGTTTTAGTTGTATATTAGGTAATTATTAACTCATGGTACATGTTCAAAAAAAATGATGTGGTACACTAGACCACCAGTATCATTCTGCAGCAGCGGAATCATGTTTGAGGAACATAATCTCAAACTCTCGAAGAATCCTTATTATATGCAGTCCAAAGGCTGGCTTGAAGAAAATGTTCAAGCACAACCTCTCACTCATTAACTAATAACTCCTTGATAGCATAAAGCAAAATATACCTATGGAATTTAGGTACCTTTGTTTTACCCTAGTTCTTGAATGCACGTCAAGGCCAAGCAAAGAGATTAACCGAGCAAGATGAGCGTTATCCAGGCATTCTCGTGTCTTGGTAGTTCAACCCATATCAATTTGCATCGATTAGATAAAAGCGACAAGATAGTACGAAATCACTTCTGACACTCTATTGCTACGCCACATGCACCACCTCTCTGCCACAAACATGATGGACTAATGGCATGACAACACATGCCAATGTGAGTGAAAAGTCAACTGCTTAGAGGGCACAAAGCTGCCAAAGCCGTGTGACACAGAAAAACAACTTTGTCACTGATAGATTCGACATGTCATTTGGTCGACTAGACCAACAACATCTATAAATGAGTTTTATATATCATTTTTAAATCTGTATAAGATTAATTGTTTCATGCTGGCCAAAATTATTGTAACTAATAAATTATGGGTGATTGTACAAAGCATGTACAAGTTGTTGCAAGAAAGTCCAATCTCTTGGTGATGATGTTTTACTTTTAAAAAAACTAGAGGAAAAAAATCAAATTTCTGTTAGAAATATATCTTATGAATGGAGTTAATTGTTATTGAAAGAAAGAAAGTTATGAAAGAATGAGAGAATGAGAAGTGAGTGTACACCAATTCTGAAAAATGTAGATCGTGATTAACAACCAATCTAACTACCTTTTTTCTATTAATAGCAACTTTAGTTACAACAAGGCTCAACTCATTACATTCAAGGCCCAACTCTTCCTATACTACAAGCTATGGAATTATACTAACAGCTTAACACTCCTCCCTAATTCAAGCTTGACAAACTCATAACACCAAGTTGCCTTCTTTGTTTCTCAAACATTTATCTTCTTAATGGCTTTGTAAACATGGCAGCCTGCTGATCCAGGGATGTGCAAAATTCTAACTCCAAGTTTCCCTTCTCCACTTGATCCCTCAAGAAATGGCACTTGGTGTCTATGTGTTTGTTATGCCATTGAGAAACAAGATTCTTGGATAGATTGACTGTTGATTTATTGTCCACGAATATCATCATTGTCTCATTAGCATTCACTCCTATTTCATTGAGCAGAGACTGCAACCATAAGCCTTGGCAAGCTCCTAAGCAGACATCAATGTACTCTTCTTCACAAGATGAAAGTGCCACCACTTATTACTTCTTTTAGCTCCAGCTAACTGATGCATTTTCGAATTTGAATAAGTATTCAGTAGTGCTATTTCTATCACCTTTATCTCCACACCAATCAACATCAGTATAGCCATGTATTGCCTTTTGTTTCATCTGTCTAGTTGTAGAGAAAATCACACCATAGTCTAGACTTCCTTTAAAGTATCTAAGTACTCTCTTGGCTGCTTGCATATGTGAAGCTCTAGGATCTTCCATGTGTATGCTAACCAACCCAACTCCATAAGCTATATCTGGCCTGGAATCACACACATACCTCAACGATCCTATCATTTGTCTAAATAGTGTTATGTCAACATATTCTTCTCAAAGGCTTCATTTGCACAAGATGTTGCCTACTACAACTGGCGTCGCAGCAGAGTTGCATTCGAACATCCCAAATCTTTCAAGTATTTCTTCTGGTGCATCAAAATTCCACTTCTAACTCTTGTGAATTCAATCCCTAGGAAGTATGCAAGTGTTCCTAGATCTGACATCTCAAATTACAACTTCAATTTTGTCTTTATGTTCTTTATTGCCTCTTTGTTACAGCTTGTGATTAAGAGATCATCCACATATAAGCATATTATTACTGATGCTTCAGTGGATGCTTCTTTTATGTAGATACCATGCTCATTTCTGCATATAGCGAGTCCTTGTTTCAGAAAAAAGCCATCAATCCTCTTATTCCATGCCCCTGGTGCCTGCCTAAGTCCATATAGAGCCTTGTGTAGCTTGTATACCTTCGACTCTAGTCCAGGAATTACAAATCCTTGAGGTTGAGTTACATAGACCTCTTTATCCAAGGGACCATTCAGAAAAGCTGATTTTACATCTAGCTGGCTTAGGGACCAATTTAGTGAGCTTGCAATTGCCATAACCAGTCTCACAATTTCAATTCTTGCAACTGGAGCAAATACCTCATCAAAATCTAAGCTTGGTCTTTGCAGAAAACCTTTTGCAACCAATCTAGCTTTGTGCTTAGAGACTTCTCTATTTGGTTTTACTTTCACCTTGTACACCCATTTGACTGAAATTACTTTCTTCCATTTAGGTAGTGTTGTTAGTTCCCAAGTATTGTTCCTTTCAATTGATCCAATCTCATCCTTCATAGCTTCTAACCAACATGTCTCCTTTATAGCTTGTTCAAAGTTAATTGGTTCCATTTCAGCCAACATTGCCATATGAACTAGATCACCATTTGTTGTGATTGTAGTATCAAAAAATACTTCATAATCCCTTAGTCTGATTGGTAGTTGCCTTTGTCTCTGAGGTCTATCACTTGTCTCACTGATATTCTCACCATTTATGACACCCTCTTGTGGCTCATGAGTCTCTTCTATGTTCATTTGACCCACTTTATCTGAGGAAGTTCCTTCTGAATTCCAATCCCAGGCTTGAGTCTCATCAAACTTGATGTCTCTGCTATACAATATGGAATTAGTCTTTGGATCATAGATTTTGTAGGCTCATGTTGTGTGATACCCTAGGAAGATGAGTTTTTCTTCTTTGTCATCCAATTTATTCCTTTG
>NC_032023.1:17884781-17888747 GCF_001865875.1 Lupinus angustifolius
ATCCTCATCCCATCCTCATCCTCGTCCTCATCCTATCCTCAAGCTTATTCTCGTCCTCATCCAATCCTCTTCCTCATCCTCATCCCCTCATTCTCGTCCTCATCCTCATCCTCCTCCACATCCTATCCATATCCTCATCTACATCCTCATCCTCATCCTATCCTCATCCTCGTCCTCATCCTCATCCTCGTCCTCATCCTCATCCTCGTCCTCATCCTCATCCTCGTCCTCATCCTCATCCTCGTCCTCATCCTCATCCTCGTCCTCATCCTCATCCTCGTCCTCATCCTCATCCTCGTCCTCATCCTCATCCTCGTCCTCATCCTCATCCTCGTCCTCATCCTCATCCTCGTCCTCATCCTCATCCTCGTCCTCATCCTCATCCTCGTCCTCATCCTCATCCTCGTCCTCATCCTCATCCTCGTCCTCATCCTCATCCTCGTCCTCATCCTCATCCTCGTCCTCATCCTCATCCTCGTCCTCATCCTCATCCTCGTCCTCATCCTCATCCTCGTCCTCATCCTCATCCTCGTCCTCATCCTCATCCTCGTCCTCATCCTCATCCTCGTCCTCATCCTCATCCTCGTCCTCATCCTCATCCTCGTCCTCATCCTCATCCTCGTCCTCATCCTCATCCTCGTCCTCATCCTCATCCTCGTCCTCATCCTCATCCTCGTCCTCATCCTCATCCTCGTCCTCATCCTCATCCTCGTCCTCATCCTCATCCTCGTCCTCATCCTCATCCTCGTCCTCATCCTCATCCTCGTCCTCATCCTCATCCTCGTCCTCATCCTCATCCTCGTCCTCATCCTCATCCTCGTCCTCATCCTCATCCTCGTCCTCATCCTCATCCTCGTCCTCATCCTCATCCTCGTCCTCATCCTCATCCTCGTCCTCATCCTCATCCTCGTCCTCATCCTCATCCTCGTCCTCATCCTCATCCTCGTCCTCATCCTCATCCTCGTCCTCATCCTCATCCTCGTCCTCATCCTCATCCTCGTCCTCATCCTCATCCTCGTCCTCATCCTCATCCTCGTCCTCATCCTCATCCTCGTCCTCATCCTCATCCTCGTCCTCATCCTCATCCTCGTCCTCATCCTCATCCTCGTCCTCATCCTCATCCTCGTCCTCATCCTCATCCTCGTCCTCATCCTCATCCTCGTCCTCATCCTCATCCTCGTCCTCATCCTCATCCTCGTCCTCATCCTCATCCTCGTCCTCATCCTCATCCTCGTCCTCATCCTCATCCTCGTCCTCATCCTCATCCTCGTCCTCATCCTCATCCTCGTCCTCATCCTCATCCTCGTCCTCATCCTCATCCTCGTCCTCATCCTCATCCTCGTCCTCATCCTCATCCTCGTCCTCATCCTCATCCTCGTCCTCATCCTCATCCTCGTCCTCATCCTCATCCTCGTCCTCATCCTCATCCTCGTCCTCATCCTCATCCTCGTCCTCATCCTCATCCTCGTCCTCATCCTCATCCTCGTCCTCATCCTCATCCTCGTCCTCATCCTCATCCTCGTCCTCATCCTCATCCTCGTCCTCATCCTCATCCTCGTCCTCATCCTCATCCTCGTCCTCATCCTCATCCTCGTCCTCATCCTCATCCTCGTCCTCATCCTCATCCTCGTCCTCATCCTCATCCTCGTCCTCATCCTCATCCTCGTCCTCATCCTCATCCTCGTCCTCATCCTCATCCTCGTCCTCATCCTCATCCTCGTCCTCATCCTCATCCTCGTCCTCATCCTCATCCTCGTCCTCATCCTCATCCTCGTCCTCATCCTCATCCTCGTCCTCATCCTCATCCTCGTCCTCATCCTCATCCTCGTCCTCATCCTCATCCTCGTCCTCATCCTCATCCTCGTCCTCATCCTCATCCTCGTCCTCATCCTCATCCTCGTCCTCATCCTCATCCTCGTCCTCATCCTCATCCTCGTCCTCATCCTCATCCTCGTCCTCATCCTCATCCTCGTCCTCATCCTCATCCTCGTCCTCATCCTCATCCTCGTCCTCATCCTCATCCTCGTCCTCATCCTCATCCTCGTCCTCATCCTCATCCTCGTCCTCATCCTCATCCTCGTCCTCATCCTCATCCTCGTCCTCATCCTCATCCTCGTCCTCATCCTCATCCTCGTCCTCATCCTCATCCTCGTCCTCATCCTCATCCTCGTCCTCATCCTCATCCTCGTCCTCATCCTCATCCTCGTCCTCATCCTCATCCTCGTCCTCATCCTCATCCTCGTCCTCATCCTCATCCTCGTCCTCATCCTCATCCTCGTCCTCATCCTCATCCTCGTCCTCATCCTCATCCTCGTCCTCATCCTCATCCTCGTCCTCATCCTCATCCTCGTCCTCATCCTCATCCTCGTCCTCATCCTCATCCTCGTCCTCATCCTCATCCTCGTCCTCATCCTCATCCTCGTCCTCATCCTCATCCTCGTCCTCATCCTCATCCTCGTCCTCATCCTCATCCTCGTCCTCATCCTCATCCTCGTCCTCATCCTCATCCTCGTCCTCATCCTCATCCTCGTCCTCATCCTCATCCTCGTCCTCATCCTCATCCTCGTCCTCATCCTCATCCTCGTCCTCATCCTCATCCTCGTCCTCATCCTCATCCTCGTCCTCATCCTCATCCTCGTCCTCATCCTCATCCTCGTCCTCATCCTCATCCTCGTCCTCATCCTCATCCTCGTCCTCATCCTCATCCTCGTCCTCATCCTCATCCTCGTCCTCATCCTCATCCTCGTCCTCATCCTCATCCTCGTCCTCATCCTCATCCTCGTCCTCATCCTCATCCTCGTCCTCATCCTCATCCTCGTCCTCATCCTCATCCTCGTCCTCATCCTCATCCTCGTCCTCATCCTCATCCTCGTCCTCATCCTCATCCTCGTCCTCATCCTCATCCTCGTCCTCATCCTCATCCTCGTCCTCATCCTCATCCTCGTCCTCATCCTCATCCTCGTCCTCATCCTCATCCTCGTCCTCATCCTCATCCTCGTCCTCATCCTCATCCTCGTCCTCATCCTCATCCTCGTCCTCATCCTCATCCTCGTCCTCATCCTCATCCTCGTCCTCATCCTCATCCTCGTCCTCATCCTCATCCTCGTCCTCATCCTCATCCTCGTCCTCATCCTCATCCTCGTCCTCATCCTCATCCTCGTCCTCATCCTCATCCTCGTCCTCATCCTCATCCTCGTCCTCATCCTCATCCTCGTCCTCATCCTCATCCTCGTCCTCATCCTCATCCTCGTCCTCATCCTCATCCTCGTCCTCATCCTCATCCTCGTCCTCATCCTCATCCTCGTCCTCATCCTCATCCTCGTCCTCATCCTCATCCTCGTCCTCATCCTCATCCTCGTCCTCATCCTCATCCTCGTCCTCATCCTCATCCTCGTCCTCATCCTCATCCTCGTCCTCATCCTCATCCTCGTCCTCATCCTCATCCTCGTCCTCATCCTCATCCTCGTCCTCATCCTCATCCTCGTCCTCATCCTCATCCTCGTCCTCATCCTCATCCTCGTCCTCATCCTCATCCTCGTCCTCATCCTCATCCTCGTCCTCATCCTCATCCTCGTCCTCATCCTCATCCTCGTCCTCATCCTCATCCTCGTCCTCATCCTCATCCTCGTCCTCATCCTCATCCTCGTCCTCATCCTATCCTTATTCTCATTTTCGTCCTCATCCTTTCCTCTTCCTCATCTTCATCCTCGTCTTCGTCCTATCCTCATTCTCATCCTCATTCTATCCTCATCCTCATCCTATACTCATCCTTGTCCTAACCTCATCCTCATCCTCATCCTCATCCTCATCCTATCCTCATCATCATCCTCATCCTGATCCTATCCTCATCCTCATCCTATCGTCATCCTCGTCCTAATACTTTCCTCATCCTCGTTCTCGTCCTCATCCAAATCTCATCATCCTCCTCATCCTCTCCTCATCCTCATTCTCGTCCTCATCCTATCC
>NC_032023.1:17888847-17889248 GCF_001865875.1 Lupinus angustifolius
CCTCATCCTCATCCTCATCCTCATCCTCAATCTAGTCCTCATCATTATTCTCCTCCTCATCCTGTCCTCATCCTCGTCCTCGTCCTCATTCTCGTCCTCATCCTATCCTCATCCTCTTCCTCATCCCCATCCTATCCTCATTCTCGTCCTCATCCTATCCCCATCTTCATTCTACCCTTCATCCTATCCTCATCCTCATTCTCGTCCTCATCCTATCCTCATCGTCATCCTTATCCTCATCCTATCCTCATTCTCATTCTCGTCCTCATCCTCATCCTCATCCTATCCTGATCCTCGTCCACATACTATCCTCATCAGCATCTTCATCCTCATCCTCATCCTTTTCTCATCCTCATCCCATCCTCATCCTCATCCTAACCTCATCCTCATCCTCATCCTCA
>NC_032023.1:17889348-17889851 GCF_001865875.1 Lupinus angustifolius
CCTGTCCTCATCCTCGTCCTCATGCTATCCTCATCCTCATTCTCGTGCTCATCCTAACCTCATCATCCTCCTCATCCTATCCTCATCCTCATTCTCGTCCTCATCCTCATCCTCTTCCTCTTCCTCATCCTATCCTCGTCCTCATCCTCATTCTCGTCCTCATCCTCATCCTCTTCCTCTTCCTCATCCTATCCTCGTCCTCATCCTCATTCTCGTCCTCATCCTCATCCTCTTCCTCTTCCTCATCCTATCCTCGTCCTCATCCTCATTCTCGTCCTCATCCTCATCCTCTTCCTCTTCCTCATCCTATCCTCGTCCTCATCCTCATTCTCGTCCTCATCCTCATCCTCTTCCTCTTCCTCATCCTATCCTCGTCCTCATCCTCATTCTCGTCCTCATCCTCATCCTCTTCCTCTTCCTCATCCTATCCTCCTCCTCATCCTCAGCCTCATCCTCATCCTCAATCTAGTCCTCATCCTTATTCTCGTCCTCATCCTGTCCTC
>NC_032023.1:17889951-17891035 GCF_001865875.1 Lupinus angustifolius
CTATCCTCATGCTCGTCCTCATCTTATCCACATTCTCATTCTCGTCCTCATCCTATCCACTTCCTCGTCCACATCTTCTTCCTCATCTTCATCCTCATCCTCATCCTCTCCTCATCCTCATCCTATCCTCATCCTCATCATTTCCTCTTCCTTATCCTCATCCTCATCATCATCCTTCTCTTCATCCTATCCTTATTCTCATCCTCATCTTATCCTCATCCTCATCCTCAACCTCATCCTCATCCTATACTTATCCTCATCCACATTCTCATCCTCTCATCCTATCCTCCACCTTATCCTCATCCTCATCCTCATCATTATTCTCGTCCTCATCCTTCCTCATCCTCATCCTCATCCTCATCCTATCCTCATCCTCATTCTCGTCCTCATCCTGTCCCCATCCTCATCCTCATCCTCATTCTACCCCTCATACTATCCAAATCCTCATTCTCGTCCTCATCCTATCCTCATCCTCATTCTCGTCCTCATCCTGTCCCCATCCTCATCCTCATCCTCATTCTACCCCTCATACTATCCAAATCCTCATTCTCGTCCTCATCCTATCCTCATCCTCATTCTCGTCCTCATCCTGTCCCCATCCTCATCCTCATCCTCATTCTACCCCTCATACTATCCAAATCCTCATTCTCGTCCTCATCCTATCCTCATCCTCATCCTCTTCCTCATCCTATCCATATCCTCATCCTCATCCTATACTTATCCTCATCCTCATCCACATTCTCATCCTCATCCTATCCTCCTCCTTATCTTCATCTTCGTCCTCATCCTATCCTCATCCTCATTCTCGTTCTCATCCTCTTCCTCATCCCCATCCTATCCTCATCCTCATCCTATCCACATTCTCGTCCTCATCCTATCATCATCCTCATTCTTGTCCTAATCTTGTCCTCATCCTCAATCTCGTCCTAATCCCGTCCTCATCCTCATCCTCATCCTCGTCCTCATTCTCATCATATACTCATCCTCTTCCTCAAACCCATCCTATCCTCATCCTCATCCTATCCTCATCCTCATTCTCGTCCTCATCCTATCTTCCTCCTTATCCTCATCCTATCCTCATTCT
>NC_032023.1:17891135-17891801 GCF_001865875.1 Lupinus angustifolius
TCTTCCTCTTCCTCATCCTATCCTCATCCTCCTCCTCATTCTCGTCTTCATCTTATCCTCGTGTTCATCCTCAACCTAATCCTCTTCCGCATCCTCATCCTATACTTATCCTCATCCACATTCTCATTCTCATCCTATCCTCTCCTCATCCTTATCCTTATTCTCGTCCTCATCATGTCCTCATCCTCATCCTCGTCCTCATCCTATCCTCATCCTCATTCTCGTCCTCATCCTATCATCATGCTCTTCCTCATCCGCATCCTATCCTAATCCTCTTGCTATCCTCATTCTCGTCCTCATTCTTGTCCTAATCTTCTCCTCATCCTCATTTTCGTCCTAATCCCGTCCTCATCCTCATCCTCATCGTCGTCCTCATCCTATCCTCATCCTCATCATATCCTCATCCTCTTCCTCATCCCCATCCTATCCTCATACTAATCCTATCCTCATGCTCGTCCTCATCTTATCCTCATTCTCATTCTCGTCCTTATCTTATCCACTTCCTCATCGTCATCCTCAACCTATCCTCATCCTCAGTCTCGTCCTCATATCCTCATTCTCCTCCTCATCCTCCTCTTCATCCTATCCTCATTCTCATCCTCCTCCTATCCTCATCCTCATCCTCATCCTGACCTCATCCTCTTCCTCATCCTCATCCTCATTCTC
>NC_032023.1:17891901-17892293 GCF_001865875.1 Lupinus angustifolius
CATCCTATCCTTATCCTCATCCACATTCTCATCCTCATCCTATCCTCATCCTCATCCTCATTCTACTCCTCATCCTATCCTCATCCTCATTCTCGTCCTCCTCCTATCCTCATCCTCTTTCTCATCGTCATCCTATCCTAATCGTCATCCTCATTCTACTCCTCATCCACATCCTCATCCTATCGTCATTCTCATTCTCGTCCTTATCCTATACTCGTCCTCATCCTCATCCTATCCTCATTCTCATTCTCGTCCTATCTTCATCCTCTTCCTATCCTCATCCTCCTCCTATCCTCATCCTCATTCTCATTCGCATCCTATACTCATCCTCATCCTTATCCTCACCCTCATACTGATCCTCATCCTCATCCTCGTCCTCTTCCTCATCTTCA
>NC_032023.1:17892393-17892693 GCF_001865875.1 Lupinus angustifolius
TCATCCTCCTCTTCATCCTATCCTCATTCTCATCCTCCTCCTATCCTCATCCTCATCCTCATCCTCATCCTAACCTCAGCCTAACCTCATTCTCATCCTAACCTCATCCTAACCTCATTCTCATCCTCCTCCTCATTGTCGTCCTCATACTATCCTCATCCTCATTCTCCTCCTCATCCTATCCTCATCCTCCTCCTCATCCTATCCTCATCCTCATTCTCGTCCTAATCCTCTTCCTCATCCTCATCCTATCCTCATCCTCATCCTCCTCCTCATACTATCCTCATTCTCTACCTCATT
>NC_032023.1:17892793-17893189 GCF_001865875.1 Lupinus angustifolius
ATCCTCCTCCTACCCTCTTCCTTATCCTCATCCACTTCCTCATCCTCATCCTCATCCTATCCTCATCCCCATCCTTTCCTCATCAAATCCTCATCCTCGTCCTCATCCACATCCTATCCTCATCCTCTTCCTCATCCTCATCCTCAATCTCGTCCTCATTCTATCCTCCACCTTATCCTCTTCCTTATCCTATCCTCATCCTCATCCTCCTCGTACCCTCTTCCTTATCCTGATCCATTTCCTCATCCTCGTCCTCATCCTATCCTCATCATCCTCCTCATCCAAACCTCATCCTCTTCCTCTTCCTCATCCTCATCCTCATTCATGTCCTCATCCCATCCTCATCCTCATCCTCCTCCTCATCCTATCCTCATCCTCATTCTCGTCCTCATCCTA
>NC_032023.1:17893289-17893515 GCF_001865875.1 Lupinus angustifolius
CCTCATCCTATCCTCATTCTCATTCTCGTCCTCATCCCATCCTCCACCTTATCCTCATCCTTATCCTATCCTCATCCTCATCCCCGTCCACATCCTCATCTTCTTCCTCTTCCTCTTCCTCTTCCTCATCCTCATCCTATCCCCATCTTCATCCTCTTCCTATCCTCATCCTCATTCTCGTCCTCATCCTATCCTCATCCTCATCCTCATCCTATCCTCCTCCTCA
>NC_032023.1:17893615-17894111 GCF_001865875.1 Lupinus angustifolius
ATCCTCATCCTCTTCCTCATCCCCATCCTATCCTCATCCTCATCCTATCCTCATCCTCATCCTATCCACTTTCTCATCCTCATCCTCATCCTATCCTCATCCTCGTCCTCATCCACATCCTATCCTCATCCTCATTCTCGTCCTCATCCTCTTCCTCATCCTCATCCTCATTCTCGTCCTCATTCTATCCTCCTCCTTATCCTCATCCTTATCCTATCCTCATCCTCATCCTCCTCGTTTCCTCATCCACTTCCTGATCCTGTTCCTCATCCTCGTCCTCATCCTATCCTCATCCTCATCCTAATCCTCATCCTCTTCCTCTTCCTCATCCTCTTCCTCATCCTCATCCTCATTCACGTCCTCATCCTATCCTCATCCTCCTTCTCATCCTTCTATCCTCGTCCTTATTCAGATCCTCCTCCTATCCTCATCCTCTTCCTCATCCTATCCTCATCATCCTCCTCATCCTATCCTCGTCCTCATTCTCTTCCTTATC
>NC_032023.1:17894211-17894851 GCF_001865875.1 Lupinus angustifolius
CATCCTCATCCTAACCTCATCCTCTTCCTCATCCTCATCCTCTTTCTAATCCTCATCCTCATCCTCATCCTCATCCTCATCCTGATTCACGTCTTCATCCTATCCTCATCCTCATCCTCCTCCTCATCCCATCGTCATCCTCATTCTCTTCATCATCCTATCCTTATCCTCTTCCTCATACCCATCCTATCCTCATCCCCATCCTCATCCTCATCCTCATCCTCATCCTTATCCTATCTTCATCCTCGTCCTCATCCTCATCCTACCCTCTTCGTTATCCTCATCCACTTCCTCATCCTCGTCCTCATCCTATCCTCATCCTCATCCTCATTCTCGTCCTCATCCTAACCTCATCCTCTTCCTCATCCTCATCCTCATCCTCTTACTCTTCCTCATCCTCATCCTCATCCTCATCCTCATTCTCATTCACGTCCTCATCCTATCCTCATCCTCATCCTCCTCCTCATCCCATCCTCATCCTCATTCTCGTCCTCATCCTATCCCTCTCCTCTTCCTCATACTCATCCTATCCTAATCCTCATTCTTGTCCTCATCCTATCATCATCCTCATCCTCTTCCGCTTCCTCATCCTATCCTCCTCCTCATTCTCGTCCTCATCCTATCCTCATCCTCCTCCTCA
>NC_032023.1:17894951-17895415 GCF_001865875.1 Lupinus angustifolius
ATCCTCTTCCTCATCCTCATCCTATCCTCATCCTCATCCTCTTCATCATCCTCATTCTACTCCTCATCCTATCCTTATCCTCATTCTCGTCCCCATCCTCATTCTCGTCCTCATCCTATCCTTATCCTCGTCTTAATCCACATCCTATCCTCATCCTCATTCTAGTCCTAAACCTATCCTCATCCTCATCCTAACTTTATCCTCTTCCTCATGCTCATCCTCCTCCTCCTCCAATCCTCATTGTCATTCACATCCTCATCTTATCCTCATCCTCATTCCTATCCTCATCCTCATTCGCATCCTCATCCTCATCCTCATCCTCATCTTCATCCTCATCCTGATCCTCTTCCTCATCCTCATCCTCCTCCTCATCCTATCCTCATCGTCATTCCCGTCCTCATCCTATCATCATCCTCATCCTCTTCCTCTTCCTCATCCTATCTTCCTCCTCATTCTCGTCCTCA
>NC_032023.1:17895515-17896381 GCF_001865875.1 Lupinus angustifolius
TTTCCTCTTCCTCATCCTCCTCTTCATCCTATCCTCATTCTCATCCTCCTCCTAACCTCATCCTCGTTCTCATTCGCATTCTATACTCTTCCTCATCCTCATCCTCATCCTCATCCTCTTCCTCATCCTCATCCTCTTCCTCTTCCTCATCCTCATCCTCATCCTCATCCTATCCTCATCCTCATTCTCGTCCTCATCCTGTTCCTCGTCCTCATCCTATCCTCATCCCCCTCCTAATACTATCCTCATCCTCATCCTATCCTCATCCTCTACGTCATTCTACTCCTCATCATATCCTCGTCGTCATCCTCATCCTATCCTAATTCTCGTTATCGACCTCAGCCTATCTTCCTCCTTATCCTCATCCTCTTCCTCAACCTCATCCTCATCCTTATCCTATCCTCATCCTCATTCTACTCCTCATCCTATCCTCGTCCTCATCCTCATCCTCATCCTCATCCTCATCCTCATCCTCATCCTCATCCTCATCCTCATCCTCATCCTCATCCTCATCCTCATCCTCATCCTCATCCTCATCCTCATCCTCATCCTCATCCTCATCCTCATCCTCATCCTCATCCTCATCCTCATCCTCATCCTCATCCTCATCCTCATCCTCATCCTCATCCTCATCCTCATCCTCATCCTCATCCTCATCCTCATCCTCATCCTCATTCTACTCCTCATCATATCCTCGTCGTCATCCTCATCCTATCCTAATTCTCGTTATCGACCTCAGCCTATCTTCCTCCTTATCCTAATCCTCTTCCTCATCGTCATCCTCATCCCTATCCTATCTTCATCCTCATCGTCATCCTATCCTCTTCCTTATCCTCATCCACTTCCTCATCCTCGTCCTCATCCTA
>NC_032023.1:17896481-17898118 GCF_001865875.1 Lupinus angustifolius
TCCTCATCCTATCCTCATCCTCATCCTATCCTCATCCTCATCCTATCCTCATCCTCATCCTCATTCTCGTTCTCATCCTATCCTCATCCTAATCCTCTACCTCGTCCTCATCCTATCCTTATCCTGAACCTCATCCTCTTCCATATTCTCATCGTTATCCTATACTCCTCCTCGTCGTCATCCTATACTCCTCCTCATCGTCATCCTATCCTCATTCTAATTCTCGTCCTCGTCCTTTCCTCTTCCTCATCCTCCTCCTCCTCCTCATCCTCCTCTTAATCCTATCCTGATTCTCATCCTCCTCCCATCCTCATCCTCATTCTCCTCCTAACCTCGTCCTCATCCTCATCCTCATCCTCTTCCTCATCCTCATCCTCATCCTCTTCCTCATCCTCATCCTCATCCTCTTCCTCATCCTCATCCTCATCCTCTTCCTCATCCTCATCCTCATCCTCTTCCTCATCCTCATCCTCATCCTCTTCCTCATCCTCATCCTCATCCTCTTCCTCATCCTCATCCTCATCCTCTTCCTCATCCTCATCCTCATCCTCTTCCTCATCCTCATCCTCATCCTCTTCCTCATCCTCATCCTCATCCTCTTCCTCATCCTCATCCTCATCCTCTTCCTCATCCTCATCCTCATCCTCTTCCTCATCCTCATCCTCATCCTCTTCCTCATCCTCATCCTCATCCTCTTCCTCATCCTCATCCTCATCCTCTTCCTCATCCTCATCCTCATCCTCTTCCTCATCCTCATCCTCATCCTCTTCCTCATCCTCATCCTCATCCTCTTCCTCATCCTCATCCTCATCCTCTTCCTCATCCTCATCCTCATCCTCTTCCTCATCCTCATCCTCATCCTCTTCCTCATCCTCATCCTCATCCTCTTCCTCATCCTCATCCTCATCCTCTTCCTCATCCTCATCCTCATCCTCTTCCTCATCCTCATCCTCATCCTCTTCCTCATCCTCATCCTCATCCTCTTCCTCATCCTCATCCTCATCCTCTTCCTCATCCTCATCCTCATCCTCTTCCTCATCCTCATCCTCATCCTCTTCCTCATCCTCATCCTCATCCTCTTCCTCATCCTCATCCTCATCCTCTTCCTCATCCTCATCCTCATCCTCTTCCTCATCCTCATCCTCATCCTCTTCCTCATCCTCATCCTCATCCTCTTCCTCATCCTCATCCTCATCCTCTTCCTCATCCTCATCCTCATCCTCTTCCTCATCCTCATCCTCATCCTCTTCCTCATCCTCATCCTCATCCTCTTCCTCATCCTCATCCTCATCCTCTTCCTCATCCTCATCCTCATCCTCTTCCTCATCCTCATCCTCATCCTCTTCCTCATCCTCATCCTCATCCTCTTCCTCATCCTCATCCTCATCCACATCTTATCCTCATCCTCATTCTCGTGCTAATCCTATCCTCATCCTCATCCTCTTCCTCATCACCATCATAGCCTCATCCTCATCCTCGTGCTCTTCCTCATCCTCATCGTCTTCCTCTTCCTCATCCTATCCACCTCCTCATTCTCGTCCTCCTCCTTCACCTCATCCTATCCTCATCGTCATCCTTATTCTACTCCTCATACTATCCCCATCCTCATCCTCATTCTCATTCTCGTCCTCATCCTA